>NC_136266.1:49476625-49924125 GCF_964187855.1 Myxine glutinosa | reverse complement strand
TGTGTGGGTGTATCTAGGCACAAGGAAGAACGCTATTGAAAATTGGGTCGCCACGTCAAAATCCAAGATGGCCGCCGCCATATATGTCTGAACCTCGTGAGCGGAATATCTTGAAAAATAAACGAACTACTAACTTCTAATCTGGTGTGTGGGTGTATCTAGGCACAAGGAAGAACGCTATTGAAAATTGGGTCGCCACGTCAAAATCCAAGATGGCCGCCGCCATATATGTCTGAACCTTGTGAGCGGAATATCTTGAAAAATAAACGAACTACTAACTTCTAATCTGGTGTGTGGGTGTGTCTCCAACCCACTCGCAAATATTATCGACTCTTCCACGTTTCCTGCATCTTCCACGTTTCTGCGTATTCCACTTTGTCAACTCACATCACTTCACCGACGAGGGACCTAGGCGTAATGCTTGTTTAAAATGGATAATTTTGGATCATCAGATTTTTGCAACTCTTGCATCTCATGATGCCACACGGAATTCCGAAGACCTGTGGCAGCTCTTCTTCCTCCGACTGTACACATTCCCTCCTGGTTTTATATCAGATCCATTGTGGATGGTACATCGATTAGTTCCTGCAGAAGTAAAAGGCCAGGCCTTTTCCATCAAATATAGTGAGTAGTCAAACAAACTGGGATTACCGACCCGAATGTACCAGCCTGTTTAAATTGATCCAAAAGGCAAATGTCCCTTAGATTTTTATCAGCGTGATGTCTGGCACAAGGATGTAGTGCCCAAGTTCACAAGTGGATGTGCACAAGTAGTGCACAAGTAGTGCACAAGGATGTAGTGCCCAAGTTCACAAGTGGATGTGCACAAGTAGTGCACAAGTAGTGCACAAGGATGTAGTGCCCAAGTTCCATCCTAATCACACATTGCAAATAGTTGATACCAGAACAGTTTGCGTTGGAAAACTATTCCTGCCTCCTCCAAAGATAATGGTGAAGGAAGGTGATAATCAAATGGATGACGATTGTAAATTGATTATTGAATATGAATATGAATGAATGAATATTGAGTGTAGATTGATGAGAGAAAAAATGAATTTAAACGATTTCAGCATAAGGTTGCAACATAACAAAATGTGAAAAAGTGGAGGGGTCTGAATACTTTCTAAATGCACTGTGGAGGTGCAGCTTTTTTAGATTTTCCCAAGATGGCGCCTGTACCACGTGACCAATGACGTCATAATTATCATTAGAATAATTCTACAAAAGGAGCCGCTCATATTCTGGAAATTTCATGTTCATCGGACTAACAGTTGCAGAGGAAATTTTTTTTTTCATACTGATCACATAAAGCGTTGTACTTGTTGAATTATGACGTCATAATGGAGCCACCTATGACATCATCATTAACATATCTTATTCCCCATGGGGTGTACTTGACAATGAGCCATGTTTCAATTTTTTCCATGAAGCGGTTTGGGAGATATAGAGGTGTAACGTTTTTTCCAAGATGGCGTCCGTACCACGTGACCGATGAAGTCATAATTATCAGCAAAATTGTACAGGCAGAGGCGCTCCTACAGTAAAGTTTCAGGTCAATCGGACCAATGGTTGCCGAGAAAATGAATTTTTTAAATGCAGACACGGCACACGTATGGCACACGGCACACATACGGCACACGTACAGCACACGTACAGCACACATACAGCACACGTACGGCACACGTACGGCACACAAACGGCACACGTACCGCACACGTACGGCACACGGCATACGTACGCCACACGGCACACATACGGCACACGTATGCAACCGAATGCCTAACCCCGCTTTTCGCTTCGCGAGCGCAGGGTAATCACTGTACCTTCTTCGGTGAAGATGAGCTCAAACTCACAATGAGACAGATCTCTGCACCAAAGTGAAAAGCTGAAGAGTTGCCGCCTATCCCAAAACGAACAAGAACGAAGCTCCAGCCAAACAGAAAAAGGTGAACTGGAGCATAGAGAAGGAGGCCATCCTCCACTGCAAAGCGTATTCTCCGCATGAAGCATAGGGGATGCACAAAAAGGGTGAACGTTTCATGGACCAACTTGGTCCTTCATACATGATCCTCTTCTGAAATGGAGGGTGGATTCTTCGAGTCCCGGGAAGATTCCACCTTCTGAAACCTGCAAATGGAGATTACAACCAACTGCAGAAACACGAACCTGAGAGCTTTGTTTAACGATGAATAACTGCCACCAATGTGCATTTTTATAAAAACATAATGAATGAGTGTTGGGAGATCGCTGATGCTTTAACATGTAATTTATGGCTGTCTGTTCATTTATTTTAATTGGAAAATGACCATGTCGTAAGTCATTGTTTGGTGTTGCTACTTTGGGGACATGAGGAAAACGACCTACATCTGCAGGGTCGACGTTCACGTTTGTTGGAAGATAAACTTTAACCTTATGTATCCAAGTTGTACCAATAGTTGGAAATTGTGCCATAAAGCCCACATTCCATCAGTCATCAAATTACACGGTAGTTGAAAGAGTATGGCTGAACCGAGCAAGGTACAGTAATTACAGAAATTGGGAAAACAGATTGAAATGGGATGGAGGAAAGGTACCATAGCCAGGCGTAAAGCATAATTGGATGCAAGACTTGGCTGAGTGGCCAATTTCTGTTACTGCATGGTGTTGCAAATGCAGCATCCAAGGCTGATCCATGATGTGGAGATGCTTCACCAGCAAAGACAGATGCGTAGGTCTGAACCTACGACACATAGGTGCACACATGCCGCACATCGATCTCCTCATACCATCTATTGTCTGGGATATCATCAAAAACCTTGCGACTCCAGTTGCAAATCTTAAGGAGGGAAAATAATCTAGAAAACTCCATCAATGCCATCCTGCAGTCAAGGCATGAAAGTCTAATTCATTTTTACGGTCACTTCCCCAGACAGCCAGTGATCGAGTCTCAGCTGGCATTTAGCCTAGTTTAGTATATGCATTTAGCTATTCTGGGGCCAGCTTTGGTTATTTGGGTCAACGCCTTCCTAACCTTTTTTTTTGTATACAAGATCGAGGCTCGTGTAAGAGCTAACATCAATCACAAAAAAAAACGGACACACTAAACATACAATAAAGGGAGCGGGAGACAACATGGGGAGAGAGAGGGAAGCACATAAGTACAACAGCAGAGAACAGGGACAACGGAAGATCCGTGGGAGGAAGAGGGCTTGGGGAGAGGAGGCATGGGAAGGCGGGGGGGGGGGGTGGGGGTAGGTGGGGGAAGGTATAAAACACATGGACACTGCTAGAACTTCCAGGAAAGAAAGAAGTCGGGATTTCAAAAGAAAGTGGATCTGGGGTGAATTAACGGGCTATTCTCCCGAAGAAGAGATCAAGGTTTTGGATGGGGGAAGATAAGAGATGGTCTGCCATCTATGGATGCAAGACCTTAGCCTTGGAGAATTTTGCCATCTGTGGATAATATAAGAGAACATTAATCACAACAAATTATGTATTCTGGTGTTCTGTCCAAAGACAGGTTCAGTACTGCCGAAGCAGTTTCTTGGCAGGGTTATATTGGGTGGTTTGCCATTGCGTTCCCAGCAGTGGTTTGGGCAAGAATTTGGAATCTGTTACTTTCCAGAATGTATGGTTCCAGAATCTGTTACTACAGACTTGGCATTTAATATGGAATATTTTTTTGTGGGGGTGAACTTACTTTTCAAGATGTCTTAGAACCAAAAGTTCATTGGAATTATGTTGAAATTATTCTAGATTTTGTTAATGTGACCTTTAAAAGAAACAAAAACCACATTTGACATTTCGAAACAAATAAATTGATCCTTGAAAGTGATGTAAACTGATATCGAACTCAATTCATGGACAGTACAGTGTTAAACCTCTGTACGTTTTCCAGAAGTATCTCTTTATTTTGCACATTAGCCAAAAAATTTTTTAACAAAAACAAAAGTTAAATTACGACTGGGATTACGGACAGTAAAATTACAGTTCAGTACTTCGGGTGACCCCCACGAGCATTCAGGAGAGCACGTACACGTTGAGGCAATGAGGCATGCTGTTCACGAGATTTGCCAAGGTTTGGAAAGGAATCGCTTGCCATGCAGTGACAATAGCCTGCTGCAATTCACGCACAGAGGTCGGCTGCTGGTCCAAGTGATCGATTTGACGCGTTAATTCTGCCCACAAGTTCTCTATCGGATTCATATCCGAGGACATGGCAGGCCACTCCATATGCTCTACACCACGGTCAGCAAGAAAGTGTTGGATTATGCGAGCACGATGAGGCCGTGCATTGTCATCTTGGAAGACAAAGTTTCCTCGAAAGGCTGCACGAGCAAATGGAAGCAATGTTTCTTCCAGAATGGCCCTGTGCTTGAACAAGTTCAGGTTTCCATTCAGAACAACCAGGTCAGTTTTGCCCCCTGCATGAAAAGCAGCCCAAACGGTCACCCCACCACCTCCAGCTTGGACTCTTGGCACTATACAATCTTTGTTGTAGGCTTCATGCACTTGTCTGCACACTCGGACGCGACCATCTTGACGATAGACCAGAAATCTAGACTCGTCACTGAAGATCACGTGATTCCAGTGTCCTGGCTGCCATTGACGGTGCTCTCTGGCCCACTGCAATCGGCGCTGGCGGTGTTGTCTGGTGCGTGGCTTTCTCAGGGGACGCCTGGCACGATAGCCTGCTTGAACCAGTCGTTGGTTGACCAGCCTTCTGGATACAGGCACATTTGTCAATTGCTGCCACTCAGCCCTAAGCCGATTAGCTGACTTGGTATGGCCATTGCGGACTAACCGGTGCAGCTGGCGATCATCCCTCCTTGTGGTTCTGCGGGGACGTCCTGGCCTCGGTATTGGAGTAGGGACACCCCTCTGAGCATTTCGTTTCAGGATCTTTGACACATGACCTTGAGTGATGCCATACTGCTGAGCAATAGCACGCTGTTTCATGCCGTAATTTCGTAAAGCCACCACTCCATGACAAACAGCATTGTCGAGTTGACGGACCATCCCCAGAGGAAGCGGCAATAACTTTTGGAGACGTGCAGCAGTTGTTTTCCACTAATACAGAACGCAACAACCCTTGTATACCCGACTGTGAAGCCAATCATCAAATGCACCTGTCCGTACATTTTGCCACGCCACCTGTGATATAATCCTGTTGTTGACTTCTTGCTGCGACAGACAATCAGTGACATGGTTCTTTTAACAAATAAATCACAAAGTGTAAAAGAAACTCACTAGATTGATATACTGAGTTAAGAAAGTAAACCCAAGTCAAGAAAAAAAAAATTCCATATTAAATGCCAAGTCTGTATATGTGGTGTTTCATGTTTGCTCAGTGGGCATGGATTCATGCAAGATGGCTTCTTAACCTGAAATTGAGTATTCCTCTGTATCACATTTGGGGTGTGTGGGTCAGTTTCTTTTTCTCAGAGGGTTGGTTTTTGGAAGATCTTGAGTGCAACAAAAATGGCCATGTGGAAGTGCAGATGTCTGGCGGTTTTCGGAAGGGATTTCCATTCTCCGGAGTGAAATTGCCATGTGTCTTAGACTCCTGGCAAGAACTTTGTCCAAGGAGAAGGCATTGCAGAGGGCATTGTTTCCGAAGGGCGTAGTTAATGTCTTTGTGTCTTGTGTATTCTTTGGTCGGATGGATACTAATGCCTATATTTTCCATTATTCTTATTGTTATATCTGATGTAGGAAAAGGCGAATGCCAATCTACTCTCAATTATATTATTGATGTTTGGTTACCTGAGTGCTGGTATAAATTGTCAGGTTGCGGACACAGGTGAATACTCATCTTTGTGCTTTATTTGATGCAAATGATGGTTTAATTTTTCCCTTCGTCAATAGATGTTTACAATTTATTCGAAAAGAGACTTACTTATACTTACACCAAGTTATCTATTTATTAACTACCTGATAAACCGATTATTTTAGCCACTCCCCCTTGTACCTCTCCTTTTCTTCTTCACCTTTTCTACTTCCTGTTCTCTTCTCCCTTCCTCTTACCCTCTTTTCCATTTTCCCTTTTATTTCCCCCTCTCTCTTTTCCCTTTCCCTCTCTCTTTCTCCTTTATTTTCCCCTTTCCCCTTCCCCTCAGGCCCCTAACACTCCTTGCCCTATCCCATTCCTCCTCTCCCTTTCCCTCTTTTCCTCTTCTTTATTTCACCTTAGTCCCTCTATCTTTTCTTCTTTCCCCCTCTCCCTTCCTCTTCTTTCTCTTTGCCTCCCATCACTTTTATCTTCTTCTTCTCTCCCTCCCTTCCCACCACCCTTTTTCCTTTTTCCCATTTCCCTCCCTCTTCTCCCCCTCTGATCCCAATTCTCCCTTTCCCTCCTCCCCATTCTCCATCTACCTTTCTCCCTTTCCCCCCTTTCTCAACTCCCTTGTGTTTTGGACCATCGGGGATGCAACCACATCATTATCTCTGGGAGTCATTCAAGCCTCCAAGACCATTCGAAGATCCCAGCTCACTGCAGGACATCCTACGTTATCTGGAAAGCCAGATACACCAATTTGCAATACTAGCAACGGTACCCGCTCTACGGGCGGGGCTTCAATTGTGAGGCCCAAATGAAAAGGCAAAATATCAGAAATTGAAGGCTTTTTTATTTTAAACGATTCATATAAACATCCGTTGAATCATATCACACACAAATCATCAAAATCTAAACAGTATTTGTAGAATTTCAATAAAAGCCACATCACTGTTCATATCGGTAAATATTATTCCATCCTGTTTGGAAAAACTGGAAAATTGGAAAATTGGAAAAAAAAAAAAATAGAAAAACAATATAGCCTATTTTACTCCAGGGGGTCCCAGGATTACCCACCCAAAATTTCGTTGCGAACGGTTAAGCCGTTTTTGCGGTAACTGGGAACAGACGGACAGACAGACAGACAGACATTTGGTGAATTATAGTAAGATTCTGTGAGCGTAGGATGAAGTGTGTTCCATTATTAAGTCATCATTCTGAAGGTGACATCATGCCTCAGTATTTCCTCAGGTGTGTGGGATTTTTACACAAGCAAATAAATATCCTTTGGATCCTTGTTTTCCACATTTATCCTGCAGTGTTGTAGTGTATACAGGGATATATGGAATGACATCATGAGCTTCCATTAGGAATCGTTTATATCTGTGGTTTTTTAATGTTTTTATTCTGCAGTTGAATCAACAATGCTCATCTTGCTTAGCATTGGGTCCTGATTGATCAATTGGCCAAATGACCCCATTTATAGAATACTTTCATTCCTCAACACTTTTCATGATCCTTGTTTAGTTTTTCTCAACCAATGTTGTTTTAAATGATTGCTTACGTCACTTAAAAAGTTGATTTTACAATTTCCGGGGCGTATTGATTGGTTGCATGCAGGAGAATCGGTCGATGGGAATTAACCTGCCAAAATAGCACACCAAATCCAATCTGGTCTCGTAATGACCAAATCGCATGCTGACAATGTCGACCAAATACGAGTTCCAACCCCACACCGCCGGCTAAATAGGCAGTGGTGGTTCATATGCAGCATGTGGGTGCTGGCTGCATCATTTCTGGAAGTGCGGCTGTGTCGCTGATGCAATGCCCCCCATTTCCAGTAGGCAGGTACTCACTTTGGTAACCTCAGAAGGATGACAGGTTGGGTCAACCAACCTGGTGTTAATTCAGTGGCATGACAGGGGCTCAAATTCAGGGCCCTAAGATCTCAAGGCAGCCACCTTAGCATACAGGTGGTGAGAAGCATCCAGTTGAAACATCTTTGGTTCGGCAAAATCGCCCTCTTATGCCCTTGTTGAAGAATCGCAAATGTCGGCTCCCCCATTTCAGCACTGAGAGTGAAACATTCCTTGTTTGCAACACTAAGGCATCTTAACTTTAAACCAGTCGGAGAGAACGACCGGGCTACAGGACGTAGCTACGTAGGAGGTGCACGGCAGTGTAGGACACCTTACCTCTAAAAGTGCAAATCAAACTCAAGGATAAATTATTTTCCATTGTGCTGTCAGTTCATACAAGGGAAGGTTAGGAAGAGGGCTCATTTGGCGAATTAGGTGTGTCCCATAACCAAACCGCAACCTGGCCTCTATGTATACTAATCCCATTCTAATCCCAATAACATGATTTAACTTAACATCTGCATCCTTTTATCCTGCTTGTATAAGGTATTTGGAAAAAAAATTGCCAGGTTAATGGCATGCAATGCCATTTTTATTTTAAACTATATGGTGGGGATTTTTAACATCGACAGGATGGTGGGCATTGCATCCCCATTCAAAGGACAAGGCACTCCGAGATGCAGCACCCCTTGTAGCTGGAGGTGCTGCACCAGGACAGCATTTTATCAGTCAAATTCTACTATACAGGAAAACAAATCCCAAGACAGGTCAGTCAAAGGTGAGGTTATCAACTGAGATGTCGCTGCAGGTGTCCCTCGGCCTTCAATACTTTTCTGCAAATCGTCTCATCCAAATACAAAATCGGTCTTGATTCCGCTTTGATTCCCTGAATTCAAACATGTATTAGCAATTCCCAAATTCTGAAATTCCTTGATCTGTGGTAAAAGTTTTATGAATTGATTTGATGCACTGTCTCCATCGTAGTTATGATTCCCAACAACCCTAACCCTAACTTCTCAGACAGGTGTATGCAAGCAGGTACCAGGAAAGCAACATTCCGTAATGTCCTGGAATGTACACAGTATATAAATTATTCATCAATGTCCCTCTTAATGAATGACCAGATTGTGAACAATATCCCAGTAGATTATTTGTTTTCTCTTTTATCCCACTCGAATGGAATCTCTGCGACGAGGCCGAAGCACAAGGTCCACGGTTCTCCATCACGGGCAGATCGATGGCCTCTGTTTTTTTTCTCTGTTTATGTTCTGGTCTAGCTCCCTCTGCTTCCTCAACCTTCTGACCCTCCCTAGCCACCTAGAGATGCATGTGGTCTTTCAGTAACCCCTTCCTGGTTAAACTTCCAAAATCAAGGCTGCCAGTGCCTACACACCTTTACTATTTTGTTCCTCATTTATCCCATCTGTGGAATCATATTCCAGAGAATGTGCTACAACACTCCAGGGCATCAAGCAGGTGGTGCATTTGCAAATCAACAGAAACACAACGGTTCACCACCACCCAATCAAATTCACCCCACAGCTGGCAGGTTTCGGGACCCTCAATTTTCTGGGATACCAAGGGAATCTTGCTGAATATGCCTCACAAAACTATACTTACAGGGGATTATTACTCCAGCCTCACAATAATTACAAATCGGCAACCTAGAGAAGGTCCTGGAAGAAGCAGAGGTAGCCCAACGATCAGATAAAAAGATGAAATTGAAAAGATGGTGACATTTGAGTGGTCTCAAATTGCATTGAATAGCACAGAATGGAGAATGGTGACTGAGGCCTTTGTCCTGCATTGGACAAAGTCGACTGGTTAAGTCAAGCCACGTCATACAAATATTGTGGCAAGCCATCATCACAGGCAAATGCCAAAGGATGTCAACTTATGGTATGTACCTCCTTCGATCATAACAATCATAACAATGGCTCTGTGTACAAAGGCCTGTGTTGTGCAGGCCACCATTGGTAAATGTGGCTTCAAGCAGCTGTATCACCATCCGTACAGACTGGATCGAGTTCCCAGGAACTATTTTCTGTAAATCTGGAGGCACTTCCCAGAAATGTGACATGGGGAGTAACTTTTCATTACAAGCTAACCTCTGACCTTCCTCAAAACCTTATTTCCACCTTGGAAAATAGATAAGGCCAGAGTTATAGTCTTTTATGTAAGTAACCCCATGTCACAGATTCTCAGCACGCCTAAAATGTCACGTTTACAAACCCACATAAATTCTTAAACACACTTTATACAGATCTGCCATAAATAGTACAACCAGAATGGTGAGTTTTGTTATCAGAACAACAAACAGCATTCAAATATGAAGAATATTGCGGTAGACATAGTTTCTCTGTGTATTATGCATTATGTTTTGCACTCTGTCAAAGCGTCTTTGGGCTTCCTGAAAAGCACTATATAAAATAAATGCATTATTATTATTATTATTTATAGATTGCTGAACCTGAGAGATGGAGCCAGTTGTTGTTGTCTAGCCCATGAGAGTTCTCTCGAACAAGGCCGGCACACGGAGACAGCTGATCGATCTTTGCAGGAGTGACCCAGAGATCCCCACATCGAGGATGGTGTACCCCTGTCTTCACGAAGTCAGGGCCACGACAGAGTTAGAGAGAGTTGGCAGGAGAGAGTTAGGGAGAGAGAGAGAGAGAGAAACTTTTTGACTTTTGAGGTCCTCTTATTACAAAATTATAAAAGTGTTATGTGTGTATATACAATTTACAAATCAAAAATCCCAACAAAACAGGAGAGAATATGAAAGCGAGGAAACAATGAGAGTATCTTACTATAATTCACCAAATGTCTGTCCGTCCGTTTGAAGCTACTGCAAAAACGGCTCAACCGATCGCAACGATATTTTGGGTGGGTATTCCTGGGACCCCTGGGAGTAAAATATGCAATATTGTTTTTCCAAGTTTTCCAATTTTCCAGTTTTTCCAAACACGGTGGAATAATATTTACCGATATGAACAGTGACGTGGCTTTTGTTGAAATTCTACAAATACTGTTTATTCTACGTACCAGGAGAGAGTAGATCGACTCCTGACGAACTCTTCCTATATAAGCGTGCGGCTCCGAAGTTACATGGCAGCGTGTGCAAAGCGACTGAGAAACAGGTGTAGCGGCCGCTTCCGTGTTACAGATTCGGCACGCACTATTCACACAAACGTGCGACTGAGAAAAACGTGTAGCGGCCGTTTTCGTTTTGCAGAATTCAATCTTTTTTCAAAATGGGCGCCATGTACTGTTTAGATTTTGATGATTTACGTGTGATATGATTCAACGGATGTTTATATGAATCGTTTAAAAAAATTTTAAAGCCTTCAATTTCTGATATTTTGCCTTTTTCATTTGGGCATCCAAATTGAAGCCCCGCCCATACGGTGGGTCCCGTTGCTAGTATTACTAATACAGTATTATATGTGCAATTGTTCCTTTACCCCAGGGAGGACATATTTTATCTAAATATCCAGCAATGGTGTACAACTGTACATGAATCCGGGCTACCGTTGCTAGTAACAATTAATGCGAGGAAACAACGAGAGTATAACAATTAATCAGTTCATTTTTACAAAAACATAAAATAACGCAATTATACGAAAATATAGAAAGACTTGATAACCTAAGAAAGAGGTAATACCAACTCATTTTGGCGGACTTCACAGACATTTTCCAAACACCATTTTTCCACAAACACATCAAGTCCAGCCATGATCTTGGAAACATTAAATTCAAGTTTTAACCTTGCAGAAACAAGCGCAGTGAAAAACGTCATGACGTTGCATTGGTGAAGCCATTTACCGTTATGCTTCTCCTTTCGGGATGAGTATGTTGCAAGTTTGGCTGTAGCTACAAAAAACCACAACAGTTCATACTTTTTGTCATGTTGCGTTCCTTTTTGAACCCAAAAATAAAGGAACGAAAAGTAAATCTGAAATTCATTTCGTGTGACACAAAGTTTAACCAGTTAAATACTGGGAAAAGTCTTTCATAGCCAATAAAAAATGAAATACATCCTCATTTATAGAGCAAAAGGGGTAGCATGCAGATATTGGGGCAAAATTCCTCACATATGTATTGCATGGGATGATCCAATGCGCCACTGGAGATCTCCTGTTCTTTTGGTGACTTGCTTACAATACATCGATTCCCATACAGGTTCAGTGGGGGACCCGGCAGGAAGTAGTCTCTTCCAGCATGCTACTCCATTTAATGGAGAAACACCGAGAATTAGAGACACACAACACTTATACAGGCTCTTGCTGCTTGCAGCTTGTAGTTCATTTGTCCCTGTGTTAACAGGTGGAAGTTCTCTGGGGGAGCAGTCAAAAATCAGTTTCAGGAAATATGACCCATCAGGATGTCCCTGTGTATTCTGAGTCCATAATAACCATAGCTGATGACCTTTTTGTACGACTTTCCTCAATATTAAGCCGATTGTCCTCTTGGACCGAATTCCTGTCGTATTTGAAATTTCTTCCACAGTCTTCCACCCTACACCAGAGTTTGACCGTAGGTGCCATACTTTGTTTATGCCTGCATCAATGAAGCATTGGCACAAATCACGGCTCTTGAATACATCAGGGAAGAGAGGGTTGAAAAACAGAGGTTCAACTTCGAACATCCCCGGGGGGTATGTGTCCACTTTGCGACTCACGGTAAGACCTTTCCATGCATTGAGAAGGCTGAATATGGATATCGGGATCGTTGATAGAATATAGGGAGCGTTGATTTTTCCACATACTTGAGGTGGGTCAGGAATACTTCAAGACCATAGCTGAGTCTGCCCGCCTGTTGCAAAATATGACAGGCCAATGGGTGGTTTGGCAGGTGCTCAACATATAGAAGGCGCTGAATGGAGCACAAGCGAAAGGTCAGGAGGCGGGATTTCAGGTGAACAAGGCCTTGGCCTCCTTCAGATGAAGTATGGCATATTACGTTTAGCCGCAGCCAATTATGGCCTCCCCCAAAAAAAGTCCACAAGTTTGGCCTGGATCATTCTAAGCAGCACTTCCGGTGGTTTGTAGGCAAATGTGGTTGTAGGCAAATAAATCGATGCCATAAAGTTGCAGCAACCAAGTTATTGGCAACTAAGACACGGCCCTTAAATGAAAGGTGCGGTAGGGCTCTTCTCCACAGGTTCAGCCTCCTCTCCATTTCTCCAATCAAGCCTTCCCAATTCTTTTTCATCAACAGTGCGGAACGCAGGGACACACCAAGATAGTCGATACCATCTACCTTCCATTCTAAGCTTTCTGGAAGAGGAGGTAGATGTGTCGAGACAGGGAGGCAACTATTAAGGTATGGCACCCAAATAGCTTTGTTTTTCCTCCAATTACCTTTCAGGGAAGAAGCCTGGAAAAAGGTTCTCAAGGATTTAACAAGAGCATCAATATCCTGGTTGCTTCTGATTATGACGCACACATCATCAACATACGCTGATATAGTCAATGGTGGACTCCTTGGTAAACACGTCAGGCCAGAGATATTCTCCCTGAGCTTACAAAGTAATGGTTCTATTGCTAACGCAAAAAGCAATCCTGAGACTGGGCAACCCTGCCGTACCCCTCTCTGAACCTGTATAAGGGAAACGAGTTCATTGTTTACCTTAATTACACTAGAGATGTCAGTGTACAATAGAGATATGAAGGCTCTGAAATTAACCCCAAAGCCACATGCTTCCAGAACACGCCACAAAAAACCATGATCAATGCTGTCAAAGGCTTTTTCAAGGTCTAGAAAAATTATTCCAAAATCATTATGATCGTGGTAAGTGCCCATTAAATCCCGAACTAAAAAAATGTTGTCATAAATGGATCGACTAGGGATGCAGAAGGTCTGATCGGGTAGGACCAGATCACCAATGACTTTCTTCAAACGATTTGCCATCGCTTTTGAAAACAGTTTGTAGTCGGTGCACAATACTGAAACTGGTCTCCAATTCTACATCCGCCGGAGATCTCCTGACTTTGGGAGGAGACTCACCACTGCTCTCCTTAGGCTTAATGGCATTGCACCAGTTCGCAGGGATTCTTGGATATACATTTAAGAGTTCTGGACCTAAAAGGTCCCAAAATTCCAAGTAACACCCAGCTGGTAGGCCATCAATTCCTGGGGCTTTTCCAGATGCCATTTCAACCAGAGCACATTCTATTTCAGGAAGGGTTTCCCCTTCTCTCCCCATCTTGTCTTCCGCTCCCTCTTTTTGTATATTTTGTTTGTCTGGTTGTTTTGTTTGTGAAATAAATGTTAGCTCTTTCACGAGCCTCGATTCAGTATACAAAAAAAAAAAAAAAGGGTTAACGGCACATCCAGCTCCAGCCGTTGAGTCTCAGTCAGGGATGGGAGATGGGAGGTAAAGACTTTCATCTTAGCCTCACAAACATCTTTTTTTGCAAACAGTCCTGAATAGTACTTTCAAATGGTATTTTTTACCCCATCCTGGGGAAATAGCCTGGAGAAATAGCAACAGATGAAGTCTCAAAACTTCATTGACATAATGCTGACTAGTGAGATTGCCTTCGATGACGACCAGAGGTGTCCTGAAACGGGTGGAAATGCCGGCCCATACCATCACACTGGGTCGTCCCCAACAATTGATCTGGCGAATACAGCATGATGCATACCTTTCCCCACCGATGCGCCATACCCGTTGACGCCCATCAGCAGCATGGAGGCAAAATCTGGACTCATCGCTGAACAAGACTGCATTCCACTGTTGCTATGTCCAGCGGCGATGCTGCAGACACCATCTTAGTCTGTTCTGCCGATGCATTGCATTCAACACTGGACCTCTGCAAGGATGTCTTGCCACCAGGCCCCAACTTCTCAAGCGCCTCCATACAGGAGAGACACTGATGTGGTTGTTGTGGCGACCTTTCGCCATTGCAGCTGTTTGCGTCGCAGGGCGGAAACGATCATGGAGATGCTGCAGCACAATCCAGCGGTCTTGGTTTGGGGTGGTTACCCGTGGTCTTCCTCTTCATGGACCATCATTCACAGTTCCAGTTTCACCATAATGCCTGGCCAGGTTGGAAATTGCAGGCTGTGAGCAACAAAGACATTGGGAAATTGTTCGCTGGCAGGACCAGCCTCAAGCATCCCAATTGCCCTTAAACGTTGTTCAGATGTCAGGTGTGGCATGTGAATTTTCTTGTTGTTTTCCCTGTCAGAAGCCTCGAGAGTGACTATAGACAGCAGTAAATGAATGTCTAACCACGAGAACTGAAGGATTTCATTATGAGGGTCATTATTTAAAGGGAAAGATCCCTGTACAGAACCACTCAAGCATGCCATTGTTGATCAACCAGGTGATTGAAGTAAAGTTCCCATTACATAATCAGCCATTATAATTGAAGAAACGTGTTTGTAAAGCTGCACATTTCAAAAAATAAAAGTGATAAGTTTCTTTTAATGTTCAGTTTATTTACTTGGATCTGGCGGATGTTACTCGCCCGCCACCATTTATATTAAGTGTTGCAAGACTGAGTGTCTTCATTATTTATTAGTGAATTTTGTCAGCCGCTAAGAATAATCAGACTTTGCCTTTGTTATTACTTTCTTTAGTCGATGAAACTGTGATTTTGTGAGGTTTAGTTCCTCAGATTTTTTTAGGACTAGTTTTGCATCCTGAATAAAGGAAGCCAAGTCGGGGAAATGATCAAAAATGACAACATTCCGTTGTGTGTACGTTTCATTGAGAAACGAGAGAACAAGATGTGGAGGGACTTGGGGCTGATCTACCATTCATTGTGATAAAACAGTCACATCCACCTCCTCCTCTGATTCCTATAAATCAGGCATTGCCCCCACAGGGGTCTGGGTCAATACCCTCAGCCATTCCTCTTTTATGAACAAGTATGCCAGCGTCTGGGGGGTCCCCAGAGTGCTGGGTTTGGGAAACATCGGCAGCCTGACTACGACTTTCCTCAAATGGAGTCAAATCTTTGTTTCCACACTCGTGTGGATTTGTGTTTAAACCCTCATTTGTTAAATGGGCATAATTATGTTGGACCATAGTTTGATCACCTTCATGTGGTCGGATCGATGATATATCATTCACCGACTCACTGTCAGCCATATTTGCATCATCACCCTCGTCCGTGCGGGAAATGGAAGCACTTTGTTGAACCATTTGAATCCCGTCACACTTCTCCAGGTGTATCGGTTTTAGTCATTTCACTAAATGGTGAAGAATCACTTAAAACATTCTAGTAGTCGGATCTGGATCTGGATCTTCACGAAAATTGAACCAATTCTTCCTTGTCAAACACCCAACTTCTCCACCAAGTTTCGTCCAAATCATTCCACAAGTTTTTGAGATATTTTGTTCACAGACAGACAAACAGACAGGGGTGAAAACATAACCTCCATCCACCTTCGGTGGCGGAGGTAAAAAAAAACTATATATATATATATTGTTACAGACGCGGTTGTGGATGTTGGTTTACCGAGCGGTTTGGTATGACCGCGTCTGCACAGTTTACCCGATTATACTCGAACGTTGGCCGAGTCGCGCTACGCTAAATCAATTGAGCAAAGGACACAACGGCTGGGTTAAATGACACGACACCAGGGGTACAGTTCTCAAGACCTCCGGAGGAGGTTATAATATTTCGGAACGTTGAGATTACAAGGACAAGAGGGACAGCATAGGAAGGTAGGCACTTAATCACGGTCTTATAGTAGCCCCGACAGACCACAGATAAACAGGACAAGACTGACTCACACAGGGATTGATGGCAAGGAAGGGCAGATAGTCGAGGCTCAAGGTGCACCTTGGCTCAGGGGCAGAATCGACCCGGTCCGGTCCAGAGATGCGGGAGGTCTCTCAGCGCTCGGAGGTGGCGACTTCTCTTTCCAAGCTGGGGGCACATCTGACGTCACGTCCGGTAAGTGGCTGCGTATATCCGGCGGGGAGTGACACGCCCTCGGCTCGTTAGCTCCGCCCCAGATGGAATCGGCCCGCCGCTTCTTATTGGGTGCTGGGGGTTACCGGGCTCCGCCCTTGACGAGGAGCTGACAGCCAGCCCCTTCGTGGTAACCCCGTAACCTGGAGGTAACCTGGAGCACATGGGCAATGGCGGCTAACCGAGCCGGAGTGAGGACGCACACTCCCCGCGCGCTGTTGTTGTAGTTGTTGTTGTTGTTGTTGTTTCATGAGGAAGATGAGGGAGGGATGGGGAGGTCCTAAACTCACTACTGGTGCCATACAATCACATTCTGGTGCAACGAAGAGTCAGAATTAATGGAAACGAGTCCTTAACTGACATAGACTAAGAATAACTAGCAAGATGTCCGAAAGTTGTCTACGTGAGATGCGGTGGACCTGGGCACGACATTTAATGGGGGAAAAAGGGGAAGGTCGGTTCTACAGAGCGTTGTTTACAGACAATGGGACTAGGGAATGGGGGATTGGGGATAGTTGGGGAGTATTGGGGGAAATAGGGGAATATTTACAAGCGGATATGGATGGAGGCCAGATCCCATATCCGCAACATTGCACCCTTCTCTACCCTCGGGGCGTCCCGACCCGATAAATTTTTACCTACTTTAGTGTGGCACTCAGATGTAGTTCCCTCTACTATTAACTCTACCCTGAGTGCGACAGTTTTACAGATGTTCACAAATGAGTAAATATGTCCCCCTGCGACGTTGCACCCTTCTCCTCACAGAAACACACCCACAGGATAACTGAATCGCGGAAAGAATTCGCAAACTAAACATACAGCCGGTAGGGAGCTTATTTACAATACTACACTGATATTTACACTACGATCCAGGACCTGTTTTCGGAGGAACACATGCAGATGTTATGCATAGAGAGAGCACGCATGCCAGCATCGATACACCAACCCACGAGTGCTCTGTGGCCTTACGGCCTTTAATAATGTGCAGAGCACACCATCCAAGCACCAAAAGCACCACCCCATAACACAGTCAGCACCATCCGGTGCACCAATAAAATGTTCAACGTCACCGGTGGTGTCGCAGCCGGCCGATGTTCTGCCGCTGGTCTTGCCTTCGTGTGGTGCACTTGGCCTTCTGGCTTCTTTAAAAAATAAAGAAAGGCGCCAACCGCGTCCATTTCTTTATTGTGGCCGTCAGGGGGCCAACTATTAGTGGTTCACCTGTCTGGCATAGGTGCCACGTTGACCCATAGGTCCTTCCACGGGTGGTGCTTGGCCGCAAAAGAACTGCGGTCCATGGTGGGCGGCCACAAACATTGCGGTCCATATGGTGTATCGATCCCGGCAGCAAGCAGCGAAAGTGCAGGCCCACAACTGCGGAGCCAGCACCTCTCTCTCCTCTCTCTCTGCCCCAAAGCCAGATCCTCGGAGGTGGGAGACAAAAGAAGAAGACAAGTGAGTAAGGTGGTAAGGGCGCAAAAGTGCACGCAACATTAGGTAATGCACACTAGGGGCACATGGGAACCAGGTGAGACAGGTACGTTCCTACCGTACGCCCCCCCCCCCCCCCCACCAGGTAACCTACATTGCCCCTCCCTTACCCCTTACTGTATCCACAAAACACAACACTACCCATAAACATCTACTTTACAAATCAACAAACGTCCCTACTGTCTTCCCCGTTCCTCCCATAAACCAAATTCGTCTTCTCTCCCTCCTAACCAATCAAATTTGCTATTTCCAACTCTCATCAAAATTTGCCATCTCCAACTCAACATCAAAATTTGCCATCACCAATTCATCATCAGTCCCTCCTAAGGAGGGAGAGATGGAATCACCCCAATGTCTCATCCACGTCGTGATGCGTCTCACAAATCCAAACAGCAATTCTTATTTCCTGCACACAGAACAAAGAAAACACAGGTGTGGAGTCATCATTATCACCACAGGTAAGTGGCTGCGTATGGTGCGACAGGTTCATCAATCCTAACTATTTCCTAAATGACTTTAACAACTTTACATTACCCGGGGTCTCTCTCCTGCCAAACCATTGGCCCTCTTACACTATGGGTTCTAAAAACCAATTCCCATTGCCCAAACTGTGGTGCTTTTCAATTTGGGGTCTCACTCCCCCGATTCATCTCCCGGTGCCCTCGCACAATTTCTGGGCCGCGACGTGTAGCTCTCCCAGCAGGTCTACCCACCTGCACACCTCCACCACTGCAGTTGCCTCCGAGCTTACCTGCTCCTTACCCTAACCTAACTACCTGGGGAAGGCCCTCTGGCGCTCTCCCCACTCGGTGCCCTCTCTGGCACTGGGCTACCCGGGTCCGTCCTCCGGATCCTCGGGCCCCATCCACCACTCTACCGGCTCCCAGAGCCCACCTGCGGCCTCACCTGGCCGACATCCTCACAGTGGTGGGGTGCCCAACCAACTACACACACTAAGCGGCTACACGCCCAGCCATTTCCACAACACTAATGCACCCATCCACAATACCATTCTGCAACCGAACCACAAATGCCAATATCCAACCACAATTTACCTATACCCTCTACCTAACACTTACACTACCCGCCCCGGGTACTCGTGAAAGGGGTCCACTCTTCCCCCATCCACACCTTCGCACCATGCACACCACTCCGTACCACTTACTCCAACTCTCTCCACACACCTGTACTTGCACACCTGTGCTCTCACTCTTGGTGCCGCCTGCACCCTTCTCTCCCCAAGCGCATTCGCGCTGATCCACAACACTCACTACTCATACACTGCTCCACACACCTGTCCAGTTCTCACACAGCATCATCTCATCTAACTACTCCCCTCTGAAACTTGCGCTTCCCAGTCGTCCCTTTAAACTATTGCGCTCCCACGTCATTATCATCCACACTAAACTACCTGCGTCCCCACTACAGGTATCAGTCACTAACTAACCTTAACGTTACCTAATGTCAATCTCTTCTAGATCCCTATCATTATCCAAGCCCTCCCTGGCTCGGTTGTCATAGCCACCCCATAAACTATTGCGCATTTGCCCCACCTATGGGAAGGGTGGCAGGGATGCCACCCTTACCCACCGGGCCCATCGCTCACTACCAATTTTGCACATCAAATTTCAACAAATCAAAAATTTGCCAATCCTACTCATCATCTGCCAATCATTACTGCCAATCCTTTGCCAATCATCAAATTTTGTTTTTCTCTAATTTCGGGGCCAAAACACTATCCTCATCACACAGTCTCCTCACTAATGCCTCTCGGTGCGCCAATTCCTGTCCAAAGCCCGGCTTCGTAAAGCCGAGCAATGAATGCGGGTTGTTTGGTGCCAGCGGCTGGATACGTCCCGCATTCGGTGCAGGGAAGGAGGTTTACCCGGGCCGAGATCCCACGCACCATCTCGGCGTGGAGCCATCCAATGTCCCGATCTCGACCTGCCGGCACGTCTTAACAAAACGTGGTCGCCATGACGACCCTTCCTATCCAGCTGCCCGCTCCGCCTAGTGGAGCACGGACGCGGCCGTTCAAAGCGAGGCCCGGCACGCACCGAGGGCCCGATTCGGCTAAAAGTCGACCTAACCACTGCTCCGTTTAACGTCGATGCTTCACCTGCATGCTTACACCCCGCAGCCCGTTCCTTGCTCACACATCCAGCCGTCTCCATGCTCCTCGTACCTTTCCTTACACACCTCGGTCACACACCTGACCACCGAACACCTTGGCACACATTCGTCGCTCGCACACCTCACCAACACACCTCTTCGCGCCCCCTCCTCGGTCACCTCCTCTGTGACAATCACAGGTGTGCTCTCATTCGCACACCCAACCACGTGCCTCACTACTAATTCCAGCGTGCATTCCCACTCACGCTCTACCATTCCAGGTGTGCATCCTTCCATTCCAGGTGTACATCCTCGCTCACCTGTCACAACCAACTCACGCTCCGTGTCACTCGTACTACTCTCACCTCCACTCTTGACAACGCACTCACCCTTACTCCCGACAGCGCACTCTTTCCTCATGCACCCGTCCGTCACACACCTTTCTCGCGCACACTCTCCCGTTACACCCTCTGTAACACTCACCACAGGCGTGCATTTTTCCTTGCCTTTGACAGCGCACTCTTTCCCCATGCACCTGTCCATCACACACCTCTCTCGCACACACTCTTGCGCACACTCTCCCGTCACACCCTCTGTAACACTTACCACACCGCGCTTCCATGTGCCCCCTCGCACACGCGCTACGACCGACTCACTCTCGCCAGCACCCTCACTCCTTGGCACGCACTTTTTCCTCACACATCCCCGAGTCGGACTTTCTCGCACACCTACTTTTTCGCACACCAGACCTGTCGCACACTTCACCAACGGCCTCTCACGAACACCCGGGTCCATCTCGACCCCCAAGCTTCTTAAATCACCTGGCGCATCATACGCACGACCATATTGGTCACCACTTACACCGGGTCCTCTTCCTCTTCGCTTCTCCTCCATCACCTGCGAATCCCTCATCCGGTTAATGAGCACATCATCACGATCCGAACACAGACTTTGGACCAATTCTTTTACTTCCTCCTTTATCTCTTTCTTATCCTCTCTCCGTCGCTTCTTAATTTCGCTCACCCCTTCTTCCACTTCTTCTAATTTCTGCTTCACCTCCTTCATCTCCTCGTGCGCCCCTTTAAGTTCTTCCTCTAACTCCACTTTATTTTTTTCTATGTGCTCCCGCACCTCCCGCTCTTTAACCTCCATCACCTCTACCACCTTGTTCATTTTCCTCGTCAAGTCCTCATGTACCGTCTGACACTCTTTTTTAATTACCCCTACGTCCTTTTTCATCTCCTTCTGTGTCGATTTTAAACCCTCTATTACCGCTGTGTTCTTCTTTACCTGGTCCCCCAACTCCTTTTGTCCCACTGTCAGTTGTTCTACTCCCAGCGTCAACTCCTCTATACCCCCTTGCAATTTTACAGTCCCCTTTCTCACCTCCTTCTCCATGCGCTCCTTACAGTGCCTCACACCCTCGCGCACTCCTCCGACCTCCTCACTCACACCTCTTCTGATCTCCTCTCCCATCACTTGCATCTCCTGCCCAGATGCCACCCTCATCTGCTCCATTTCCTCCCTGTGAGCATCCAGTTTGGTCTCTACCCCCATTCTGACCCCCTCTATCTGCTGCCCCATTTGTTTAACTTCCCTTTCCGCTTGGTCCCTCATGTCCCTCAATTTGCCTTCCATCCTGTTTTCTAACCCCTCTAACCCATTTTTCACTCCCTCTATCTGATTCTCCTGGGCAGCCATTCTATTTTCTACCCCCATTAACCCATGTTTCACCCCTTCTATCCCATTGTCTAACCCCTCTAATTTCTTGTCTAATCCCTCACCGGTACCCCTCGCTTCGTCCCTCATTACCCCCATTTGGCTTCCCATTACCCCCAATTGGCCCTCCAATCGCTCACTCTGAGCATCCATCCGGTTCCCCATTACCCCCATCATTCTGCTTTCCATTTCTTCGCTATTCTTGTCCATAAGGGCCTTCATTTGTATAAAAAAAAGGTTCAAATCTACCAGCGGCGCTACTACGGTCGCGGGCGTGGACGCCGTGGCCATCTGCGAGGCGCCATTTTGCGCGCCCGCACCCTCGTGCGTGACGACGCTATTTTGCGAATCTGCTACCCTCACTGCTTCGCTCTCCTCTTGTCCCTCAATTTGGTCCTGGATCGACCCTGCCTCCCTCTCTTCTACCGGAACCCAGCCGTCTTGGTCTGCCATAGCGCGACTTTCAAAATTCGGGTTATTTTTTTTTGTAAAACACAATTAAATTTCGCTGTTATAATTTCGAGCGCGTGAAACGCGCTCCGGATCGAATCCCACTTCCCGACACCAATTGTTACCCTAATGGTACAATTGGTGTTCCAAAATTTGGGCCTAACAAATTTAGTCCCAGGTCCGAATCCAACTCCTCGACACCAAATGTTACAGACGCGGTTGTGGATGTTGGTTTACCGAGCGGTTTGGTATGACCGCGTCTGCACAGTTTACCCGATTATACTCAAACGTTGGCCGAGTCGCGCTACGCTAAATCAATTGAGCAAAGGACACAACGGCTGGGTTAAATGACACGACACCAGGGGTACAGTTCTCAAGACCTCCGGAGGAGGTTATAATATTTCGGAACGTTGAGATTACAAGGACAAGAGGGACAGCATAGGAAGGTAGGCACTTAATCACGGTCTTATAGTAGCCCCGACAGACCACAGATAAACAGGACAAGACTGACTCACACAGAGATTGATGGCAAGGAAGGGCAGGTAGTCGAGGCTCAAGGTGCACCTTGGCTCAGGGGCAGAATCGACCCGGTCCGGTCCAGAGATGCGGGAGGTCTCTCAGCGCTCGGAGGTGGCGACTTCTCTTTCCAAGCTGGGGGCGCATCTGACGTCACGTCCGGTAAGTGGCTGCGTATATCCGGCGGGGAGTGACACGCCCTCGGCTCGTTAGCTCCGCCCCAGATGGAATCGGCCCGCCGCTTCTTATTGGGTGCTGGGGGTTACCGGGCTCCGCCCTTGACGAGGAGCTGACAGCCAGCCCCTTCGTGGTAACCCCGTAACCTGGAGGTAACCTGGAGCACATGGGCAATGGCGGCTAACCGAGCCGGAGTGAGGACGCACACTCCCCGCGCGCTGTTGTTGTAGTTGTTGTTGTTGTTGTTGTTGTTGTTTCATGAGGAAGATGGGAGGAGGTATGGGGAGGTCCTAAACTCACTACTGGTGCCATACAATCACATTCTGGTGCAACGAAGAGTCAGAATTAATGGAAACGAGTCCTTAACTGACATAGACTAAGAATAACTAGCAAGATGTCCGAAAGTTGTCTACGTGAGATGCGGTGGACCTGGGCACGACATTTAATGGGGGAAAAAGGGGAAGGTCGGTTCTACAGAGCGTTGTTTACAGACAATGGGACTAGGGAATGGGGGATTGGGGATAGTTGGGGAGTATTGGGGGAAATAGGGGAATATTTACAAGCGGATATGGATGGAGGCCAGATCCCATATCCGCAACAATATATATATATATATATATATATATATATATATATATATATATATATATATATATATATATATATATAAAAGTTCAAAACACACCTGGTCACAAGTGTGCCGCACTGACCGGGTCCTAAGTCGAGGTCCTCAGCATCATCCCGTTTCGGCCCTTCAACCTCGATACGGTCAGCTAAGGTGGGCCAGCAGGGGCACGTACACATCCACATGCAGCAACTGCATCTGGATGCGTACATACCCCCACCCCCAGCCAGTGCGAACAACAACAACAACAACAACAACAACAACACCTCCACATCCAGAATCCACAGCACCAAACAAACATGGTGGAACACTCAAACACCCACCTTTATACCCTTCACCACTCACCAACAAAACACACCAGATCATTCATACACACACGTACACACCCATACACACACATACATACAGAACACCAACCAAACAACCACCTACACTTACATCATACACCACTCAACACACAAAAACACACACTCATGCAAAAATTAATTCATGCAAAAACACACCCTCACCCACTCACTCATATACACAAAATAAGAAGTAATAATGCTAACAAAAAAACAAAAAAACAAAAACACACACACACAACCAACCTACACCGTTCGACGTGCCTCCATAAACTTCCCTCCATATCCAAAATGAGCCTTTCAAGGCAACCTGGGACACCTTGTCACACATCCTCCTTCTTTCTGTCCCACACACTCCCAGCCTAGCAAGAAATGCAGAAAAGGATTTGCCAATATACCCTCTACACCCCACCTCAAATGGCTGACACGAAACTCGCCAACCCTTCTCCCGGCACTCTGCCTCCAGCTCACTGTACTTTCCTCTCTTCCTCTCGTGCACCTCCTCCATGTTCTCTTCCCAAGGTACCGACAACTCCCCTAAGATGACCTGTCTTGTTGCACTTGACCAAATGACAATGTCAGGCCGCAACCTTGTCACACAGATCTCCTTTGGGAATACCAATTGTGGCTTTAGGTCTGCCACCACCTGCCAATCACAAGCACCTGACAGCCCTCTTGCTTTCCACCTCCTCCTCCTCTTTCCACCTCTTTCCACTTGGCCCTCTTTGACAAACCACACCTATCCCCCATCAGTCTCCTTCTCCACTCTTCTCTCTCTCGATCTCAGCACCTCTTGCTGCACCATCTGCACCACCACTGCCAGCACCTGATCATGTCGCCACCTGTATCTTCCTGCTGCCAATGCTACTGAGCATGCACCCAGTGCATGCTGCACCGTTCCCACACCTCCACACAAACTATATTTAGTAAAATATATATAGTAAAATATATAGTAAACTCAAAATATATATAGTAAAAATAATAATAATAATAATAATTCATTTATTTTGTATAGCGCTTTTCATGAAGCCCAAAGGCGCTTTGACAGAGTGCAAAACATAATGCATAACAAAACATGAAAACAACAATTGCAAAAAAAAACAATCAATAGGGAAATATTTAAAGCAAAAGGAGGGAGAAGGAGAAGTGATAGTCAGGGGTTAAATGCTGTGGGTTGAATGTTGAATGCAGTGCTGAACAGGTGGGTCTTGAGTGATGTTTTGAATGTGGTGAGTGAGGAGGAGTCTCTGATGGTGTGAGGTCGTGAGTTCCAGAGGGTGGGAGCAGCGATGGAGAAGGCCCTGTCCCCCCAGGATCTGAATTTGGTCTGGATGGGGGGGGGGTCAGGAGGTTGGTACCAGCAGAGCGGAGGTTGCGGGTGGGAGTGTGTCTGGAGAGGAGGTCACCCAGGTAGGATGGGGCCAGGTTATGGAGGGCTTTGTAGGTCAAGAGGAGGATTGTGTACTGGATTCTCTGGGAGATGGGGAGCCAGTGAAGTTTGTAAAGGACGGGGGTGATGTGGTCACGGGTCCGGGAATGGGTGAGT
The DNA here is from genome assembly GCF_964187855.1 of Myxine glutinosa. Lineage (NCBI taxonomy): Eukaryota > Metazoa > Chordata > Myxini > Myxiniformes > Myxinidae > Myxine > Myxine glutinosa. Next base: position 49,898,598 of record NC_136266.1, on the reverse strand, counting down.
AGACGGGCAGCAGAGTTCTGAATGTATTGGAGTTTATTGGTGATTGTTGAGGGAGAACCATAGAGGAGGCTATTGCAGTAGTCCAGACGGGAGGTGATGAAGGCGTGGATGAGGGTTTCTGCAGCCGTGGAGGAGAGGGATGAGCGGAGACGGGCGATGTTTTTCAGGTGAAAGAAGGCTGACTTTGTGATCTGTTTAGTGTATTTGTCGAAGGAGAGGGTTTTGTCAAAGATGACGCCAAGATTCCGGATGAGAGGGGAGGTGGATACTGGGATACCGTCGATGTTGAGGGCAAAGTTATGGATGGATTTTGTGAGCGTTTTTGGGCCAATGATGATTATTTCAGATTTATCACAGTTAAGTTTGAGGAAGTTGATTTGAAGCCAGGATTTTATTTCAGAGATGCAGTTTGTCAGGATAGAGTGGGTGTCGGTGGAGACGGACTTGGTGGAGATGAAAAGCTGGATGTCATCGGCGAAGCAGTGGAATTGGAGACCATGACGGCGGATTAAGTGACCGAGGGGGGACAGGTAAAGGATGAAGAGGAGGGGGCCAAGAACTGAACCTTGGGGGACACCTTGGGGGAGGGGAGCAGTGGGGGATTTGCAGTTATTGATGGAGATGAACTGGCGTCTGTCAGAGAGGTATGATTTAATCCAAGAGAGGGCAGTGCCGGTAACGTTAAAGGTGGATTCAAGTCGGGTGAGGAGGATGGTGTGATCGATGGTGTCAAAGGCAGCGCTGAGGTCGAGGAGGACGAGAATGTTGAGGTTGCCAGCGTCAGAGGAGAGGAGAAGGTCGTTGGTGATTTTGAGGAGAGCAGTTTCAGTACTGTGGTTGGAGCAGAATCCGGATTGGAATGTTTCATACAGGTTATTGGCAGAGAGGTGATGTTTGAGTTGAGTGGCTACAGCGCGTTCCAAAACTTTCGACAGAAAGGGTAGGTTGGAGATGGGTCTGAAGTTGTTTAGGGTGTCAGGGTTTAGACCAGGTTTTTTTAGAATGGGGGTAACAGCAGCAATTTTGAGGGATGGTGGGACGATGCCTGTAGACAGGGAGGAGTTTATTGTTGCAATGATAAGTGGAGAGAGAGCAGGGAGGGAGGCCTTGACAAAGCTGGAGGGGATGGGGTCAAGAGTGCAGGTGGCAGTTTTCATTCCTATGAGGAGTTCAGAGAGGTCAGTAGGGGAGACCGGGGAGAATTGAGACAGGGGAAGGCAGGATAAGGGGGGGCAGGTGGTTGGAGGGGGAGCGGGTGCGGCGGTGGTCAAGCTGTTGTAGATGTTGTCAATTTTGCGTTGGAAGAAAGAAAGGAAGGAGATGCAGTTGTCTACTGTGAATGACTGGGTGGTGGTGTCCAGGGGGCGGAGGAGTTTGTTTATTGTCGAGAAGAGTGCTTTTGGGTTTCCGGAGCCAGAGTGGATAATTTGAGAGTAGTAGGCGGAGCGGGCGTGGGAGAGGGCATCTTTGTAGTGTTGTAGGTGGTCCTTGTAGGCTTGGGAGTGAACTGTGAGACCTGTTTTATTGCAGAGTCTTTCAAGTTGGCGAGCACGAGTTTTCATCAGGCGGAGTTCAGGGGTAAACCAGGGAGCAGAATGGGTGAAAGAAACTGTTTTGGTTTTTACAGGCGCAAGCTGGTCAAAGCAGGAGGAGAGAGTGTGGTTGTAGTAGTCAGTGAGGTCGGAAGGGGTGTGGAGGTCAATGAAGGGAGAAGTGGACATTTTTTCAGAGAGGGTGGATGAGAATGAAGTAGGTGAAAGAGCGTTTAGCTTACGGAAGTTGATAGTGCGATAATGTCTTGGTGTTGGGGTGGGGATGTTGATGGTCATAGTGATGGCTAAGTGGTCAGAGAGGGTGAGGTCGGAGCCAGAGAGATGGTGCAAAATTAATCCAGTGGAGCAGACAAGGTCCAAAATGTGACCACGGATATGCGTAGGAAAGTTGACATGTTGAGTGAGGTTAAAGCAGGTGAGTAAATCAGTGAAGTCAGTGGTCATTGTGGAGTCAGTGGAGTCCATGTGGATATTGAAATCACCAAGGAGGAGGATTGAGGGGGAGAGGGAACATAGCTGGGTCAGAAAGTAGGAGAAGTCAGACAGGAATAATGGGTGTGGTTTGGGAGGGCGGTAGACGACAGCCATGACTGACTGCGTGCGACCAGAGAGTTTAAAAGCCAGGTGTTCAAAGGATGAGGATGAGGCGATGGGGATGAGGGTGGTCCTGATGTCTTGACGGTGGATAACGGCAATTCCACCACCTCGGCCCTCCGAGCGTGGTTTATTGACGTAGGAATATCCATTGGGTGTGGTGAGGTTGAGCGTGTAGTAGTCCAGTGGTTGTTGCCAGGTTTCGGTGAGACAGAGAAAGTCCAGTTTGTTATCGAGGATGTAGTCGTTGAGGATGAGGCATTTGTTGTTGAGGGACCGGGTGTTGAACAGGGTGAGCTTGATGTGGTGAAAAATGATTTTATGCTTATGTGGCTGGGTTGAGGTGGAAGCGGGGTTAGGGGTGGGCAAGGGTGATCATCCTCTGGCAATGTCCCTAAACAGTTTACCATTGATATATTCCAATCACTTCTCAATCCATTGACATGATGTTTGAATATTCCTTCAGTTGTGACTTCCATTCATTCTGGCCGGTCATCGACTGACCTCAGGTGGAAGCACAGAACAAGGTGAAGATGTCTGGAGGCACAATGTAATGCAATAATGCCTGACTTTCACCACACCCTAAACAAAATGTGCAAAACCAGTTTCTATCTGCCAGGTCATTTAATCGAGCACTATCTTCCTCTACCCCTCAGGGAAGTTGGAATACCTCATTCCCAAATGTCTTTTGTCCTTACGTATACACATCTTTCTCACAAGCTTCTGCACCTTTCAGCCATTTTATTAGTCCCCTACCGGTGTACACTGGAGGGGACTATAGTCCGTCGGTCCGTCAGTCCGTCACGCAAAGAACAGTTTTCCGGCCTTTTTTTCTTTCTAAACTCTTAATGCTAATGATTTCAAACTTGGTACATGGTTTCCTCATGATAAGTTACAGATCAAGTTCGAACTTCACGACGTTTCGATCATTTTTGACAAAGTTATGGCACTTTGAACTTTGGTAATTTCCCCAACAGTTTTCCGGACGACAGACTGCCGGTAGGGGACAGGTATTGCAACGCAATACTCAGAATGCTTGTATTACAAGATTTCCTCATTTCTGTTTTAGCACCTGTCTTTTACACTTTCAAGCTGTGTTCCATGATGCTGTCACTTTTACCAAACTCGGTCTATAACTTTCTCTTTCAATTCCCTTTATTGCTGAAATCTAATCAATAACGTGCCCATGCAATAATCCTAAAGGTAATGAAAACCAACTCTATCTTCAATCCTTCCAATATATAATTAAGCTTGTTGTAATAATGGGGAATCACAATGATGTGGACTTAGAAGTAATACCTTGACATATTACGGTATAGAAACCTTCATCAAACAATGCTGTTCACCTTTGTCGATATATTTTACGCGACCTGATAAAAAACGAGAAGCGAGAACAAAAACATGCTTGCGGGTGACATTGGAACAATCTTATAATAATCCATTGCAATAACTGCCAAATCGAAGTTATTGCACAGGTAAGACTATAAACTCAAAATAAACTTAATTTGTAGGTTATTCTTTACTTAAGAAATGGCCTTAAAAAGGCGGTAAATTCTTAACTGAAGATTTTTATTGGCGACCCGGAGTTTTAGGACATAACTCCAAGCCATTGCATTCCATGCCGCATGCTCTATGTTTCTTATTATGACGGGTGTGCTAAACCGCCCTAAAGCATGTTTGCATGTTTCAGCAAGAGGCTGTGTGTGCGGTATGTGGTGTCGCATTTCGCAAACGAATAATAATCTCAGATTCAATCAGAAACTAGGACTTTGCTTCTTCCATTCCTTCTTACAGCAGGCTTGGCTGAAACAACCCACCATTAAGACATGTATTCTGACGAACAGAGTCCTCGAGCCTTCGACGCTTCACCTGGAAATAGTTTTCTGATCAAGAAAGCACAATATGTGTCTGCAGGACGGTTGTTTGAAGACCCTGACTTTCCACCTTCTCCAAGTTTACTTCCAGACTCCCTGAAAGAGAAAAACGTCGCATGGAGAAGACCTTTTGTGAGTACATATAGAAAGGCATTTCATGGAAAATATGCATTTCTTTGGAAACATAATTCACCTTATAATGTGCTTGTTACCTCTGCCACCAAAGGTCGATGGACGTTATGTTTTCACCCCTGTCTGTCTGTTTGTCCGTTTGTCTGTCTGTTTGTGAACAAAATGTCTTTAAAAGTTGTGAACAGATTCGGACGAAATTTGGCAGAGATGTAGCGTATGTGACAAGGACGAAATAATTAGATTTTGGTGAAGATCAGGATTCGGATCCGGCTACTAGAATTTTTAAGTGATTCTTCACCATTGGGAGAAAGGGCCAAAAACGACATATAGCAGGATATCTCAAAAGGTTATGGATGGATTTGAATGAAACTTGTTCGACAGGTTGGGTGTCTGACAACGACGATTCGATTAGATTTTGGTGAAGATCTGAATATGGATTCGGATATGATAATTATTTAATATTTCTAAGTGAATTATGTCTGGAATACGACTTCACCAATGACGTCATCGCTATCACCCCATATATCCCATGGCAAGTTGATGGATGCTATATGCCAAGTTTCAATTTCTTTGTTGACCAGTTTCAGAGAAAATTACGTTCAATTTTATTGCTTTAATCCATCATCATTTAATTAAGGTGATGGAGCTGGTAATCAGGAAGTTAAACATGAAAGATATTCTGGGGAGGATATTGTATGTGGATGATCTGGTTGTAGTAGTGGAGAGTGGGCAGGAGATGCAGGAAGTACTGGGGGAGTGGAAGGAAGCATTTGAAAAATATGGGCTGAAAATGAGCATGGAGAAGATGGAGGTGATGTGGTTTGTGCAGCAGAGAAAATAAATGAATATCAGGTTAGAGGAGAAGGAGATAGGTTTGAGTATCTGGGTGGAACAGTGACTGGGAATGGTAAGTCAGAGGCAGAGGTGTGGAAGAGGATTCAGGTGGGTGCGAATGTGTGGAGGGAGTATTGGCAGACATTAATATTTAACGGAGATTGAAAGGATAGGTTCTGATGTTGTGTGTAATGCAGGCCTACCTTTACGGTCTGGAGATGGTAGCACTGACAGAGAGACAACAACAGTGGCTTGCGAGAACAACTGGGTCAGGTGGATTGCAGGAGTGAAGAGGGTGGATAGAAAGAGAATGGATGAACTGAGGGAGCAGATTGGTGTGCAGATGAGCTTGATGGGGAAATTGGTGAAATGTCGACTGAGATGAGCTGGACATTTGGTGTGGATGGGCGAAGAGAGAATGGCAAAGAGTGGATAGGTTGAGGGAACAAGGTAGGCAGAAAAGAGGTAGACAGCGGTTGAGATGGGAGGATTGTGTGAGGAGGGATAGAAGTAAGCTGGGGTTGGTTGGAGGGTGGAGAGAGTTGGCTGGGAACAGAGGAGGAGTGGAGGAGGATTGTTGTCAAGGAAGAGCAGAAGCTTGGTGCCATCGGACCTCACCCCTCATAATAGGAGGAGGAGTAGAACAACAAATCCAATATGGCTGCCATACCATGTGACTTATGAGTTAGCAATAATTTATTATCCATGGAGAGTCAGTCCCTCCTATGCTTAAAGTTTTGCATCAATCAGACAAGCAGTTGCAGAGAAAACTATTTTTAGCTCACCTGGAACGAAGTTCAGGGGAGCTTATGTAATGGTGCGTTATCCATCCGTCAGTCTGTCAGTCCGTCCGTCAGTCCATCAGTCCATAAACACTTGAAACTTCTTCTCCAAAACCGCTGATGAGATTGCAACCAAATTTGGCACAAATGATATTTGTTGTGTTGTGACTAAAGTTTGTTAACGGCATTAAAAAAAATCAGGGTCTAAGGGGGTCTACCGGGGTCAAAGTGGATGCAGGTTTGACCCCCCAAAATAGGAATTTGATTTTTCCTCTGAAACTACAAACACTATTTCAATGGAACTTGACCACAACCTTCATCACCCGTGATGTACCGAAGTTTGTTCACGGCATTAAAAAAAAATCAGGGTCTAAGGGGGTCTACCGGGGTCAAAGTGGAGGCAGGTTTGACCCCCCAAAATAGGAATTTGATTTTTCCTCTGAAACTACAAACACTTTCAATGGAAATTGACCACAACCTTCATCACCCATGATGCACCGGTTTGTTCACGGCATTAAGAAAATCAAAGTCTAAGGGGGTCTATGTGAGGTCAAAGTGGGTCCAGGTTTGACCCCCCAAAATAGGTATTTTTTCTGAAAAAAAAACCACGTTTTTGTTGTTTTTTGTTTTTTGTATACAGAGTCGAGGCTCGTGAAAGAGCTAACATTTATCAAACAAACAAATCAAACAAACAAGCAAACAAAGTATATAAAAAGGGGAGCGGTCGACAAGATGGGGAGAGAAGGGGAGGAAGCACACAAACACAACATTTGAGAGCAGGGACATCGGGAGATGTTTTTGGAGGGAGAGGGCCTGGGGGGAGGCAGGATAGGTATAAAACGCAAGGACACCAAGCACTTCCAGGAAAGAGGTCAAAAGTCACGTCAAAAAAGTGGTTTTGGGGTGAAATTAGCGGGGGTAGAAAAGATCAAGGTTTTGGATTGGGGAAGATAGGAGATGGTGGTGAACAGCCGTTTTAAAGACCTGGAGGGAGGAGTGGGATTGAAGAGAGTGAGGGAGTTTGTTCCAGAAGCGGGACAAAAGAGGAATGAAGGAGTGAAGGTGAGCAGAGAGTCCTGATTTTGGCAGTTTAACCATAAGAGGGTTGCAGGCAGATCTTGTGCGACCTGCAGGAATATTTGGGGGACAGAGCCCAGAGAGAGCTGGGGGAGCAAGGCCGGAGAGGAGTCGGTAGAAGACGGAAAGACCACCAACCTGCCTGCGGTGATTAAGTGAAAGGCCCTCGGAGTTAGCGTCATCGCGGGCGATTCCAATGATTCTGAACGCTTTGGTTTCAACAGCGTGAAGACGAGCTAGGTGTGAGGCAGGACCACCAGCCCAGAGGGGAGAGCAGTACTCCATTGAGCTGCGGATGAAAGCCTTGTATGTGGTGAGGAGCTCAGGTGTGCCAAGGAAGGACTTCGCACGACGGAGGATGCCCAGTCGGCGACTGGCTTTGGAGGCCAGCTTGGAAATGTGGTTTTCCCAGGAAAGATCATGGCAGATAGTGAGACCCAAAAGCTTGAGTGACAAAACTTCTTGGAGAGGATTATTCAGAAAGTAGATGGGAGGGTTGTCCAGTCGGTCTTTTCGGAGAGACATCGTAAGAGTGTGAGATTTGTCAGGATTGAAAGACATGTTCCACTTGTTTGCCCAGTCTGTGATTTTGTCCAGGTCTGCAGAGAGTGAGGAGGCTGCCGACTGCCGATCTGAGGGATGAGGAATGGAGCGGCAGAGAGTGGAGTCATCAGCAAAGAGATAGAGAGGATTTTCAAGAGAGTCAGAGAGATCATTGATGAAGACCAGAAAAAGCACAGGGCCCAGAACACTGCCTTGGGGAACTCCAGCCTGAACAGGCAGAGGAGATGAGAGAAACCCATTCAGGGCCACACGTTGACTACGACTAGAGAGGAAGTCCGCCAGCCATGCGTGGAGATTTCCATGGATACCAAAGGAGGAGAGTTTGGTGAGCAGAGCCGGGTGCCAGACCGTATCGAAGGCACGTGATATGTCGAGGGAGACAGCTCTAATTTCCTGTTTGGCATTGAGGACCTCCATCCATTGTTGAGACAGCAGAAGCAGCATGTCCAGAGTAGAGTGACCTGGTCTGAAACCAAATTGATGATCAGAGATCAAGCCATTGGAGAAGAGGAAAGATTTCATATCCGAAGCAATGATGGATTCCATGACTTTGCTGATAATTGGGAGAAGGCTGATTGGTCTGTAGTTGCTAGGATCTGTTTTTGCACCTTTCTTGTGCAAAGCGGTGATGTTGGCTGATTTCCAAGCAGATGGCAGTTGACCTTGAGCAAAAGAGAGGGTGAAGAGAACAGAGAGAGGGAGTGAAAGAGCGGAAGAACAGGATTTTAGGACCCGTGGGCTGATGCCGTCAGGCATTACAAAGTATTTTATTACAAAGTAGGTATTTTTTCTCAAAGTGGCTTTCTTTTCTGAAACTACACACACAATTTTGATGAAACTTGACCACAACCTTCACCACCCATGCTGTACCAAAGTTTGTTCATGGCATTTAAAATATCTGCCCCTTTAGGAGGGTCTACAGAGGAGGTTGCTCCCAAAAATAGGTATTTCCGTTCATCTCAGAAACTACACACATAATTTCGATGAAACTTCACCACAATCTTAATCACCCATAGGCTATGAGCCAAGGGGGTTGGTCGGTACCATACAGATGGAGTAAGGCTCATTGTGATTTTTAGCAAGATATATGTCCCTAGATATGAAAAAAAAGTGATAGCAGTGTATAACTCTCGGCCATCTCTGTGTTATCACCCGAAATATTATTATAGGCTATGAGCCAAGGGGGTTGGTCGGTACCATACAGATGGAGTAAGGCTCATTGTGATTTTTAGCAAGATATATGTCCCTAGATATGAAAAAAAAGTGATAGCAGTGTATAACTCTCGGCCATCTCTGTGTTGTCACCCGAAATATTATTATACGCCTGCTTCGCTTCGCCAAAAAATGTGATATTTGCTAAAATTGGAATAAATATGTTTTTAAGGACCACAGAGTGCCAATAATTTGCATACTGGATGCCAACTAATATAGTAATAGAAATATAGAACATTTGTGGGGGTATTTATCAAAATATTGATATAATGACAAAAAATATGTTAAATTTAGTGAAAAAGTGGTCGAAATCGCTTCGAGTTCAGAATTCACATTGTACATTTTTGTCAATATTTCAAAAATGAAAACTCCCAGAGTAACATTTGACCCCTCAAAATCTTCGCAAGGAACCACTGCATTGGAATATATCATTACTTTGTAATATGGTGGTTGTTTGTGGCACATATTTTGGCAAAGTTCAAAATATGTTCAACCATACCCCCTAATTTTGATATTTTGGAACGAAACATAGCTTTTGAACATTTTAGGTTTATTCGTCTACTACTTTTGGTATCTCAGTGTAATTTTTGGTATTAGCTAGTATCCTAAAGTAGGTTTGTAACATCAGCTACATTATATTTCACAATGCATGCAAACTTGCTCCACACTCTGGGTTTATCATGATCTCTCGAACAAATACGATCTCGATCTCGGCACTCTGTGGTCCTTAAAAACATATTTATTCCAATTTTAGCAAATATCACATTTTTTGGCGAAGCGAAGCAGGCGTATAATAATATTTCGGGTGATAACACAGAGATGGCCGAGAGTTATACACTGCTATCACTTTTTTTTCATATCTAGGGGCATATATCTTGCTAAAAATCACAATGAGCCTTACTCCATCTGTATGGTACCGACCGGTCAATTTGGGGGGTCTGGCTCATAGCCTACCATGATGTTTCAATGTTTGTTTAAGGCATTAGAAAAATTGGGGTCTCAGGAGGTATATGGGGTTGGGGAAGGGGGGGGGTTCCCCCCCAAAATAGGTATTTTTTTTTGTTTGTTTGTTTAAAGTCTTATGATTATGTCAGTATGATTCTACATGCTGCCCCGTCATCTAGCAACCATTGAAATTGGTTTAAAATACCTTCAATCAGTGTAGCATACTGTTTGTTCTTCCAGGTGAGCGCCCGGGTATTACCCCTATGTTTAAAGCAAAAATACACACACCACATACATATGTATATATATATATATATATATATATATATATATATATATATATATATATATATATATATATACACACACACACACACACACACATTGCAATAGTCCTGCATCCCCTTCGGGGCAAGAAGAATGATTTATTTCAGGTGTTTTTTTTCCTTTTTTTACTTGAAGAATGCCTTTTCAGGTGTTTCATTTTTATATTGTTGAGTCCTAATGATCACATGGAAGGGTTATCTGGTAATGGGGGTTTACATGAGTAGATGCAGCTGCACCACTTCTCCATTGAGGGAATATCTCAGTTTTTGCATCTTCCTCACAAACATCTGTCGCAGAATCTCGTCTTTGTCTAACTTGCCATTGTTTGCCCCCCGCAGGAGATTTGCCAGAACCCTGAATTCATATCAGAAGGAATAACCCAATTGGATGTTGTGCAGGGTGAACTGGGTAAGAAAAACAAGTAGGCCTATTTGTGTGCACAACTTGTTTACATTGCCCATGCAGCGTCTTTTCCTATTTATACAATGTATCCTATCTGCTTTCACAGCCAACTGCTGGGTCCTGGCAGCGATCACCTGCCTCACCAACAAATCCAAGCTTATGGACAAAGTGGTACCTGCCGCACAGAGCTTCAGCGACAACTACGCAGGGATTTTCCTGTTTCGGGTGAATTGGTTAATCTTCTTATTCTTCATCCTCAGATTCAATCATTCATTCTTCTCATACTTCATTACTTCATTTTTCTCATTCATTCCTCTGATCATTCTTCCTTGTTATTCGGTCGTGCTCATTCTTCTTCTTCATTCATTCTTCACATTCATCTTCATTCGTTCATTCTTTTGATGTTCTCAGCATATGTGGTACATCACGTGCAAAGGAATAGTCAGCGACAACATTTACACTCTCATCATTCTTTTATAATCAGCTGTGGCAAAGAGTTTCAAATTACTTATTTTCCCTCCACAGGACAAGTTCCCATCCCCTACCCCTACCCACGATCTTCTCTACACTCAGTATCTTGCCCTTCAATGAGCCTCAATTTTGTACAGAAAAATAAAACTTCCAGTACCAGTTGGACTTCCAATACCGTCCATCTTAATTCATTTTATTACGTTTAGACTACGTATCCATCTTCATTTATTGTAATTCTTCACATAGATCTTTTTTTGTTCTCTTCACATTGCAGTTTCACCAAATAGCTCATTTGGTAGCATGCTTTCCTCTCCATAGACCATTTATTATTCGAGAGAGAGTGGAATCTCACAACAAACTGCCACCCTGGTGCTGCACACAAAGGGTGCTCCATCACAGAGCATGCTATCCTTCTGAAAGTGGCATTAATCCAGCTGTCTGTCTGCAGTTATGTAGACAAAAATGACATCAATTACGTCACAGGAGTAGATAGGTACTTCCCAGTAGAAAACTGTCTGTCCTTGTCTGCTTTCTGATTACTCCAGTTCTGGCAGTACAAGGATTGGGTGGAAGTCTTTGTCGATGATCGCCTGCCCACCATCGACGGCCACTTGATCCTCACACGATCTACGCAAAAAAAAGAATTCTGGAGTGCTTTGCTGGAAAAGGCTTATGCAAAGTAAGTTTCATTCAAATATGGAAGGACAAACACACACACACACACACACACACACACACACACACACACACACACACACACACACACACACACACAAACACACAGGGGCGGATCCAGGGGGGGTGCAGGGGGGTGCACACCACCCCCCCCCCCCTTCGATCCAGGATGAGGGTGCAGGCGGTGCAAATCTGCTGAACTGTTGGACCAAGGAAGAACACAAGGAACTGCAGAAACTTCCAAGAACGCACAAAATGCCGTTTCTGACGATCAAATTTTTTTTAATTTCCTGGGGGAGGTCCCCCAGACCCCCTCTTTATCCCCCCCCCCCCCAGCGCTATAGTTTCATGCACCCCCCCCCCCCCCCCCCGCCCGTCCCGTCTTGAAATTCCTGGATCCACCCCTGACACACACCATGGATAAAATATCAAAACTAGAAAGCATCTGAAAATGCAAAGCCCAGTTTATTTTCAGACTTCTTCTTCCATATGCTAAACATGATATAGAAACACGAGTAAATGACGATTTTAGGTGACCTTGACCTTCGTGACAATCGGCTTCTAGCTTTTGATTGGTGAACCAATTCAGTGACACAATTTGCAAATTCTTAAAATTCAGGTCAATTGAATGAAAATTGACAATTTCATGCGATGCTGGTATTTGACCTGAAGACCAAATTAGTAATTTGACTTCTCCATATTCTCATAATAAAGTTAGGTCGAAAATGTGATGACAAAACTCAAATGGTAAATTTAAATTTCAGGTCAATTGGATTAAAATTGATGGGTTTAGGTGACGCTGACCTATGAGCTTCAGACAAAATTATTAATTTGTCTTTGTATTCTCGTAATAAAGCTTTGTTGAAAATTAGATGGAAAAAGCTCAAATGGTAAAAAAAAAGTTACGACCCGGACAGACACACACACACACATTCAATGATTCAACGATGCTCTTTTGCATTGTTATAAATCAGTAGGTTTAAGACTATTAATGATCTCAACAGAAGGATTTAGGCCTGAATCAGCAGACACTTGCCCTAGTGATGGACCAAATCTTGCCAACTTTGTCTTTCTAGAGTCAATGGCAGCTTCTCTGCTCTCCACGTGGGCTTCCCATCTGAGGCCCTGAGGGACTTCACAGGTGGCATCGTGGAGTCAATTCCTCTGAAACCTGCACCTGCAACCCAAAACCTATGGCACATGATGAAACATTGTCTGAACAAAGGAGCGCTCATCTGCTGCGGAGTGTCGGTAATCATCAAATATGGTGTGAAAATGAACGACGGTGGTTTTGGGTTTTCACCCACCATATTCGTTTAGTAGGGCAAGCAATAACTGAATTTCAGATTAATGTTCTCAACGAGAAACAACTAACTCATTGTTCGGTTAGTTGCAAATTACTCCTAAAATAATAATTTGCTTGGTATTTCGTTGGTTTAAGGTCATCTACACACAACAAAATAAATGCAAAATGGCCGAATTTTCACTCTACTCTGCTCTCTCTCTCCCCAAAAATCCCACACATGGCCTTTATGTCATACATCCTCAATTTGTCGACCTTCCAGCGTATTCACTATTATCCTCCCTTCCCTTGCCCTCTCCAATGCATTCATAATATTATGTAGCTTCTCATTCGTTAATTGAAAACGTTTGTGTTAATCCTTGTTGGAGCTATTTTTTGTTATTTCTTCCCTTTCATTGTCAGGGATTTCAAGGGAACCAAAATGAAGTTGGTCTTTTCTGCGGACATGCCTATTCCGTAATAAAAGTTGATCAGGTAGGTCATCCTCAAATTCACTTTTGCAAGAAGTTTAGCTTGACTTGTTTTCACTTGGGGCAAGATGGGCTGCATATCTCGCTGAATGTAGGTAATCTCTTTAAATGGGTATCAAAAGGTAGGACAATGCCCTCCCAAGGGAATCAAGTATTCTTCTTCTTTTGATATTTGGATGCTGTTTTGAGGACCAACTTTTGATGTTTCTAGGCTTAATCACAGGAACTTTTTCCAAGTGTTTTTTGGATCCAATGGTCTAGGGATCTAAGCACTTTGTGTAGCTAAAGGACAATGGACCGAATGCTTGCAAACTACCAAAAGGTATGGGGGAGTTGCGTGGACAAACTCGACGTGGAAAGGAGGAATAAAACAAAAACTAGAAAGAGCAATCAGATTGCAGACCCTCGCTCACCAGGACGTGCTTGTGTAGTTTTGTCCTTTCGGCCCTTTGGGTCTTCAGGGTCTTTTGGGACCTCGGAGTATTTTGGATCCTCAGGGTCTTTTGGGTCATTGGGTATTTTGAGTCCTTTGAGTCCTTTGGGTCCTCAGGATTATTTGGGTTTTTAAGGGTCTTCGCTATCTTTAAGGTTCCTTTGGGGTCCTCTGGGCCTTTCGGGTCATTGTAGTCTTTATAGGTCTTAGCTTAGGCGTGTAAAGGGGCTAAAGGGTCTTGGGGTTATAAAGGGTATTGTGTGATTAATAAACATACTCACGTTATGTGCAGACAATCCAACAACCCGACAGACAGACAGACAAACGGACCCAAATGCAATAACCTCTCTCTAACTCTCTGACGAGGGTAACGAGTGACAATACGTGGAGAAGAACACAATGGGAAAGATTAAGCTTATGTATAAGAGATGGTCAATGTGCATTAGTGAGTGCACAAGGTAGTGATGGGCAGTGCATTTAAAAGTTTCAAGTGAGGAGGATGAGGCAACAGATACAGGGAGACAATTCCACAATTTGGGAGAATATAGGGACAAATGAATACAATCCTCACTTTCTAACATCTAAAATTCAGTTTATGCATAAAAACAGGAAGAGTTTGGTGGTGGTGTTGGTTTTTTTAAGTTCACATTTTCTCGGCTCCTCCATGATTATGGCACACAGTATGTCCTACATAAGGCTACGTGGTTGCTCAAGCAAGCTGCCGAATGGTCTTATACACCATTCAAATCCGAAAGACTGAATCATTGCAGAACCTTCAATGCGTATGCCTCGGTAAAGTTAGAAGACCCTTCTCATCCACAATGTCCAGTTCCCAGAGGCAAGGGAGATCCAATATATCTGTGTAGACATGGTGGAAGCACGTGATGGCGGACATATTGAATGACTTCCATTGTATCGCCCATTGTGCACCAGTGCTGTACTGCTGAAATTTGTGCACCAGTGCTGCAGTACATGAAATGCTTTAGTCCAGAAAACTGTCACTGACACATATTGGTGCAGACACTGGGTACCTTGAATAAGTGCATGGCATCATGAAATCAGGAGATTACCAAGGCATTTTGGAGCACAATGTTCAACCTTGTGTCAGGAAGCTGTGTCTCCGTCGAAGGTCAAGGGTCTTGGAGAAGGACAATGACCCCAACCACACTTCAAGAAGCACCCAGGAATGGTTCATGATAAACACTGGACTGTTCTGAAGTGGCCAGCAATGAGTCCAGATCTAAATCCCATTGAACACCTGTGGGGAGATCTGAAAACAGCAGTTGGGAGAAGGCACCCTTAAAACTAGGAGAACTGGAGCAGTTTGCACAAGAAGAGTGGAACAAACTGCCAGTAGAGAGACGTAGGAAGCTCATTCGTGGCTATAGGAGGCGCTTGACTGCAGTTATTTTGTCCAAAGGCTGTGTTACCAAATATTAAGTCTTGGGTGTCAATAATTTTGTCAATGCCATTTCTTTTTATTTTCTGATTTAAAAGGACATTATAAGTTCTGAATCAAAAACAAAGGTTCTGTAATATTAACAGTGAAATCAAGAATTGTGGAGACCAAATACTTTTGTCAATTTCAACTTATTTTTAGAGAAAATTGTGAGCTATTTGAAAAAAGTGCAAGGGTGCCAATATTTTTGGCCACGACTCTATGTGTATTAAGTGTAAACAGAAAACTTATCAATGACCTCTCATGGAACTCTCAGAATCACTCGCTCCTGTCGAAGAGACCTTTGAAGATATTGGAATTGCTCATCTAAAATAGGTTCACAAACTAGCTTTGATGATGATTTTGACCATAACCCTGTATCATTGTCATTCCATCAGCAGCATACTCTGCTTTGAATTGCAGGTGCACGTGAATCAGAAGGTTCACAACCTCATCCGCATCCGGAATCCTTATGGACAGGGAGAATACACAGGATGCTGGAGTGATGGGTAAGGGACTCACAACAAGGCCAGGCCACATTACAGATCATTCCAAGGCTTTAAGGGTATGGTGATGATGTAATAGTATGAAATGGCATCCTTGACATTATGAAAATACTTCTAGTTGAAGGACGCTTTATTCAGGATTTGATATTTTCGTTTCTGTAAAATGAGCTGGTTTCAAAATAATTACATTTCTTACAATACAATTACAAAATTACAAAATAATTAAATAATTACAAAATAATTACATAATAAACATAAAATAAATAATTACATACAAAACAATTACAAAATAATTACTAAATAATAATTACAATTTCAAAATAATCAAAATAATTAATTAAAATTACAGGTGGACTGAGGACACGTTTTCAGTAGAGGAGACTAGAACATTCCGTTCCAGTTCACCAAATTATCGGATTGTCAATGCAATTGCCTCATCCCATCTGGTACGGTTCACTTGTTGTACCAGCTCACACTATGTGGTTGACTCTTGATTTCCTCAGTGCAACGTTGGATGGGAAACCAAAATTATATCAACGAGTAAGCAATATCAGTGCCTTAACCCCCCCTTAAGAAATATAAACTAGAACGGCACTCGGTAGAGCATACCTCTACCAGGCTGAACACTGAACAGTTTACGTTTTGCGTCCCACTAATAGGCCGGATCTTGATCCAGACCTGAACCAGAATCGAATCGTCTTGTTCTTGTCCCATACCCAATTTGTCCATCAAATTTTGTCATAATCCGTCCATATCTCAGATATTGTGCCATATATCGTTTTTAGCTTTCTCTCAATGGTGAAGAATCACTTTAAAGTTCTAGTGTCGGAATAGGGATGTGGATCCTCACCAAAATGGAAGTGCTTGGTAATCCACGTTCGTCTGAATCCGTCCATAACTTTTTGACATATCCTGTACACCTCTATTGCAGGCTAACCCCCGCTCTAGCAGGGAAAATGGCCTTAAAATGCCTGTTGGTTGGTTGTCTGTACACAAGCAAGCAAACAGACAGACTGACAAACAGTTGTGGAAACATACCCTCTGTCCACCTTCAGTGGTGGAGATAAAAAGCAGGAAATGTCAAGTGTGTGACGATTGTCCTGTTAAGCTGGACGTACAGTATTTCTTATGGATATACAGTATGGCACCATAACATACGAGCTACAATAATGTAGAATGATGGGAGTATGGTGGGGGTGGAGAAATATGCCCCCTGTGTACATCCATTCTCCTTGGCCTTTCAGTCTAGTGTACTGAACATTAGTCGTCAACTATGCTATCAACCAGAGAGCATTCAACGTGAGACCTGACAATGATTCAGGTGAATTTCCACACTGATCACATGAATAATTGTAAATAAATACTTGTAAAAACAGATCCATGTTGAATGCAGAGAAGGTAGGCCTGTGTATCACTCTTGCCGGTAGGTAGGTAGGTAGACTATAGCCTGGTAGCTCAAATAACAAAACTGTATTGCAGTAAAAAAAGATCCTGGCTCCTACTATAAAGTAAGGAGCACTTAGAGATGTTTTTATGTTTCCACCGACAAAGTTGCCAGAGGTATCTGGTTGTCCGTCAGTCCGCACATCCGTCCGTCCGTTTGTCTGTCAGCTCTTATGAGGGCGTTTAGGATGCTGAACATCATATAAACAAGATTGAGGTGGTTTTCCCACGTTACTCTGCAATCCTGTCATTTGAACCACAGATTGGAGTTCCATTGGAATTACCTATATTGTTTTTCAGAGACGAGTGTTGGCAGAGCATATCAGAGGAAGAAAAACGACGTCTGGGATACATTGATCGCAATGAGGGGGAATTTTGGTTGGTGTATTGTTACCAAAACACACACCTAATTATTGGCCCATTGCTACTTCTCCACCCAATCTATTTGGCAACTGCTATCATTGTACTCTCCCTGAAGGATTTCTGAACATGACTTTGTGGAGCAGTTCATTCTTGTGGAGATCTGCAACATGGACCCTGGAGTGTTGGATGAAGATCAGCATACGCATGCCTGGGTCACATCATTGTTCGAGAGCTCATGGAAGAAAGGTGTTACTGCGGGAGGACCGAAGAATGATGGTAAGAAGCAACAATGACTATTTTTGAATCAAGTGATAGATGTTCTACCACTATCCAATGGTATATCCCATGATCCTTTGCTCCAATTGCAGGTTATTTCACAAGAAACCCCAAAATTATTTTCAATCTCATGGAAGAAGATGAGGAGTCGGATAGTGACCAAGTTGGCTGTAGCTTTTTGGTGCTGCTGTCACAGAAACACCGGCGGTTGAACAATGCAAAACCTAGGCCCATTGGCTTCTACCTTTATCAAGTAAGTTTGCTAGTGTCAATTATACGAGTAAACTTGCTCATAACTTCAACTTCACGGCAGAAGGCCATCATTTGGTGACCATTTTTCTCAAAGTAGCTGGACAATAGCAGTTTGCCTGTGTCTATGTTTGCTTGGATCTACTTGCTCAGTATATCAATTGCAAAGTGTTTTGAATGACTATTTGCAGGTACAGGACATGAACTTGCAAATGACCACAGAAGAGCTGCAGCGTCCCCTTTTTGAGACAGAATTTGAGTATCGCAGAGACGTAGTAAAGCGAATGAAATGTTCTCCTGGATGTTACATCATCATTCCAAGTATGAATGAGTCTGACGCAGAGGGTGACTTCACTCTAACCATGTACACTGAGAAAGTGAACAATTCCAGGTGAGAAGTTTTCCCCTTAACATTCCACAGTTTTTGAAATGCATAGTTTGGTGTATTGCTTTTTTTCTTCTTTTTTTTCTTTTTTTGTATACAAGATCGAGGCTCGTGAAAGAGCGAACATTAATCACACAAAAAGTCAAACCGACACATAAAACATATAACAAGGAGAAACTCATTCCAGGAAACTGAATAAGCAAGAGGGATAGACAGAAAGAGATGAAGAAGGTAGGGCGAGGGTGCAATTGTGGAATGCTCTTGTGTGTTCCACAAAAACAAATTAGAAATAGGGATAGAAAGAGAAAGGGTGTGTAAATCAGTGTGTCCAGGGAAAAACTCCAGGCTTGCCATCTCTTGCTCCGCAGCACCAGACCGTTCGTTTCCATTGCAGCTTGCTCTCGCAACCGCTTGCTCTCAAGGGCTCAGTTTGTCACTGTGATGTTCCCTAGATGCATACCAACCCCAATCATGGAATTCTCCAGCCTTATAATGCCCCTGGTAGAGGCACGGTCTGGGAACTGGCAGCTCTTCGTGCAGCTTCCTGATTGGTGCACTCTCATTGCTATGCGGCGCTCATTGGTCGAGCCCATGATCCTGTACTGGGGTCGACGGCCAAAACCACCCATATGTGGCGCTTTGTTCAAACGCTTCAGCTCTGCTATGTTGTGGAGGCAGTTCCCATCCCCGATCCGTTGGATTTTTTATGATATGGGTTTTGTAAAATTAAATGTTCTGCATTGCAAAGTGTGTATGAATGTGCTGCAAAGAGGTGTGGAGAGAGAGACAGAGACAGAGACAGAGACAGAGACAGAGAGAGAGAGAGAGACGTCCTTTTATTCCAAAAATATAAAGTGCATGGATGTACAGTGTATAAAATCAAAAAAGCCAAAAACAAGAGAAAACGATGAAAGCGAGGAAACAATACAGATACAAGCGTTGATCAGTTCAAATTTTACCAAAAATAAATGCAATCTTCTGCAGCAATACTACTAAGTGTAGAAATTATGAACAATTAAGAGAAAAATAATACCAACTTGTTTTGGCAGACTTCACAGACACTTTCCAAACACCATTTTTCTACAAATCCATCAATTTTACCCATGATTTGGAAAACTCAAACTCATGGTTTAACCTTGCAGCACAAAGTGCATTGAAAAACGTCATGACATTGCATTGACGAATGGGCTTACCATTACGCTTCTCCTTTCTGGACAGGTAAGTAGCAAGCTTTGCTGTAGCTACAAAAAAGCACAACAGTTCATATTCTTTGTTGTGTTGCCGTCTCTTTTTGAGCCCAAAAATAAAGGATCGAAAAGTAAATCTGAAATTCATTTTGAATGACACAAAGTCTAACCATTCAAATAAAGGAAAAAGTCTTTCACAACCAATAAAAAAAGTGAAAAACATCCTCATTTACAGAACAAAAGGGGCAACATGCAGATATTGGGGCAAAATTCCATACATATGTATTGCATGGGATGATCCAGTGGGCAAGACGCCACTGAAAATCACCTGTTCTTTTGTTAATCAGCTTACAATACATTGATTCCCATACAGGTTCATTGGGGGGCCCAGCAGGGAGTAGCCTCTTCCAACGTGCTACTCCATTTAGCGGAGAAATACCAAGAACTTGAGATAAACACCACCTATACAGGCTCTTGCTGCTCTCAGCATGCAATTCACTTGTCCCTGTGCTAACAGGTGGAAGTTCCTTGGGAAAGCAGTCAAAAATCAGTTTCGGGAAAGGGGACTCGTTGGGGTGTCCAAAAGTATTCCGAGTCCAAAGTTTCTGTAGCTGATGACGTTTTTGAACAACTTTCCTCAAAATCATTCCAATTGTCCTCTTGGACCGAATCGCCGTCATGGTTGAAATTTCCTCCACATTCCTCCACCCGACACCGGAGTTTGGCCAAAGGTGCCATACTTTGTTTATGCCTGCCTCAATAAAGCGTTGGCACAAATGACGACTCTTGAGAACATCAGGGAAGAGAGGATTGAAGAACAGGGGTTCAACCTCGAACATCCCTGGGGAGTAAGTGTCCGCTTTACGGCTCACGGAAAGTCTTTCCCAGGCACTGAGAAGGCTCTGGTAAAATATGGGGAGCGTTGATGTATTCACATACTTAAGGTAAGTCAGGAATACTTCGAGACCATAGCCGAGTCTACCCGCCTGCTGTAAAATATGGCAAGCCAAGGCATGGTTTGGCAGGTTTTCACCAAATAGGAGGTGTGAATGGAGCACAGGCGAAAGGCCATGAGACGGGATCTCACGTGAACAAGGCTCTGACCACCTTCAGATGAAGTATGGCATATTACGTTTGGCCGCAGCCAATGATGGCCTCCCCAAAAAAAGTCCACAAGTTTGGCCTGTATCCTGTCCAGCAGCACTTCTGGTGGTTGCAGGCAAATAAAGCGATGCCACAACGTTGTAGCAACCAAATTGTTTGTCACTAAGACTCGGCCCTTAAATGAGAGGTGCGGTAGGGTTCTTTTCCACAGGTTCAGCCTCCTGTCTATTTCTCCAGTCACACCTTCCCAAATCCTTTTCTCAAATTGTGTAGAGCCCAGGGACACACCAAGGTAATCAACACCATCTGCTTTCCACTCTAAGTTTTCTGGAAGAGCAGGCAGATGTGTTGAGACAGGTAGGCAACTATTAAGGTATGGCACCCAAAGAGCTTTGCTTTTCGTCCAATTAACCTTCAGAGATGAAGCCATGAAAAAGGTTCTTAAGGACTTTACAAGAGCAACAATGTCTTGGTGGTTTTTTATAATGACGCAAACATCATCTGCATAGGCCGATATAGTCATTGGTGGGCTTCCAGGAAAACAGGTCAGGCCAGAGATATTCTTTCTCAGTGTGCAAAGTAATGGGTCCATTGCTATTGCAAAAAGCAAACCTGAGACTGGGCAAACCTGCCGTACCCCCCTCTGAACCTTTATGGGGGGAACCAGTTCATTGTTCACCTTAATTACACTGGAGATGTCAGTGTACAATAGAGTTATAAAGGCCCTGAAAATTACCCCAAACCCGCATGCTTCAAGAACATGACACAATAAAACATGGTCAATGCTGTCAAAAGCTTTTTCAAAGTCTAGAAAAAATATTCCAAAATCATTTTGGTCATGGCGAGCATACATTAAATCCCGCACGAAAAAAATGTTGTCGTAAATCGAACGACTGGGGATGCAGAACGTCTGATCAGGTAAAACCAGATCACCAATGACTTTTTTCAAACGATTTGCCATTGCTTTCGAAAACAATTTATAGTCAGTCCACATTATTGAAACCGGTCTCCAATTCTACATCCGCCGGAGATCTCCTGACTTTGGTAGAAGACTCACCACTGCTCTCCTTAGACTTAGTGGCATTACACCTTTTCGCAAGGATTCTTGGAATACAATCAATAGTTCCGGGCCCAAAATTCCATGTAAAACTCAGCTGGCAGGCCATCAATTCCTGGAGCCTTTCCAGATTCCATTCCAACCAGGGCACGCTGTAACTCATCAAGGCTTAAAGGCACATCCAGCTCCAGGCGTTGTCTCATTTAGGGTTGGGAGATGGGAGGTAAAACATTGTATTTTATCCTCATATATATCTTTTTTTGCAAATAGTTCAGAATAGTACTTTCTAATAGTGATTTTTACCCCATCAGAATTTGTAATTTCATTCCCACTGGGGTCCTTAACTGATAAAATAAGCCAAGGAGGCTTCGTTTCAGCTTCTAAGTGAAAGAAGGCTTTGCTAGGACTATCTGATACTTTAATGCTTTTTACTCTCAGTCTAACTAGTAGTCCTGCAGCCTTCTCCTGTAATAGTTCCCGGAGTTGGGTCCTTTTTTCAAGGAGCAATTTATAATTTGTCTCATTTTCTTGCTCTGCCATTTTGTTTTGCAGTTTTAGAATTTCGGTTTCCAACCGAGCCAATGTGATTTGACTTTCATGAGTGATGTGGGAATTAAACTGTTGACAAAACAGTCGTATATGAGTTTTCATATTATCCAACCAAAGGTTAGTGGAAGCAAAGAGGGGCTTTTTTTCAACTATAGCTATCCATAGGATGCGAAAGGCTTCCTTAAACAGGGTATCATCCAAAAGACTTGTATTGAATTTCCAATAGGCGCTCCTCCGTTTGAATTGAGGGAAACATAGGCCCATCGTGACCATGTGGTGGTCAGAGAAGATGGAGGGGGTAATAGTTGAGGAGGTTACAGTATTCCTTAATCGTGGGGTGATGTACCATCGGTCAAGCCTCGCTAAGGATACTTGGCCATTGGAGCATCGACACCATGTAAACTGCCGGTCATTTGGGTGCATCAATCGCCATACATCCAAAAAAGCCCCTGTGTGCTGGGAAACTGGGAGAGGTCACCATGGGACTCGGGATGTGGTTCCGGTGAATTTCTGTCTATTTTGGGCTCTAGCGTACAATTGAAATCTCCCCCCATGCATATGCACTGATTGGGGTCAAACAAATTTAAATGGTTTATCACTTCAGTAAAGAAGGCTTTACGGTCAGTACTCTCACTTGGTGCATATACATTAAAAATAATAAGCTTCAGGCTATTGATCACCAATTCTAGGGAGGCAAAACGTCCCCGAATCACCTCCTGAAAGAGGCAAGATTCAGGTACAAGCCCTGGTTTTAACAAAAACCCAACTCCAGCAGATACAGATGACATATTACTGAAGAAACATTTACCTTTGAACATGCTGCACCAGTCATGTTCAACCTTCTCAATAATATGAGTTTCTTGCAGTAATATTACATCAACTTGTTTCCGTTTAAATAAACTATTCACTTGGATCTGGCGGACGTGACTGGCCCCACCACCATTTATATTGAGTGTTGCAAGATTAAGCATCTTCATCACTCATGAGTAAATTTTGTCTGACGCTGTGAGTACTCACTCTTTGCCTTTGTTATGATTTTCTTTAGTCGATGAAACTGCGATTTTGTTAGGTTTAGTTCCTCAGATTTTTTTATGACTAGTTTTGCAGCCTGAATAAAGGGAGCCAAATCAGGGAAATGATCCCCAATGATGACATTTCACTGTCTATACATTTCATTGAGGAATGAGAGAACAATATGGGGAGGGGTTGGGGGTTGATCTGCCATTAATTGTGATAACGCTGTTACCTCCACCTCCTCTTCCGATTCTGATAAATCAGAAAGTGGTCCAATGGGGTCTGGGTCAATACCGTTTTCCTCTCCTGCTATGCAACCGAGCCTTCCCTTGTCTGGGGGGTCCGCACAGTGTTGGGTTTGGGAAACATCAGCACATTGATTACTGATTTCCTCAATTGGCATGAAATCATTATTCCCACATTCCTGTGGATTTATGTTTCCACCCTTATCTGCTATATTGGCAGATTTATTATGGATGTCAGCCTGTTCGGCGACATTCGTTTGGATCAATGATGCACCATTCATGGAATCGTGGCCTGATTTATTTACATCATTAACGTCGTCTGTGTGAGTAATGGAAGCGCGTTGTTTTGGCGGCTGAACCCTGATACTCTTTTCTGGGTTTTCCACTTTATTTATTTGGTCCACGCTTTGTAGAAAGAATCCAGGTGCCTCCTGAAGAGTTTTTCCACCAACAGCCTGAAAATCGAGCACGACCTTTTTACCTGCTCCAGATGAGTCATTATCATCCGGAGCCCTTCGTTTACTCGTCCCCAATTTACTATCAGTGTCCATTTCAACATTTTGCTGAGGAGGAATAACTTACTTCACGCTTGGAACACTGGATTCAGCCTCATTAGGAATTTTAAGCGGTGGAAATGCGTTAACCTCCCCCCCTCTGGGAATCTCAATTAGTGGAGCAACGTTAACCTCCCCCCCTCTGGGAATCTCAATTAGTGGAGCAACGTTAACCTCCCTCCCACTGGGAGTATTAATTAGTGGAGCAGCGTTAACCTCCCTCCCACTGGGAGTATTAATTAGCGGAGCAACCTCCTCCTTACAACCTATGACGGTGTGACCCGTCTTGCCACACCGGACACACGAGGCTTTGGGACAAGAACGTTTTAAATGTCCATACGCTCCACACTGAAAGCATGTTAAGGTGGTGGACGATGCGTATAGCTGGAAATTTGCCTCTTCAAAATTAATTTTGAAAGTGATGTTGAGGCCTGTGTCGTCCCCACGGTCTGGAAGGACCATATACACCTGTCTGCGGAAGCTCATTACGTGCTTAACACGTTCATTCCGACACCCAAGAGGGATTGTTGAAATCCTCGATACCATTTTACCGTACCGTGATAGCACGGTCATTAACTTGTCATTTGGGATAAATGGTGGTACGTTGGAAATAACCACTCTCGTCGTGGGAGTTAATAGCGGCGACGCCATCATAAAGTGACCGCTTTCCGTGGTTATTCCCGCACTTACCACGTCATGGATGAGTTCCTCGTCTGAAACGAACACCACCACTTTCTGGTTCATACGCGAAGCTGCACGTATATTTTCATCCCCAACAATGCTCCCTACAGCGAGGATGATGTCCTCGACAGGGACTCCATCCGGAGCCACGCACACAAATGCATGCTTCCTGGTTAAGCCTTCAAAGTCATCGCGACGAGAGCGTGCATTCGCCATACCGGCGAAAATACCCCCCCCCCCTCCCCCTCCCCCTCCCCCCGCTTGTCCGAACCGGACAAGAGGGTATCAAACCTAAATAATCGAACTAAAGTAAATAATAAACGTGCATTATAAGCACAAAAATGGCTTACAACGCGCCGTCAACGCCAGTAGGCCGCACCCAAAATGGGCCCGCTCTCAATCCTCTCTCTCTCGAAGACAAAGGTGTAGAACGGATGAAAACAAACGCCAAAGCACACAGGATGGAAAAGGAGAGGGAGGGGGGGCAGGGGAGGGCAGGAGAGGGGGGAAAACTCACGACGGACTCACCAAAACACAGAGCAGTTGCTCACAGCCGCCATGACGCTACACCCAACGCACCGACAGCCGACAGGTGGCGACAGAGAGGGAGAGAGGGAGAGAGGGAGAGAGGGAGAGAGGGAGAGAGGGAGAGAGGGAGAGAGGGAGAGGGAGAGAGAGAGAGAGAGAGAGAGAGAGAGAGAGAGAGAGACTTGACTTTTAAACTCTTTTTATTATAAAAGTATAAAAACAAGAGTACCACCAAAGGCAATTCATCCAGGAAAATCAGTAAAATCATAGGAATCCCAGAAGGAAAAAATAATCAGTGCACTGCAAACCAAGCAACAGAAAAGGTGCAAATACCAAAAAAAACACGAGGAGAAAATCAAGGCATAATTTCTACACTAGGCATACTTTTATATGTACAGATTTACAATCGCATCTGCAACCCTGAGGAGAGACGGAAGAAAGAAAGAGTAGGTCAAGACCAGGGGGGAGAAAAAAGCCGGCAAGGAGAAGCATGGAACAGTGTATAAGAATCACCCGCACTGTATTTATACAGAAATTAACAATGTTATCTTGGACCTCACAAATCCCTCCAACACACCAGGTTGCAACAAAATTTGCAAGGTCGTTTGCAGTTTGGACACAGCCAAATTCAAGCTTGAGCCTTGCTGACACCAACGAACTAAAAAACACCATAATACTGCATTCCTGCATGGGTCTGCCGCCCAACTTCGCCTTCCGCGACAGGTATATGGCCAATTTAGCGGTAGCGGTTAGGAACCCAAATACAATAGATGTGGTTCCCTTTTTGGGAGGAAAGCCAAAGATGTAAGCTTTCAAAGAAAAGGTAACCCGCAATCTATGGGAAATAAAATTTAACCAATGAAACAAAGGAGAAAGTCTTTCACAATTAATGAAAGCATGAAACAAATCTTCCCTCACCGGACAAAAGGGGCAACAGCCGGAAATGGGGGGAAAAAAACGAATGACAGCATTGGAAGGAACAATCCAGTGGGCCAAACGCCACTGAAGGTCACCTGTTCTTTTAGAAATAAGTCCAGCATACATTGTATCCCATAAAGGCTCAGAGGGGGGACCGGGAGGCAAGAGTCCTTTCCACCGAGTAACCCCCGCTAGAGGTGGGTCCCCAAGAAGAAGTTTCACACAAGACCTATAAATACTCTTGCTGCTCATAGCATGGAAGGGGGGTGACCCTGCGCTCATGGGGGGCAGCTCGTTTGGGGTAAAAGCCACAACTAATTTTGGAACTGTGGGCTCAACCTCTGCGTCCTGCGTCCAATGTAGGCCTAGCTGGTGGCCCCTTCGGATCACCGCTCTTAGTATGTTCCCGATTTGCCTCCTGGACCGAACACCAGTTAGGCCCGCCAGCTCGTTCGCAGGCTTCCATCCCTGTCCAGAGTCGTGTCGGAGATGACACACTTTCAGGATGTTGGCCACTATAAAATGCTGGCAGAAGTCACGACTCCTCAGGATATCGGGGAAAAGTGGGTTGAAAAATAAAGGCTCTTGTGCATACATGTTAGTGCCATATGAGTCTGTTTGGCGACTTATCGAAACGCCCTGCCAGGCATTCAAGAGGCTCTGATAAAAGACTGGAAGCAGAGATGTATCGACGTGTTGAAGGTTGGTCAGGAAAAGTTCCTGTCCGTATCCGAGCCTCCCAGCTCGTTGAAGAATGGAGCAGGCCAAGGGCTTTCCTGGTAGGTGTTCTGCATAAAGCAAGCGTTGGATGGAGCGGAGCCGGAAGGCCAACAGGCGGCATTTCACGTCAACTAGGCCATGGCCACCCTCGGCCGAGGGACAACATATGGCGCTGGGTCGAAGCCAGTGGTAGCCTCCCCAAAAAAAATCCACCAGTTTCCTCTGGATAGCTTGGAGCAAAACCTCCGGTGGTTGCAGGCAGATGAACCGGTGCCACACAAGGGTAGTGACGAGGTTGTTGACAACTAGCACGCGACCCTTATAGGAAAGGTGGGGTAGAGCTCTTTTCCATCGGCTCAAACGCCCATCTACCTGGTCAATGATCCTGTCCCAATTGTTCTGGGCATACTGAGGAGGACCGAGGAAGACGCCCAAATACTTGATGCCATCGTTTGCCCACACTAGCTCTGCAGGAAGGGGAGGTGGTGGTAATAACGGTGGCACAGGTAAGTCATTTTTTGGAAAGGGGAACCACAGAGCCTTGCTTTTCCCCCAATTACACCTTAATGATGAGGCAAGATTGAAGTCCGACAAACACTTTGCCATGGCGTCACTGTCACATTTTCTTTTTATAATGACACATAGGTCGTCGGCATAAGCAGACAGGGTCAAAGGTGGGTGTCCTGGAGAAAGGACAAGTCCAGGGATATCCTTTCTGAGGGCGATTAAGAGAGGCTCCAAGGCGAGGGCAAATAATAGACCTGAAAGTGGACAACCTTGCCTTACCCTTCTCTGAACCTTTATGGGTGGGCAAAATTCGTTGTTAACTTTGATCAAGCTGGAGATGTTTGCATATAACAAAGCTATGTAGGCTCTAAAATTAGCACCGAGCCCGCAAGCTTGTAACACATGACACAAAAACTCATGATCAATGCTATCAAAGGCCTTTGCAAGGTCAAGAAACACCAATCCAAAATCCTCTTTGACACATTTACCAGTTAACAAATCTCTGACTAGGAATATGTTGTCGTAGATGGATCTGCCAGGGATGCCGCAACTTTGATCAGGTGACACCATGTCCCCAATAACTGTCTTCAACCGGTTCGCAAGGACCTTGGAAAACAGTTTGTAATCCGTGCACAACAAAGAGATCAGACGCCAGTTTGACAAGTGTCGGAGATCGCCAGTCTTGGGTAGCAGGCAGAGTACTGCTCTTCTAAAACTGAGCGGTAATTCTCTGGATAAAAGAGACGCATCCAGAACCTTGAGCAGCTCTGGGCCCAAAATGTCCCAGAATGCCGAAAGAAATTCGGCGGGTAGGCCATCGATGCCTGGGGCCTTTCCCGACTCCATCTCAGCAAGTGCACCGGTTAGCTCTGGAAGGGTAATTGGAGCATCCAGTTCCAGACGTTGGGCCTCAGCCACAGAAGGAAGGTGAGAGGTCAAAATATTCATCATTTCGTGAGAAACTGTTTTGGCCTTGAAAGGTTCAGAAAAGAAATCGATTATATTTAATCTTATATCACTTGGATTTGTTAGGACGTTCCCCCCTGGGTCCAAAACCGAAGATATAAGTCGTGCTGGTTTCTCTACAGTTTCTAGGTGAAAGAAAGACTTAGTTGGGGTATCTGAAACCTGTATATTCTGTATTCTTAGCCTAACCAGTGTGCCCGCTGCTTTTTCATGGATCAAATCCCTTAATTGGGCCTTCTTCTCGAGTAGCAACCGATAGTTCGCTGGGTTGCTCTCATTGGCCAACTTGCCCTCTAACCTTAAGATGTCTGCTTCCAAGCAAGCCATCGTGATATGTTTTACATTGGTACAGTGCGAATTAAATTGACAAAATACTCGAATTTGGGCCTTTAGGTTGTCCCACCAAAGACTAATTGAGGAGAAAGAAGATTTTTTAGTACTCATTTCAGCCCAGAAATCACGAAAGGAGTCTGTAAATAAACTATCTTCTAAAAGTTTAACGTTAAACTTCCAGTAACTATTTCTGCATGTGGGTCGAGGAAAAGAAAGATCTAAGGTTACCATATGGTGATCTGAAAACAATGACGGAAAACAACCTGAAGAGACCACGACGTTCCTAAAGGGTACATTAATGTACCAGCGGTCGAGTCTTGCCGAAGACACCCGGCCATTGGCACATCGACACCAGGTATACTGGGCTACGTTTGGGTGATGCAATCGCCAAACATCCAGTAAACCGGCTGTCTTAAAGAAACGGGATAGGTCCGCATGGGACTCGGGGTGAGGTTCTGCAGAGTTTCTGTCCTTCGAAGGGTCAAAGGTGCAATTAAAGTCGCCACCAATGCACACACATTGGTCGAGATCAACTGATTTCAGGTGGTTTACCATGGAGGTGAAGAAGGCCTTTCGGTCCCTGCTCTCACTAGGTGCGTACACATTGAAAATGGTACAGCGGAAGTTTTGATGCACGAGCTGAAGGGAAATAAGCCGGCCTTTTATGACTTCCTGAAAATAGCAAGACTCAAAAGCTAGACCTGGCTTTAGAAAAAAACCAACCCCAGCAGATGAGGCTGACAGATTGCTAAAATAGCATTGTCCTTTGAAAGTTTGGCACCAGTCATGTTCCACGTTAGGTGTGATGTGGGTCTCTTGCAGTAAAAGAACATTTGCCTTTTTACGATCAAACAAGTTTTTAACTTGGGCCTGATGGAGGTGACTTGCACCCCCACCATTCATATTTAAGGTCGCAAAGGAAATGTTTTTCATTCCGTGTTAACGAAATCGCCCTGTGCTTGGGAACACTCCGTACCTGCTCGGGTAACAAACTTTCTTAACTTGTGGAATTGAGATTTCATCAGGTCAAAATCCTCATGCGCTTTGATTATATTGACTTTGCAGTGCAAATGAATGCTGCCAAGTCAGGGAAATAGTCTTTAATGACAATGTTGCGGTGACGATACGTTTCATTAAGGAAGGTAAAAATGAGTTGAGGGGATACCTGTGAGTGACCTATCATCGCTTGTGACAGCGCGGTTGCCTCAATGTCATCTTCGGACTCAGACACGTCAGATAACATGTCGTCAGGTTCTGGGGTATTACCCGCTGCCCCCGCGGTCTTGTCCGGAGGCACCTTCACAAGTTTCCCAAGGTGTTCCCGAGAGCACTCGTTAACACTTTGGTGGATATTTGTATCTGGGGTTGGAGCTTGGGTTTGAGATCCCAGCAAACTCAGATTTACCGGCCCCGTTTGTACAGTGGGAACGTTTATTGAATCCATAGTCTGCTCGGTATTTAAAGGGGAAACAAGCGGAAAAACATTTCCCAGCTTGGAAATGGTAATACTTTCACTGGAGGTTTCGCACTCGGAAACTTCCAGGTGAGAGGTACAAATTTTATTTTTCGGCTCATTTACATAATGAGACTCGCTGGTGTCATTTACAACGGTATTCATGTACTCAGTTAGTGAGGGAATGTCAGAGGGACACTCGGACACGTGTGCACCGGGAATGGTGCCGCCCATGACCGCCTTCTTTGCAGCACCAGCGAAATTGCTTGACACTGGTGCTCTTCGCTTTTTAGAATACACTATGGATTCTTCGTTCATGGGTTCGGGAAAGGGGGCAATGCTAGTTGTGTCAGTCACATCGGTGGGTGTCATCACATTGGAATCGGAAAGCACCGGTGTGTCAGACGACTCAGTCGGGGTGTCAGAAGGTATGGTCGGGGTGTCAGAGGTACGGTCGGGGTGTCGGAAGGTACGGTCGGGGTGTCGGAAGGTACGGTCGGGGTGTCGGAAGGAACGGTCGGGGGGTCAAAGGGTACGGTCGGGGTGTCAGAAAGTACGGTCGGGGTGTCAGAAGGTACGGTCGGGGTGTCAGAAGGCACGGTCGGGGTGTCAGAAGGTACGGTCGGGGCGTCCGAAGGTGCGGTCAGGGTGTCAGAGGGTACGGTCTGGGTGACGGAAGGTACGGTAGGGGTGACAGGAGATACGGTCCGGGTGACGGAAGGTACGGTAGGGGTAACAAGAGATACGGTCCAGGTGTCAGCGAGCACGGTCGGGGTGTCAGAAGGCGCGGTGGAGGGATTGGCCTTTTTACAATCCCTTTCGTTATGTCCCGGTTCACCACACTTCGGACAAGAGGCCTTAGGACAGAATCTTTTAACGTGTCCGAATTCTCCACAATTAAAGCATGTTAAGGAGGCTGAGGAAGCATACATGTGGTATTCCCGATCGTCCAACGATACTTTAAAGGATATATTTAAACCTGTATCGGCTCCGCGATCCGGGAGAATCATGTACACCTGCCTCCTGAAGCTCATTACATGTTTGACACGATCGCTGCGACACCCGAGCGGTATCATTGATATTCGGGAAACAATTTTACCATAACGAGACAGAACGGATAAGAGTTTCTCGCCTGGCATGAACGGTGGTATGTTGGATATTGTTATCTTGGTCACCGGCGTATCCATAGGGGATACCGTAATATAATGACCCCCTTTTATGGTTAGACCGGTACTAACGACGTCATGAACGAACTTTTCTTCTGACACGAAAACAACAAATTTCTGGTTCATTCGTGATGCTGCTCGAACATTACCGTCTCCTATGATGGATCCCACGGCAAGGATAATGTCCTCAGCCGGAGCTCCTTCAGGCGGAACACATGCGAATGCATGCTTACGTGTTAAATTTTTGAACGCCTCGTAACGGGAGCGTGTATTCGCCATACCAGCGAAATCCCCCCGCCCCCCCCCCCCTTGTCCGAACCGGACAAGAAGGTATCAAACCTAAATAATCGAACTAAAGTAAATAATAAACGTGCATTATAAGCACAAAAATGGCTTACAAAGCGCCGTCAAAGCCAGTAGGCCGCACCCAAAATGGGCCCGCTCTCAATCCTCTCTCTCTCGAAGGCAAAGGTGCAGAACGGATGAAAATACAATGCCGAAGCACACAGGATGGAAAAGGAGAGGGAGGGGGGCAGGGGAGGGCAGGAGAGGGGGAAAAACTCACAACGGACTCACCACAACACAGAGCAGTTGCTCACAGCCGCCATGACGCTACACCCAACACAAACGGCCTGCAGGTGGCGAGAGAGAGAGAGAGAGAGAGAGAGAGAGAGAAAGAGGGAGAGGGAGGGAGGGAGAGGGAGGGGTTCAGAGAGAGAGAATTGAATTTGCAACACCATTTATTTCACAAAAAAACACACCAGGTCAAGTTACATTTTTACAGGAGAGAAAAAAATAGAAAAAAACAACAGTTCTTACTGTTAAAAAGAAAAGTACAAATTCGATTCATTCACAACACATAAGGCTTCATTAATACACCATTTGCACTCAGAGTTTGACATTTTCATTCGCCACATAATAATCAAACTCTAACCTTATTCTTGCAGACACCAGCCCTTTAAACATAGGAACAACATCAAATCCATGCCCATTATCAATTTTAATTTTCCTTGATTTATATATTGAATATTTTGCTACAGCAGCTAAGAAGTTTAGGAGAACACCAGAGTCCTTGCAGGAGGGTCTGAAAGATACACCAAAAATAAAAGAATGTGAAGTAAAAGGAAAGGACAACTGATCAAAAAGGTGTGTGAGAATCAAGAAAAGAGGTATTAGTCTTTCGCATTTCACATAGGCATGAAAGAGATCCTCCTTCTGTACACAGAAGGGGCATGCTACTGGCACTGAGCTGTCAAGGTGATGAACAAAGGTGTTCGTAGGGAGAGCCCAATGTGCTAGTCTCCAATGGATGTCTGCGAGGAACCCGTAAATAGGTAGTTTGTACATATTAGGCCACAGTGGCGTGGCAGGAGACCCTGGCCCTAACCTTTCTGACCACAAGGCCACTCGCGCCACTCCGGAGAAGGGTGATGCTTGGTTTTCTCGAAGGAGCTTGTGAATACCCGCCTTTGTTACCAAATGAAAATGAGATACAAGTTCACCATTCGACTGAAGAGCTGGGAGCACCTTAATTTCAGGGAAAGACAGCCGAAAATCCTCGACATTGTTTATACCTCCCCAGCCAATATTTAACTCCTTAAACTTCCTCTTGACGATGCGTATAATTTGGCTGACAATACGCACGGATCTTAAACCAAGAATGGCCGCCACCCTGCCAGCAGACATCCATTTTGTCCCAGATGTATCCCTCAGGTCACAAACTTTGCCAATTCCTCCTTGAGTAAATTTCCTAATCAAAGTCGGACTATGAGGAATGCATGGAAAAAACCCGTTATAGAAAATAGGCTCTTGGATAAACATCCGGCAATTATAAGCCTCAAGGCAACGATGAACCCCAAAACCTTTCCAAACTCTCAGCAAACCCTGATAAAAAGTTGGGATTGAAACTAAGCTGACACGGTCAAGGTTCACCAGGAACAAGTGCCTATCATAACACAGACCTCCCGCTTGTTGCAACAAGAAAAACGCAAATGAGCGCCAGGGCAGCTCTTCAGCATACAACAGACGTTGCACAGACTGTAGGCAAAAAGCCATAAGCCGGGTGGACACATCCACAATTCTATGTCCACCCTCCTTCCGAGGATGGTACAGTATTTGCGGCCGAAGCCAGTGGTATCCATTCCAAAATAAATTAACCAAGACCCGCTGGATGGCTGGTATCAACTCCTTGGGTGGCTGCAAGGCAATTAGTTTATGCCATAATCTTGCTGCTATCAAGTTATTTATAACAAGAGTGCGGCCTTTATAAGAAAGAGATCGCAGCAGTCCTTCCCATCGTTTCAACCGGTGTGTAATTTGTTCAATCATTCCTTCCCAGTTCTTCGTTTCTACTTCCTGGTTGCCGAGATAGACACCAAGATATTTGACCCCATCTGTTGTCCACTCGAAATTATGTGGGAGTGACGGTGGCAGTGTTAAAGAAAGGTTATCTGAACCGCACCATAAGGGTACACTCTTGCCCCAATTTACTTCGGCAGAAGAGGCTGCAGAGTAGTCTTTAAAGCAACGCTGCACCGCAGCAACACTACTTGGGCCCTTAATCAGAACACATACATCAGCAGCATAAGCTGTGACCACAAATCTTGAACCAAAAACGGCTCCCACATCCTGAGTTATTCGCTGCCTGATGGATGCTAAGAGTGGTTCGAGGGCAATTATATACAGAAGTCCAGAAAGGGGACAACCTTGACGGATACCCCGACGGAAAGGAAAAGGGGGACATAAACTGTTGTTTACTTTCATCATGCAGAAGGTGTTAGTGTATAACAGCTTAACATAGGAAATGAAAGTTTCACCAAAACCCATCCGCTCCAGAACAGAAAACAAATATGTACATGATCAACACGATCAAAAGCCTTTGTTTGGTCAAGAAACAACAACCCAAAACTGGCACGCAAGTACTTATTACAAGAAATAATATCCCTTATCAGAAAAATATTGTCATAAATTGACCTTCCTGGTACACAGTAGGTCTGGTCAGGGTGCACAATAGAGCTGATCACAGTTCCCAAACGGTTTGCTAAAACCTTCGACAAAAGCTTGTAATCCGCACACAGCAATGAGACAGGCCGCCAGTTCTCGACTAGTTGAGTGTCCCCAGCCTTTGGCAACAGGCACATGACTGCTCTTCTGCAGGACAGGGGAAGCTCTCCAACATGAAGGCATTCATCAAATACCTCAAGCAGGTCAGGTCCCACAAGTTTCCAAAAAGTCTTATAGAACTCTCCGGGCAAACCATCAATCCCAGAGGCTTTACCATCCTTCAAGCTCCGCATAGCAGTTTCAAGTTCAGCAGCCGAAACTGACATGTTCAATGTGCGTTGCTGGTCTTCCTCAAGTCTTGGAAGCCCAGTAGTCAGCTCCTGCAAGGTCTCATTACTTATGCTCTGGGGGGAGTACAAGTTTGTATAAAAACCCTTCAAAACAGACTTAATCTCCTGTTGGGAGGTCACTATTGACCCATTAGCAGCACGTAGCCCGTGAATCTGTTGTGATTTTTTGACAGAGTTCCCCAAACCAAACAAGGCCTTATTTGGCATATCCAACGTTAAATAACTCATTCTCATGCGTACCAGGGTGCCCATTGCTCGCTGCCGTACCAGTTGTCAACATTGCCTTTTTAATCCATAGCAGCCGGTAACCTGTAGTGTCTTTCCCAGCCGTATTAATGCTTTCCTCCAGGGCTGCAATTTCAGCCTTTAATGAATCAATCGAGAGATTTTTCAATTTAGTGGCATAAAGACTATATTGTTGACAGAACGATTTGACCTGACCCTTTGCGAGGTCCCACCACAGTCGAAGGTTAGCATGCTCAAATTTGGAGGACCGAATTCTTTCCCACACGGCTCGAAAAGCCTCTTTGAATCTCATATCATTCAGCAGGTGGGTATTAAGTGACCAATACGCACTACCACCTGAGGCCAGAGGCAAATTAAAACCCAATGAAACCAGGTAATGGTCTGTGAAACCAGTTGGGAGTATCTGGGTTGTGGCCATCACATTTAGCATTGGCTTATTCACGTAGAATCTGTCTAGCCTTGCCATTGATATCCTCCCATCATGGCATCTGCACCACGTATACTGTATAGCACCGTGAAGTTGGGTGTTGCAACCTCCAAACATCTTTCAAATGCTGATTTTTGATGATGTTCTCCAAAATCCTCGTAGAAGCCGGATGGGGTTCATGACCGGTCCTGTGTATGGAAGGATTGATAGTGCAATTGAAATCACCAGCAATACAGATGAAAGCGGTTGTATCCAGTCCTTTTACAAAGTTATGTTGAGTGGAAAAGAACACTTCTTTCCATGGGCTCACTCGGTGCATATACGTTTACAATGATGATCCTTTGCGTGTTGCAATAGAAATCCACCGCGATCAGATGTCCTTTATAAATTTCCTTAAAGACAATCTTCCGAGCAGGGATTCTATCACTCAAGGCGATGGCAACACCAGCTTTGGGTGTGCTAAAACCACTCAGCCACCACTGCCCTCGATAAAGTTTTCCCCATTCAGCAACCAGGGTGTTCGTAGCATGAGTCTCCTGTATCAGGATGATGTCGGCTTTCACTCTCTCCATCGCCTGAATTGTCTGAATTTTTCGTAAGGGGGTACAACCCCCATTGATATTCAGGGATGCGATACATATCTCTCGCAATGCCATTTACAAAGGTAACTCACCCTCCGCCTGCAATTCCTTATTCGCCTTTGTGACCGCTTTCCGAAGAAGCTGAAATTGGGCCTCCGAGATTTCCATTGGGTCATTTCTTTGCAGGAGGGGTCTTGCAGCCCTGATGAAAGTTTTCACATATTGAAAATGGTCTTTGATCACAACATAGCGTTGCCTAAACGTCTCGTTTAGGAAACTGATGACGTTTTCCTTTGTTGCTTCCATCTGTTCTTCTCCCTGATGATCATTCACAGACACAAGGCTTTGAGCTTCCTCATCCAGCTCCCTAACCACATCAACGTCGAAACTCCTTTGTTGTGTGTCAGGAGCTGGCACACCTTCTGTGTCATCACCACTGCAGTCTTCTTGTTGCATCACCAGGGGCACATCTGTGCCACCACTGCTGCCAATTATAGGTCTGCTTGGACCATCATCCTTGGTCGTTTCAACCGGATGTGAGCAACAACCATTGTCACTCAGGGCCTGGGACTGCTCGTTGTCACAAGGGACAATGGTCCCATCATCACAACCAATGCTGGTGCATTGATTTTCTTCAACAAGAGCAAGGGGTGAAGTCCTCCTCTCCTCTGTTTCGTCACCACCCTGCCCAGCATGCCGAGAATCATCAGGATAGTCTGAGATACTGTTTGTTTGTACGAGTATCACTTTGCTACCTTTGTCTTCCACCTCGGCGCTCAGAAAGGTACGTTTTAGGTTCCTCTTAGCCTCGGTGCCTTTCATCAAAACCTCCTCATAAACCATATTATCTTGAGGTTGCAGCCTCTTGTCCACATCGACTGGGTGCTCCCCTGCTGCACTAACCTCAGCAACACCGCCACCACTTGCCACACCCTGGTCTTCTGGTGTGGACGTCTGTACTCCACCAGGCTCATGAACGGGGGGCACTGCATCAGTCACAGGGGGGGCCGACCCAGCTGCTGTAGCGTACGTCTTCTTGGCGTCTGGGCAATACTGCCTTGTGTGTCCGTGTGCTCCACATCCATAGCAGATCAAGGTCTCGGTAGCCATGAAAATCCTATATTCATGCTCGCCTACTTTAAAGGTGTGGGAGGTGCTCAACTGCTTCGCTGCGTCTTTTAAAACAACAAAACAAAAACGTCTAAACGATTGTACGTGCTTCAACCTGCCGTTTCTCGTACGTAGAGGAACCCTAATGATTCGAGATACGACAGTACCAAACTCACCTAGCTTGTGCAGGATTTCCTCGTTACATAGAAAAGGCGGAACATTGCTCAGAATGACTTTAACTGCCGGCGTGTCCATCGACGACACAGGAACAAACAGATCGTTTCCCAAGGTCAAACCATTCTGCACAACAATATCGGCCAGACTTATTTGCGAAACAAAAACCACAATTTTGTGATTCATACGGGACGCGGCACGAATATTACTCACATCGATCAAATCCCCAATCGCGAGCAAAATGTCATCCATTTCAACTCCCTCCGGCGGGACAAGGCACAGCCCGTGCTTACGCGATAACCCCTCATCGGTAACACGATCGGCAGGCCTTTGGCTACTCCTATTAGCCATATCGTCAAAGGAGAAACGAAGTGAAAGCAAATAGATTTGTATAATCCTAAAAAAAAGAATAGAAAAAAATATATTAAATAACTAAAAACGAAAGCACGGTTTAAACCACGTTAGGAAAAAACGTGGTTTAAACAAACCCTCACCGTGCTGGCTCTCCCTCTCTCTGTCTCGAAGGAGGAGAAAAAGAGGGACAGGTGGTGCCGAAGCAGGAAGGGAGGAAAAGGGTCAACAGACACGACAAAAGTACAAAAGGCAAAAAAAACAAAGGAAAGGGAAAGGTAAAAAGGGAGGTGGGGAGAGGACGAAAACAACACGAGCCAAGAGCGACACCACACAAACACGAGCAAACGCCATCTTGCCACACCCAACAACAGACGGCCAGCAGGGGGCGAGAGAGAGAGAAAGAGAGAGGGATTGAGAGAGATGGGGAGAGAGACAAGTAGAGAGGGGATTAAGAAAAATAAGATTTACAATGGGGGTTCAGATCTTGCTCCACAAATACAACACATTTCCTTGTCCACTGATACAAGGGGAGAGGTAATCTAACCAAACAAAATACTATGGATATACTGTATCAAAACTCCAGGGTTCCTTTATGTGTTGGATGTGACTCCATTGGATCTTCCAAAACCATAACAATGTGGCGGACACGAAAGCTCACTGGCATGAGGGCATCATTCCATGCACCAAGTGGGCGGCGGCCACGCCCGAGGGGTAGGCGTGGCCGCGGGATATACACCGGGCGCGCAGCCCGGAGCGCTCTCGTGCTACAGTTGAGCTCTTATAATAAAGACTCTTAAACTTACCGCGTTGTCCGCTTCCTTCTTGTTGTACAAGTAAGCGCGCGTAGCACCGCGCTTCATTGGTGACCCTCCGACGTTCTGGTCAGCCGTCGCTGACCACCCGAACCCGCCACAGCAATGGCAACCAACGCGGTCCAAATGATACTCCCCGAGTTCTGGGAAACGCAAGCCGAAGTCTGGTTCCTGCAGGCAGAAGCCCAGTTCCGACTTCGAGGCATCACGGTGGACGAGACCAGGTACTGCCACGTGGTCACCTCCCTCGGGCCTGGCACGGCCACCCGCGTCGTGTCGGTCCTGAGGAACCCACCGGCCGACGGCAGGTACGAGGCGATCAAGCGTCTCCTCCTCGCCACGTTCAGCCTCACGGTGGACGCACGGGCCGACCGCCTCCTGGACCTCCCCGAGCTCGGTGACACGCGACCGTCAGTCCGCATGGACCATATGCTGTCGTTGATGGGTGACGAAACCCCGAACGCTCTTTTCCGGGCGTTATTTCGACGCCAGCTGCCGGCACGAGTCCGCCTCGCGTTGGCCGGTTCTGTGACGACGGAAACCCGAGCTCTCGCTGCCGAGGCCGACAGGTTCTTCGCGGCTTTGGACGCGCAGGCGAGTTTTGGCGCGGCCGTCGCGCATCCCGAGGCTGACCTTGATGCTGATGCACCACACCTCGGGGATCCCGAGGTTGATGCATGCCGCGTGGCCGCCGCCACGCCGCGTGGCCGCTGCCACGCCACGCCCACCACCACCGCGAAAACCGCGGCCTCCGCCTTCGCCGCAAACCTGGTGCCACTTCCACACCAGGTTTGGCCACAAGGCGAGGAATTGTTGCCCGCCGTGCTCCTTCGGCAAGTCGGGAAACTACAAAGCCGGCGCTCGGTAGCGGCCCTGAGCGTCGGCCATTCCAGCAGCCTTCTTTTTATAACGGACACCTTGTCCGGGCACCGTTTCCTATGCGACACGGGGGCACAGGTGAGCGTTATCCCTGCCTCTACGTCCGACAAGCACACCGTGGGCCGGGGCCCCGCGTTGCTTGCCGCGAACGGAACACCCATACGCACATTCGGGAAGTGCTGCCTCTCCCTGCGGTTCGGAAGGCAACACTTCGCGTGGACGTTCGTAACCGCTAGCGTCCCCATGGCACTGCTCGGTGCGGACTTCCTCTGTGCACACGGGTTGTTGGTCGATGTGAAGAACAGACATCTCGTCCAGGCTGAAACGTTCAGCTCGCTTGCTTGCGCGCTGAGCAGCTCGTTGAGCGGCTCACTGAGCGGCTCGCCAAGCGGCTTGCTGAGCGGTCCGGTCCAGGCGAGGTTAGTTTGTATGCTTCCGGCAGCGGACGACTTCACCCGCCTCCTCGCCAGCTTCCCGGCCCTTACGCGGCCCACCTTCTCGGCGGGGGCCATCAAGCACGGGGTGGAACACCACATCCCCACCACCGGGCCACCAGTCTATGCCCGGGCACGCCGCCTCGAGCCGACGAAGCTCGCGGTAGCTAAAGCGGAGTTCGCTACGCTGGAGCGGCTCGGCATCGTGCGGCGCTCCGAGAGTGCTTGGGCGTCGCCGCTTCACATCGTGCCAAAGCCCGGCGGGGGATGGCGACCGTGCGGGAACAACCGGCGCCTCAACGACGCCACCACCCCCGACCGCTACCCCGTCCCCCACATCCAGGACTTCTCCGCCCGGTTGGCGGGCATGTCCTTCTTTTCGAAGGTGGACCTCATACGCGGCTACCATCAGGTCCCCGTCAGGCCGGAGGACATCCCGAAGACGGCGGTCATCACGCCGTTCGGACTTTTCGAATTTCTTCGGATGCCCTTCGGTTTGAAGAATGCGGCTCAGGCGTTCCAGTGACTAATGGACAGCGTCTTGCGCGACTTGGATTTCGTGTACGTCTACCTGGACGACATCCTCGTCGCCAGCGCGTCCCGCGAAAAGCACCTTCACCATCTCCGCACGCTCTTCGAACGTCTGGGCCAGCATGGCCTCATCGTGAACCCCGCCAAGTGCCGGTTTGGCGTCGCCGACATCGACTTTTTGGGGCACCGCGTCACCAGGCACAGGGCCGTCCCCCTACCGGCCAAGGTGGAGGCGGTGAAGGGGTTTCCGCGCCCCCGCACGATCAAGGGGCTCCAGGAGTTCCTGGGCATGGTAAACTTTTACCATCGGTTCCTGCCCCACATCGCCCAGCTCCTGCGCCCCTTGCACGAGGCCCTCCGAGGGAAGCCGGGCAAAGGTGACGTTACCTGGACCGAGCAGATGGACGCGGCATTCGCAGGCGCGAAGCTCGCCTTGGCTAACGCCACCATGCTCGCGCACCCAGCGCCCGATGCACCGATCGCCCTCACCACCGACGCCTCGGACTACGCGGTGGGCGCGGTGCACGAGCAATGGGTGCGTGGTGCTTGGCAACCACTGGCGTTCTTCAGCTGGCAGCTTCGCCCGCCGAACGCCGCTATAGTACCTTCGACCGCGAGTTGCTCGGGCTTCACCTGGCGGTCAGGCACTTCCGCCATCTGCTCGAGGGCTGTGCGTTCACGGCCTTCGTCGACCACAAGCCACTGGTCTTCGCGATGGGCAAGGTCGCCGAGCCGTGCTCGGCCTGGCAGCAGCGTCACCTCTCGGCCGTGTCCGAATATACAACGGACATCCGGCACGTCGCGGGGAAGGACAAACCAGTGGCGGATTGCTTTTCCCGGGCCGTCGCCCACGCAGTCCACCTTGGCATCGACTATGCCCGGATGGCGGCGGACCAGGCCGCCAACCCCGGCGTCCAGGCCTTGCGGACCGCCGGCACGGGCCTCCGCGTCATCGAGGTGCCGTTTGACGGCGCGGCCCTCTTGTGCGACGTCTCCCTCGGGCGGCCTCGCCCCATCGTGCCCGGGGCTGGCCAGCTTTTTGACGCCATCCACGGCCTGTCCCACCCGGGCACGAAGGCCTCCCAGAGGTTGGTCGCCGACAAGTTTGTCTGGCATGGCCTCCGGAAGGCCGTCCGCGGCTGGACCATGACGTGCCTCGCGTGCCAGCGCACGAAGGTGCACCGGCACACCCAGGCCCCATTGGCCCTGTTCACGGTGCCGGAACGAAGGTTCGACCACGTACACGTGGACCTGGTGGGACCTCTGCCCCCCTCGCGGGGTTTCACCCACGTCCTGACAATGGTGGACCGCACCACCCGGTGGCCGGAGGCCGTGCCTTTGGCGGCGACGACGGCGGCGGACGTCGCACAGGCGTTCATCGCCACCTGGGTCGCCCGGTTCGGCGCCCCCTCGGACATCTCGTCCGACCGCGGCCCCCAGTTCACCTCGGAGCTCTGGGGGGCGGTCGCGCGGGGGCTCGGGGTCCAGCTGCACCGAACCATGGCCTACCACCCCCAGGCCAATGGCCTGTGCGAGCGGTTCCACCGCTCGTTGAAGGCCGCGCTCCGGGCCACCCTCCGCGACGGCGGCTGGGTCGACAGGCTCCCCTGGGTCCTGCTGGGCCTCCGGACGGCACCCAAGGACGACCTGCGCGCATCCGCGGTGGAGTTGGGGTCTTCGGACAACCGCTGCGGGTGCCGGGCGAGTTCCTGCCCGACCCCACGGCACCATGGTCCGCGGCGCAGGTGCACTCCGTGCTGCAGGAGACAGCCCGGAGGTTCGCCCCGGTGCCGATGGTGCACCACGGGCACCCGTCTATGCACGTCGCCCCGGAGCTTCGCACCGCGGAGTACGTCTTCGTCCGGCACGACGCCCACCGGACACCACTGTGGCCCCCGTACGACGGGCCTTTCCGCGTGCTGGAGACCGGGGTGAAACATTTCACCTTGGACATCGTCGGTACTCCCGACCGCGTCTCGGTGGATCGCCTCAAACCGGCCCACCTCGACATGGACCACCCACCGCCGGTGGCTCGGCCCCCGCGTCGGGGCCGCCCCCCTGCGGGCGGACCCCCGGCACCGCCCAGGCCCGCCGGCACGCCGCCCCCCGGTCCTGCACCCATCCTGGATGCAGCCGGAGGCATCCCAGCTGGCATCCCTGCACCCCGGACGCCGCCGGTCGCCAGAGGGCGCTTCGGCCGGGTCATCCGTTTGCCCCGCAAACTGGCCCTCCAGGTGCGCGGGAATTCTGGGGGGGCGCGTGTGGCGGACACGAAAGCTCACTGGCGTGAGGGCATCATTCCACGCACCAAGTGGGCGGCGGCCACGCCCGAGGGGTAGGCGTGGCCACGGGATATACACCGGGCGCGCAGCCCGGAGCGCTCTAGTGCTACAGTTGAGCTCTTATAATAAAGACTCTTAAACTTACCGCGTTGTCCGCTTCCTTCTTGTTGTACAAGTAAGCGCGCGTTGCACCGTGCTTCAACAACACTTTTAAAACAAAATAAAATATATGGAAAGACTTTACAAAGTTGCTTCAGTTTTTTCCATATAGCCTGTTGTTAACTTAATGGTTAATGCGGCTGGCCAGGGCCGGCGCCAGACTATTTTGCGCCCAAAGCAAGGCCAGCTACTTGCATCCCCTCCCCCCCCCCCCCCCCCCCCCCAAAAAAAATTGCCAACTTCGATTATTAAAAATAGATGTCTTGCAGAAAAAATAAAAAGCAGAAAACTTGAAACTGCTAAATTAATTTTAACTTGCAAGAATAAGTACCGTAAGATGCCAACAGCACCAATATTAAAGGCGCAATATCCATAAATATGGCAGTGGCCCTGTTACCCCACGCTTTGGGGCAAATGGGTTCACTTAAAAAAAAATGACACTACATGTGGTTTGCAATGCAAAATAAAGAAAGTGGTCCCTTTATGAGTGTGTGAATGGAAATTACAGATAAACAAAACAGTTTTTGGTTTGAGCAATAAGTTTTACATATGCAAAATCAAAATTTTAAATAATCAACCTTTGATTATCTTTCGCAAATACAAAAGAAAATATTTTGGCACACAAATCATTTTGAACTAAAGGGCGCTCGGTATAGTGTCCGGTCTTAAAACAATAATTTGTATAAAACTGTGACCCTTTAAGGTTCAGTAATGCGCCCCTCTGATGTCTGCGCCCTAGGCGGCTGCCTAGTTGGCCTTATGGTAGCGCCGGCCCTGCGGCTGGCTTAACTCAAAGCTAACGTAACCCCTGGGTATACCCATCCATACATCTATCTAGAGTTAAGATCTTAGGGTTTTGAGTTTGAACCCCTGTCATGCCGTTAAAATAACACGGCGTGGGTTGACTCAGCCTGGTATTCTTCCGAGGTCGGCAAAATGAGGACCAGCTTACTGGAAACAGGGCGCACTGCATCAGTGGCAAAGCCACACTTCCAGAAGTGATGCAACCGGCAGCCACAGGCTGCATACGAAACAGCAAAAAGTTTTGTCCATTTTTCAAACATGTTCAAAAACAGCACTCAAATAATGAAATTTCAGCCTCCATTAATCCTCATGAGTTTCTTATAGTTAAGCCTTCAAGTGTATAGGCCATAAACCAGAATCTGACAGAGAGCTAGAAAATGACTTTTGTTGCACTCACTTGGCCTCTAAGTGAAAGTGGACATTTCCTGGGGTTTAAGATATGCTGATTAAGAATCTGTAGTTTCACACTCTATATTCCATTTCAAAGGGGTTCAAAAACGGCCTTGAACTTCTGACTGGGCTCTAAGGGTTCACTGCAGTCAGAAACGTTTTTACATGGAATGATGAGGGCATGATGAGTAGCCAATGAAGGTGGTGTAATGGAGCAGTCCTAGATAAGCGTTTAGGACTTTAGAGGATCGAGGTACAAGGCTGCA
The DNA here is from genome assembly GCF_964187855.1 of Myxine glutinosa. Taxonomy (NCBI): domain Eukaryota; kingdom Metazoa; phylum Chordata; class Myxini; order Myxiniformes; family Myxinidae; genus Myxine; species Myxine glutinosa. Next base: position 49,854,506 of record NC_136266.1, on the reverse strand, counting down.
CAGTGTTTCGTACTCTCTGTAAAGTGAGGATAGACGATTTGGGGAGACCGTAGAGGAGGGCATTATAAAAGTCAAGTGATCAGGCTTGGTCATACAGTCGAGCGGCATCAGTCGTGAAAAAGTTTGGAGTTCTGCCAATATTGTGGATGTGATGATTTTCCAACCTAACAAAGGAGAATATATGTTATTGAAAGGTGAATTCCCAACAAAGATAACGCCAAGATTTTCAGACAGAATTGGTTGGAGAGACATTCGCATCTACAATGTGTACATCAGGTACTATTATGAAATTGGATCTCCCAATTTCTCTGGGTCAGGGTCACTCTCCTCGTCTACTGTGTTATATGACATCAATGACTACGGCAGAAGTGCTGGAATGACTTTTCGAAAAGGTCCCTGTTGCTGGGCTCCAACCTTAAATTATATGGGCAAAAAGACGGGCTGAGTGAACCCACCTGGGTTGACTCAGCTTTAGAATTCTCAACTTTAGAATTCTCAATCCAACAGCAATTCTCAACTCAACTTTAGAACTCAGCTTGACAATGTTGTCCTGGCCTGGAGACCCTAAACGTTGTACATGTTAATGACCTATCATTTTGATACATTGTGTTTATTCATATAGTTTTATTGAATTAATTACCAACACATAATGATTTTCAAATAGTTTTTAATTGGACAAAATGAAAAACAAATTTACATGAAAATGAGACTTTATTACACAAAGATTTTCTCAGTGGTTACCCTGATACTGCTTCATTTTGTGGGTAAGCTCCTCTAAGTTTGGTTTTATGTTGATGGACAGAGCACGACGCAAGTCATGCTGAGGATCCACGCGGTTCCTTGCTTTAGTCTTGATTGCCACAAGACCTGAAAATCCTTGTTCACAGAGATATATTGTTGGAAAAGGGAGAAGAGCTTTTTCAGCCTCCCGAGTCAGAATGGGCTTATCCTCAAGTTGCGTCCAAAACCTCGAAGACCGGAGCTTTTCAAAGCGTTGCTTCTGCACTTGATTTTCCTGGAGTTCTATCAGTTCTTCTTGAAATCCCGAAATATCTTCTCCGACTTCACTGACGTCCACATTGAACACATTTCTGATCCAACTATGCTTCTTGAGGTCGACGTTTTCTGGAAAATACCTGTCCGATTCTTCCTGAAGGTTCTTCAGATGATCTTCGAAAATACTTTTGACGTCAACAAGGGATATTTCCAACGCATCTTCCAGCACAGCACTCAGTTCTGGAAAGGCAGCCGTTGTTCCTTTAGCCAGTTCTTCTCTCCAAAGAGCAAGCTTTTTCTTGAATGAGGTAATTTTTTCACCTATGTCCACCATGGAATGATTACGGCCCTGCATGTCTGAATTCAGTTCATTCAGGTGCATGAGGATGTCACCCAAATAGGCAAGCTTTGCCAGCCAAGCAGCATCTTTAAAGCAGTCTGCCAGTGCATGTCTCTTCTCAAGTTAAAAAAAATTCAATTTCCGTTTTTAGTTCAATAACTCTTCCGAGAATCTTCCCTGGAGAGAGCCAACGAACATCAGAGTGGAACAGCAAGACCTGGTGATGTGATCACATCTCTTCACACATTTTATGGAAAATGTGTGAGTTTAAAGCCCTGGCCTTGACAAAATTCACAATTTGGATAGCGTTATTGAGAACTAGATGGAGGTCCGGTTGCAAACGTTGAGTGGCAAGGTTTTCCCGATGTAAGAAACAGTGAATTATTATATCAGAATTTTCTGCTTTAACACAAGTAACAAAAGCCAAACAACTTACCATCATAGATGGAGCTCCGTCAATGCACACAGCCAAACTATTCAACCAATAAAAACGTATAACGAATAAAAACAGTGTTTTCGATAATTAAGCTCAAAACGCTAAAATTACAGCGCCATCTATAATATCGCATTCAGATAAGAGTGCGAATTAACAACAGGCTCCTCGCTGGTCTGCTTGATGCACGAGTATTGGACGTGAACGGACTCCGTTTCCCATGCATATGAACTATAACTTGTGAATTCCAAACATAAACAAGAAAGAGCAATCAGAGATTGCAGACCCTCACCAGGACGTATTTTCAGTGGTTTTAAGGCTTTTGTGTTAAAACAAATATGGCGGCAGAACCACGTGACCAGTGACGTCATCATTATTTTTTCCCTCCAACAATTTATCCCTAGATGATGCTCAAGAAATTTCATCTTGATCGGATGACGTTTTGTACTTGTCGAATTATGACGTCATAATGGAGGCACCTATGACATCATCATTAACATATGTTATTCCACATGGAGAGCTCTTTACAATGAGCCATGTCTCAATTTTTTCTATGCAATGCTTTCAGAGATATAGAAGTGCAATGTTATTCGGTTTTCCAAGATGGCGGCCGAACCACGTAACCGATGACATCATCATTTATTTTTTTTCTCGACCAATTTATCCCGAGATGATGCTCCAGAAATTTCATCTTGATCAGATGAAGTTTTGCACTTGTCAAATTATGACGTCATAATGGAGGCATCTATGACATCATCATTAACATATTTTATTCCCAATGGAGAGTTATTTACAATGAGCCATGTCTCCAATTTTTTCTATGCAGTGCTTTTGGAGATATAGAGGTGCAAAGTTTTTCGGTTTTTCCAATTTGGCGACCATACCACATGACATATGACGTCATAATTACAATTTTAAAATTCTATAGGTGGAGTTGCACCTATGGTGAAAATTTACTGTCAATCGGACCAACGGTTGCAGAGAAAATCATATTTATTCTGTGCGGACAAACAAACAAACAGACAAACAAACAAACAGACAAACAAACAAACAAGAAGACGTCATGCGAAGCACGACACTTGCAAAATCCGCCCCCCACCCCCAAGAAAAAAAATTCCATTGATACAGCAAATTGTCCATTTCATCAACATTAAAATTGACAATCTTGATCAAAGCTCAAGTCAACAGGAAGAAAAGTGACGATTTTTCAGATGAAAAATGATGATTTTGTAAGGTTGACCTTGAGTTGACCTTTGACCTTTTGACCTCAAAAATAGTTAGCTTCCCTATTTAGTGACTCAATGTGCAAATGCTGTTTAATTTTCAAGTCAATCGGATGAAAATTGAGGATTTTAAAAACTTGGCCTATGTTGACCTCAAAAATAGTTGGTGGTTGAATTCAGTGACCATATATGTAAATCCTCTTAGAATTTCAAGTCAATAAAATGAAAATTGGTGATTTTAGAAATTCGGCCTATGTTGACCTCAAAAATACTTGGTGGTTGAATTCAGTGACCAGATATGCAAGTTCTCTTCAACTTTCAAGTCAATCGGATGAAAATTGAGGATTTTAGAAATTTGGCAAATAGGCCATGGGGCATAGGGCTAAAATGTGCTCAATTTGACAATTTCGTGCAACAACGCAGGGGATTACTTAAAATTGCTATAGATGGGTTGGGGATGTGCTCCTGAACAAGAAACACCATGTCCCCAGACACCAGGGGTGCTCATTAATTTTTAACGCGCACTTGATGAAAATGCAAGTAAATATATATTCATCAACTATACGTTACTGCATTTTCTTTTATTTCTGGATAGTTTGAGGAGTAAAATGAAAAAAATTGATTGTGATATTGTTTCTAGACCTCCTTTTCACTAAAATACACCAATAAACATGATATTTTTGTATCTAGATAGTCATAGCGATAAGTTGAAAATGAATCCAATCTGAAAATATGGTCCGCCGCAGCTGAAACACATGTTGTGCCACAAATAAATCATTTTTATTTTACTTTTTTAAAATTAACTTCTCACTTCTACCTTCTATGATCAGTTCATCTTCTTTGATTTGAAGAATGGCAATGAGTGGCAGTTGACGGCTGACTCCTTTTACTTTTTAGAAGATTCATTTTCAACTTATTTATTTAAAACAGTACAACATGTATACATTACGCATGTCATGGAAAGTGCTTGCATGATTAACAGTGTTTAAGAGTACTGTTACTTTTGCTTCGTTTCCATGTTCAATACATAATGTATACATGCCAGGATAAGGCAGACAGACATAAATAATTGAGAATCAAATTTGTTTATGATATCCATTACATTATAATTTACATCATTGTTCAATTTACAGCTTTCAAGTTTGAGAAATTTGTACTATTAACTATATTCACAGGTATAAGGTCGAAATCATGAACACAGGACTTTCATTTAAAAAATGATTGTACTTAAGAATAAATTAATTTTAAACATGTCAACCACACATAGATGACAATCAGTGAAAAAATCACTGATCATCCAGGATTCGAACCTGGGAACCTGTGCTTTACTAGTGCGACGCCCTAACCAACTGAGCTATACGATCAGATGGAGAAGAACGGATGATTTTAAATCAATAGGTCTTCAGTTCTAGTCCCGTTCCTCTAACATCCTCTCATCTGAGAAGCGTATTGATTTAAAATCATCCGTTCTTCTCCATCTGATCGTATATTTCAGTTCAACTTCAACTTCAGGTTAGAGCATCTTACTAGTAAAGCGGAGGTTCCCATTTGTGGGTGGTACTTTGTGGGTTTTGTGGGTGGGTGGTACATTGGGTGGGTGGGTGGTCATTTGTGGGTGGTACTTTGGATTCTGAAACAGTTGGTATACTCTCCTCTTCATTATCTGTGCTGTCATCTGTTAAACTCCCTGCTGTATCGTCTACCAAGTCCTCGGCCAAATCTTCTGCTGATAGACACTCACTAAACACAATGTCACTCATGTTTCTACTTTTGGCTTTGATGAAGACTAACTGTGGAAAGCTTTTCTGTAGTCGCGTCTTCAGATGCCATGTTCGATATGGTGCATCGATGCCGCTGACATCTTTAATGGCGCGGATAAATATCTTATTGAGTTTACTCAATGTAAGAATTTCTTTGCCTATAATTAGACGCTTTCTGATGGTGTTTTGGCTGAATTTGTCAAAAGCATCAATATAGCCATTTTGAACTGGGGTCAATGGCTTGCCAGGTTTACTCAAAAATCTTGTGTAGTTCTTGTAGCAGCCATGATGGTACTGAAGCTCCCTGGCAACCAAGTCCTCCCCTTCTATTTGATGCAGCATTTGTACATCCTCTTTTGCTTTTGCAGCCTTTAGAAGTTGACCTCCACTGATGAGTTCACATTTTACTAGCCTTACCATTGACCTCTTTCCTGAGATGTGACTGCGCTTGTATTGGTTGCTATGGCAGAAAATGCACTCTTCAGGAAACATATGTCGCCTGCTCCAATCTCTTTGGCTGCTGTTTGCATCTGAGGAACGCAACATTCTCTTTCTGCTGGGCTCTCCACTGCTTTCACTAACTACAACTGGACCATCGTCAAGTTCGTTCATGTCTGTCCCGGCATCTGCATTAAACAGAAGGAAGAAACAAATTTTGAGTGATTAGAATTTAACTTTTTTTCAACAAATATGAAACATGTATTTATTTTCTTCCTACCTACCAACCATTGAATTATTGTCTAAACATAAATATACACAATTGTTTTCATTTTTTTTCTTCCAGTTACTTGTATACCCAATTTTTTCTGACAATATATTTAAAAATATATATAATACAACAATTATATTTTTGTTTGGCCTTTAGGATATCATGGGATGGAACGTGCAATTTGATGCAACAATAAAAACTTGTGCCATCTCACGTTGGTATTTGCCCCAAATAAAGCCGGCAGCATCATCCATGCATTGACAAAATAGCGGTCACACTCAAAGTAACTGTGCAAGTAAACATTTGCACCTTAAAAGTATACATGCACACTGTGCACAAAAAATTGTCGATAGCTCCGCCGTCTTCCAGGATTTTTTGAGAAACTGTTTAGAACAAAGTCCACATGTTATTTTTTTTAATTGTCGATAGCTCCGACGTCTTCAAGGATTTCTCGGGAACTGTTAAAAACAAAGTGGGGTTTTTTTCCCGCCACCAAGACGGCAAAGTGTTTTTTCATATCTAATGTATTTCATTGATATTCAGTTGTTGTTTTTCTACTCAGATCAGTGAGTAAATTTTCTTTTTTGCCTCAATAGTAGGTGACGTTTTTTTTCTTCAAAAAACTTCCATGTCCCCCCCCAAGAATCTATTGGTGCATCCCTTGTTATACATTTGTACACGCTTTGCTAGTAAAAATATTAATGACCATGACCACCGCGCAAAAAAACAACAAAACAAAAATACAAAATAAAAATAAACTCAACATGTGTTTATTGTTTATAATTATAGAGTTTAAAATTTTGCAAACATCTGTCTTTTTTAGTAACAAATATCAAATCATGGTTTTTTTAACAACTTCTCCGACAAGGTAAACATACTTTTTATTACCATCATTTACAGGACAGTAAGAAGTACCTACCGTACAATTTAGTAAAAATGTGTAGTCTACATGTACAAAATTATTTCTTAATTCTTTGTGGATCCTAAAAACTGCAATGAGGTGTGACATGAGCCTGATGACATAAACCACAATATCCCCACATATCATGATACTATTACTAAAGTAAAAGAGCATGCTTGCAATAGCACGATTTGTATTATAAATTGTAGTCTTGAAATAGATAAACAAAATCATAAAATGTACATTTCATCATGCATGACTTGCTGAGTCTGCTGTACATTTGTCAATTGAATTTGAAGATACTACTCTTCTAAGGCCAACTCCAAATCTTCCGGAACTTGTTACTAACTTGCTTGAATCAAGCATGATGATTTATTTGATCATGATATATGGCAATGTAATGTGAATTCTATCATCACGATCAGATTCTATCATCATGATCATGTCTATGTTTGCAGAACAATTGAAACTTTTGGCTAAACTTAAAGCTTACTAAAAAAATTACTACATAATCATATTAACTTACCATGAGATGTAGATGTTTCGGTCTTTTTCTCCTTCAGCCTGTTCACTTTACTGATGTCACAAAAGCGACGTGAACAATCATAATTGTAGCCAATGTTGGGATTTTCTGGTTTGGCTTCAATGCAGGATTGTGTATCGGCAAAATCAAGCCCCAGCTTTACCGCACAGTCGGCCAGTAAATCGCGTTCTTTACAGTCATAGAGCAACCATTTACTCGCAAATTCAACAAAGCGGGCCCAGTTTTTATCATTGAATTGAATGAAATTGCTTTTAGTTTTATGGACAACATGCATCACGCAAAATTTGGACGAAAATTGAACAGGTTTTCCTGTCACTGCCGAAGCAATGGGCGTCGCCATCTTGGTTTGTCAGCTACCGAACGGAGCTTAGTATGAGCTGCGTGATTGGCCAATTACGGCACCTGACGTATCTGGAGCACTCATTCGCTGAATTTATCACGTGAACAACCTTGTCCGCGAATTTTAAACCTGATTTTTTTATCGAAATTCTTTCTTTATTTGTATTTTAATGTGCAGGTATATTTATTGGGGACATTATTATATCGAATGGAACGAATATTTTGCTGATTTTCATGAATAAATCAAGTAATCCCCATTCCTGTTGCACGAAAAAGTGGATTTTAATGGTATGCCCCATGGCCTAAAAGTTGGTGACCTTTGGCCTATGTTGACCTTTTGACCCCAAAAACAATAGGCTTCTCAATTGGGACGACCTATACAACTTGGTGAAGTTTCGTGACGATCGGTTTAGAATTGTGACCTGTAGGCCAGTGACAAACAAACAGACAGACAGACAAACAGACAGACAGACAGACAGACAGACAGACAGACAGAACCACAAACGCAACCGACCAATATACTTGAAAAATCTTCGATTTTGCAAGTAACAAACAGACTCAAATGCAATACCTTCTCCTCTGGCGAGGGTAATTGCATGTGAATTATAACAGGTGAATTTCAAACATAACTAGAACCCCACTCAGTAGAGCGCATACTCCCGCCGTGGGTTTAGTTGGAATAATACGTTTTGTTTAACATCCCCTCTCCCCAAAACAATAAATGAAAAAGAAAGTAGGCCCTAACTGTCAGAGAATTTATTTTGATATATCTCGGAATTAGAGGAGAAAAACATCATTTAAGAATAAGAATAAAAGCTTTAATGCAGTAAAACAGAAAAAATCTTTCCCAAAAAAATTCCCCAAAAAAATTCCTGGATCCGGAATAATATCCTGAGCTTCACCGAAAACTAATCAATTCTTCCTTATCCCAAGGGCAATCATCCCACCAACTTTCATCCAAATCCGTTCAGAACTTTTCCAGATATCTTGTTCACAAACACATGAACACATGAACATACGAACACACACACACACGGACGGACACGATCGAATGCGTTACTCCCTGGCGGGAGTAATAAACCTGAAAATCGCAGAGCCAGAACCAGAATTATTTATTTGGTCTGGGAAGCCCATGCGAGGTTTCTTCTTCTTCAGCCTCTCATAACCCTGGGTGAATATGCGATCTTTTTTTTTTAAGTTGGAATTTTGCCAAATCTGTTTTATTCGTTTGTTAATATACCTCAGCCATTTACAAATCTGGAACTAAGTCTTTATAAGTTCATCAAATAATGACACCCCGAATGACATTCGCTGAGCTAAATGTTGATATCTCTTCTGAGGTAAAAAAAAAAAAAAAAAAAAAAAAACAGTTTTAAAGCATTATACGTATCAAACGATACATTTTATGAAACGTGGAAACCTAATACACACTTTGGTGGTTTTAAAATGCCAGAATATGTCTTTATTAGAAAAAAAAAATGAACATTGAAGACGACGCTGCTAAAAAAAATACACCTCTCTAACGCATAACCACGAGTTTAAAATACATTTACAACAAATATGAAAACTATTTTCATATCACAATGTTCAATATAGAATATATAGAAGATAATGTTAAAAAAAATGAGCCCTATCTTCCAATGGTAACAAAAATCCTTCAAAAAATTCCTGGCTCGGGAATAATATCCTGAGCTTCACCAAAAACTAATCAATTCTTCCTTATCCCAAGGGCAATCATCCCACAAACTTTCATCCAAATCCGTTCAGAACTTTTCTAGATATCTTGTTCACAAACACACGAACACACACACACACACACACACACACACACACACACACACACAGACACAAGTGAATGCATTACTCCCTGGTGGGAGTAACAAATGCTATATTATCCACAACTATTCTACTTTAATTACTATTTCAATAATCCTTCATATTGTGCCAGTGAAGTAATCCCCTTATAACACTGTAATATTTCTTTTTTTGAGACCGTCCCGTGACCCTCAGGAAGACCCTCGCGACCCTCATTTGGGTCGCGTCCATGGGTTTGGGAACCACTGCTTTAGAACAACACCAGGTATAGATTATAGTCTGAATGCACAACTCACCCGACACACTCTTTGTCGACTGATCGAACATTTGTACTACTAGGGCATGCCCGTACTATATATATATCTAAAATTATATCCCCCCCTCTATTTACATGAAATGGTTTGGTCCAAAGCGAACGGCTTGCGAGTACGGTGACAATCCCCCCCCTCTATTTACATGAAATGGTTTGGTCCAAAGCGAACGGCTTGCGAGTACGGTGACAATCCCCCCCCTCTATTTACATGAAATGGTTTGGTCCAAAGCGAACGGCTTGCGGAGTTTGGTAAAGAAATCGCCATAGCGTGCACAAACGCGCAGGAAAGCGAAAGAATCGCAAAGTAGTTTTAATTAGTTTTAAAACATAGTTTAACGCCAACATAGTTTGCCAACGTGAAATAAATGAATACGCTCTCAAATGTGCCGTCCGAGGCAGAGTCTGTTCGCCACGTTCGGCACACGTGATAGCTCGCTGCTCTCTGATTGGTTGAATCGTTTTTTGGACATAGCTCGCTAACTACTTGTCCGATTAATATGAAACCTTGAAAAGGCACATCCTCGGGTCCCCAGCAATATACCTGGCAAGTTTAAAGTATATCGGACCCGTGGTTGTCAAGAAACAGCGGTCACAGACATACATACATACATACATACATACATACATACATACACACAGAGATTACTGGAATTATAGATAGATAGCAGGAGCGATGGTATTTTCCTTCAATTGCAGCACAATCTTTGCCTCTGATCTGGCGTAGAATACTCATCATTTTTTAGAGTAGCAGCCTTTCATAACGTACTTGAAAGTTATGATCAGATAAATATTTTAAAATTTGCCAAACAATAATTTTGTTCAATACAAATAACATATTTCTTTCTCAAGTATCTGGCCATGGCTCCATCACATTTGCTTGGACAGTATTGCTAAAGTCAAGTTAAAGGATCAGCTTACCTGCATCAATTGTCTCTGTTTGTGCATGCTTATACCGTTGGAGTTGCATCTAGCAGACCTGGAAAGAAACTGAAAAGTTTGAAAAGAAAAGAAGAAAAGAAAAAAGAAAAGCAGCAAATTAAAAAGGCAAAAAGAAAAGTGAAAAGAAAGAAAAAACTGAAAAGAAAAGAGGAAAAGTTTGCCAGATTTAACTATTTTCACTTCTCTCTTGCAAATGATGCAAACATGAGGTAGCGCAGCATGCCTTTTTTTTTTTTTTTTTTTTTTTTGTATACAAGATCGAGGCTCGTGAAAGAGCGAACATGAATCACACAGAAAGACAAACCGACACATAAAACATATAACAGGGAGCGGTAGACAAGATGGGGAGAGAGGGGGAAGGACACAAACACAACATTTGAGAGCAGGGACCGAGAGACATGGAGACATCGAGAGATCTGAGAGAGGGCGAGGGCTTTGGGGGGGGGGGCGTGGGAAGGGGGCGGTGGGAGAGGTATAAAACATATGGACACTGCCAGGACTTCCAGGAAAGAAGTTGGAATTTCAAACAAGGTGGATCTGGGGTGAATTAGCGGGGGTAGAAAAGATCAAGGTTTTGGATGGGGGAAGATAAGAGATGGTGGTGAACAGCTGTTTTAAAGACCTGGAGGGAGGAGTGGGATTGAAGGGAGTGAGGGAGTTTGTTCCAGAGGCGGGAGAAAAGAGGAATGAAAGAGTGAAGGTGAGCAGAGAGCCGAGATTTCGGCAGTTTAACCATCAGAGGGTTGCTGGCAGATCTTGTGCGACCTGTAGGAATATTTGGGGGACAGAGCACAGAGAGAGCTGGGGGTGCAAGGCCGGAGAGGAGTCGGTAGAAGACAGAAAGACCACCTACCTGCCTGCGGTGAGTGAGTGAAAGGCCCTCAGAGATAGCTTCATCGCGGGAGATTCCAATAATTCTGAAAGCTTTGGTTTCAACAGCGTGAAGCCGAGCTAGGTGTGAGGCAGGAGCACCGGCCCATAGGGGAGAACAGTATTCCATTGAGCTGCGGATGAAAGCCTTGTATGTGGTGAGGAGCTCAGGTGTGCCGAGGAAGGACTTCGCACGACGGAGGATGCCCAGTCGGCGACTGGCTTTGGAGGCCAGCTTGGAAATGTGGTTTTCCCAAGAAAGATCATGGCAGATAGTGAGACCCAAAATCTTGAGCGACAGAACTTCTTGGAGAGGATTGTTGAGAAAGTAGATGGGAGGGTTGTCCAGTCGATCTTTTCGGAGAGACATAGTAAGAGTGTGAGATTTGTCAGGATTGAAAGACATGTTCCACTTGTTTGACCAGTCTGTGATTTTGTCCAGGTCTTCAGAGAGTGAGGAGGCAGCAGACTGCCGATCTGAGGGAAGAGGAATGGAGCGGCAGAGAGTGGAGTCATCAGCAAAGAGATAGAGAGGATTTTCGAGAAAGTCAGAGAGATCATTGATGAAGACCAGAAAAAGCACGGGGCCCAGAACACTGCCTTGGGGAACTCCAGCCTGAACAGGAAGAGGAGATGAGAGAAACCCATTCAGGGCCACACGTTGACGACGACTAGAGAGGAAGTCCGCCAGCCATGCGTGGAGATTTCCATGGATACCAAAGGAGGAGAGTTTGGTGAGCAGAGCGGGGTGCCAGACCGTGTCGAAGGCACGTGATATGTCGAGGGAGACAGCTCTAATTTCCTGTTTGGCATTGAGGACCTCCATCCATTGTTGAGACAGCAGAAGCAGCATGTCCAGAGTAGAATGACCTGGTCTGAAACCAAATTGATGATCAGAGATCAAGCCATTGGAGAAGAGGAAAGATTTCATATCCGAAGCAATGATGGATTCCATGACTTTGCTGATAATTGGGAGAAGGCTGATTGGTCTGTAGTTGCTAGGATCTGTTTTTGCACCTTTTTTGTGCAAAGCGGTGATGTTGGCTGATTTCCAAGCAGATGGCAGTTGACCTTGAGCAAAAGAGAGGGTGAAGAGAACAGAGAGAGGGTGAGATAGAGCATCAGAGCAGGATTTTAGGACCCGTGGGCTGATGCCGTTGGGTCCAGTTGCAGAATCAGAGTCGAGGGTTGACAGAAACTTTTCCACCTTGTCAGGAGGAAAGGACACGGAGTCCAGGAGCAGCAGGGTACGACTGGGTATGGTGGGTACAGAGAGGGATGGGTTTGGGACACAAGATTTAGAGGCAAACACAGAGTTGAGGCATTCAGCTTTTTCACGTGCGGAGTCAGCTGTGTAGCCGTTTGAGGTAAGGGAGGGGATGGAGGGGGAACAAACACCAGAAACGGATTTGACCAGACGCCACCAGGATTTGGAAGAGGGAGACAGATAAGAGAGTTCGGTCTTGAGAACGGAGAGATATTGTTTCCTGGCTCTCCTGAGGGTGGACACACACTTGTTTCGGGCTTTGTGAAAGGAAATGAGATTTCCTTCCGTTGGATTTGCTTTCCAGGAGACGAAGGCAAGTTGTTTCTGGGCAACAGCCTCACCACAAGATTCCGTGTACCATGGACGGGAGGAAGGGTATGACAACTGAAGACGAGATGGGATAAATTTGTGCATGAGAGAGAGCAATTTACTTTGGAAGATTTCCCAGGATGAGTTGATGTCAGAGGTGGTAGAGATGGGAGACCAGTCCAGATGATTGATGGCTGCTTGAAGACCGTGCCAGTTGGCCTGAGTGAAATGCCAGACTCGTCGACGCTGAGCAGGCTCCCTGAGGATGGTCAGAGAGATGTCCACTTTAACAAGGACATGATCAGATGATCCGATCGGAGCAGAAGAAGAGCAGCAGACATTTTCAGGGAAGTTAGTCATAACCAAGTCCAGAAGAGAAGATGTTCCGTTGACTGAGATCCGGGTCGGGAAATTGACAGATTGTGTCAGTCCCAGTGAGTCGCAGAAGTCCTTTGCTGAGGAGCCATGGCTGGTGAGAGAGGTACCCACACCCAGCCAACTGGCATGATGACAGTTGAAATCACCACATATGAGGAAGAGAGAGTTGGGATGAGTAGATAGAAGTTGGTCCATATCATCAGACAGCGAGATGTAGATGGAGTCATCACTGTTTGGTGGACGGTACAACACACATATGAACAAGAGGTGGGAGCGAAGGGGAAGCCGTAGCCAGAGGTATTCCTGGGGGTGAGGTGGAGAGAGTGCAGTGCAGGGCGAGTGAGGAAGAGAGTTTTTGATAAAGATAGCAACCCCGCCTCCAGGACGAGGCTCAGGTCTATCATACCGGAGGAGGGAGTAGCCCGGGAGAGATACTATGGAATCAGAGACATCATAAAGGAGGAAAGTTTATGTTAAGCAGATCACGTCTGGTTTGACAGAAGCAACCTGTATGGAGAGATCAGTTAAGTTTGAACGAAGGCCCCGGATGTTTGAGGTCCATACCGTTAATGAAGAGGAAGGGGGAGCATCAGATACAGAACAGGGGGGAGGAGGGGTAGGGTAAGATGTGGAAGAGGTGGAAGAGGTAGGGAGAGCTGTTGAAGGTGTGTCAGAGATTTCAGAATAGCTCGGAGAAAGGGAAGGATGGGGCGGACAAAAGGTTTGATGGTGATTGGGTGAGCCACAATGAGGTGTTATTTGAGGAGGGGGAAGAGCGAGGCAGAAGGTTGGGGGAGATGGAGGTGAGAGTTTGAAGGGGGAAGAAGCGGGGAGGACGCTTTGAGGAGGGGGAGTGAGAGGGGGGAAATTGAGAAGCAATGAGGGTGGGGAGATTTGAAGGGGAAGGGTGAGGGGGGAGTTTGGGAGGGAAGGGACAAGGGGAGGGATTTGAAAGGGATGGGATATGGGGGAGATTTGGAGGGGAGGGGTGAGGCAGGAGTCTAGGAGGGGAGGGGCGAGGGGGCGTCTTGGCGGGGAGGGGTGAGGGGGTAGTTTAGGAGGGAGGGGGCAAGGGGGGAGATTTGAAAGGGATGGGTGATGGGGAAGATTTGGAGGGGAGGGGTGATGGGGAAGATTTGGAGGGGAGGGGTTATGGGGAAGATTTGGAGGGGAGGGGTGAGATTGGATTTTTGAAAGTGTACGATTTATGGGAAACGAACATTTATTGCAAAATGAGTTTCTTGTGACCTTCGAGTTAAAAATACGTTTAAGGACGCTGGATGGAGGATGGAGTGCAGGAGAGTTTAGGGAATGTAGAAAAAAGGCACTATAGGAGATGGATATTTTTTTTGGGATGAATTGATTTGGTGAGCAAGTCGAAAGCAGCCTTTTAAAGAAGAAGAAGAAAAAGGTGTTATAAAATATGACGGAATACATAACTTGAGGGGAAAGTGTAAACATTGAAGGTTAATGAGTGAAAACTATCTGGGGAAATGGGGGAGAAACACGTGGTCGAAGAACGAACGAACGAATAAGAATGAATAAACGAATGAGAACAGAGAAGGAAATGTTTTTTTTTTTTGTTTGTTTGTTTTTGAGTTGAGATTTACACAAGGAAGTAGGCTATGGGTGAAAAGACTGGGAATACAGAGAACGAAAGTTATTGGATCACAAACGACGGACCTTGAAGTAGACTTCTTCCCAAAAGCAGCTGCAGCTGGATATGACCTGAGTCTCTTATGAGGGGATGAAATAGCAGGATTTGTAGATTTCCAGTTTCTGCTTCTTCTGCTTGAAGGTGCCTTTCAACCTCCCGCCAGCGTTCTCTGGCCCTCTCGGCCTTCTGGCGATCCGTGAATTTCCTGTAGCAAGTTAAATGATATCCGTGATATCCATATACTGCAGTAGTAGCTCTGATTGCAATGCCTGACGATGATCCACCTGCCATGTATGTTAGAAGCAGAATGGATGGCACTCTTTGACGTCACGATGTCGGCCAATATTCTTCCACCCACATGATGATACCATTATACATACTTGCACCAAGTTTGACTTAGATACCTTTAGCCGTCCTCAAGTATCACATTTTTACCTGACATGGCGTCTGACCTTTGACCTCTTGATGCCGAAATGTAATCAGTTCTCAGAAATGTAATCAGAAATGTAATCTTTGCATCATAATATATTTATATCAAGTGTGGTCAAAATCCCATCACTGGCTCACAAGTTGGTGAGGTAACATAATTTCTACCTGACACGACCTCTGACCATTGACCCCAAAATCAAATGAGTTCATCTTTGCATCATTATACATATTTGTCCCAAGCTTGACTTAGATCCTTTTAGCCATTCTTAAGTTATCGAGCTAACAAAAACCTATCACGGACAGATGCACGGACGGACAACTCAAACATAATACCCCTGGCAACTTCGTCGGGGGAGGCATAAAAACACCTGTAAGTACTCTGCAAGGTATCGGAGCCAGGATATTTTTTACTACCATACAGTTTTGTTATTTGAATTCCCAGACTAGTCTACCTACCTACCTACCTACTGGCAAGAGTCTGATACACAGGCCTACCTTCTCTCCATTCAACATGGATCCGTTTTGTTGTTTTAAAGGACTTGTCTCCAATTATTCATGTGATCAGTGTGGAAATTCACCTGAATCATTGACAGGTCTCACACAAAATTAAGTCCAAATGACAACGTGGTGAGTACATTGTTAGGCCGAAAAAAATATATTGCTGGTCTCTGGTCAGACCAAACTTCCAGAATTGATGCGGCGATGCGGTTTTTTTTATTCTTTTTTTTTTTTTGAAAAGCATGGATTGCACATATAAAGGTGTTTTTTGTGTCATCATGCCTTGCGGTCCTCCTCATCTGCCGTGGCGCCGTCCAGAGAGAAATTAAAGACAGCTGATGGAACTGGTAGGCCTTTTTGTAAATAATGAACACAAGCTTAAGTTATTTTAAAATGCATTTATTCTGAAAATCATTAAGTTCTTCAAGCATATTATAGACTGCCATTTCGTTCTCGAGATCGCCTCGCCGTACCGTCAAACATTTCAATGCGTCGATCGCGTCAACACTGCGCATGCGCAAGTGGTCTAACAGGCCGATGGCCTCCCACGATCTCTTCTCCCTGTCCACCAGATTATCACAGACACTTACAACTTAATGACAAACGAGATAGGATCCAGGCCTAACTAACAAGATCACCCGCAGCTCTCTAGGCCTTCTGGTTGCTTCACATGAACCCGACATAGAACGTCTTCGTTTCAATAAATGACAATATCCAGCCGATTCGATGCATGACGTCATGGCACACATAACTACTCATATCTTTGGAACGGCTGGTTGGATTTGGACAAACTAAACGAACTTTTGTAGGGGAGAACCGTGCGCGAACGTCGATACCAAATGGCGACCCTCACAGACCCGTATTTCCCGAGATAGCGCGCCGGCCCGGAAACAACAGGCGCACTGTTGTAGGTACCGTTGGAAATTTGAAGAAAAAAAAATTTGTTGACGCACAGGGTCAAAATCGATGCGGGCGCTGACCAGAGACCGGAAATATATTTTTCTCGGCCTTATGGGAATTGTTGCCGAATATCTCTGTTGCAGAGGCTCTCTGTTGCAGAAGCTCTCTGTGGCAGAAGATCTCTGTTGCAGAAGATCTCTGTTGCAGAAGCTCTCTGTTGCAGAAGCTCTCTGTTGCAGAAGATCTCTGTTGCAGAAGCTCTCTGTTGCAGAAGCTCTCTGTTGCAGAAGATCTCTGTTGCAGAAGCTCTCTGTGGCAGAAGGTCTCTGTTACAGAAGCTCTCTGTGGCAGAAGGTCTCTGTTGCAGAAGCTCTCTGTGGCAGAAGATCTCTGTTGCAGAAGATCTCTGTTGCAGAAGATCTCTGTTGCAGAATCTCTCTGTTGCAGAAGCTCTCTGTTGCAGAAGGTCTCTGTTGCAGAATAACTCTGTTGCAGAAGCTCTCTGTTGCAGAAGCTCTCTGTTGTAGAAGGTCTCTGTTGCAGAAGCTCTCTGTGGCAGAAGGTCTATGTTGCAGAAGCTCTCTGTGGCAGAAGCTCTCTGTTGCAGAAGATCTCTGTTGCAGAAGCTCTCTGTTGCAGAAGCTCTCTGTTGCAGAAGCTCTCTGTGGCAGAAGGTCTCTGTTGCAGAAGGTCACTGTGGCAGAAGCTCTCTGTGGCAGAAGGTCTCTGTTGCAGAATCTCTCTGTTGCAGAAACTCTCTATGGCAGAAGCTCTCTGTTGCAGAAACTCACTGTGGCAGAAGCTCTCTGTGGCAGAAGCTCTCTGTTGCAGAAGCTCTCTGTTGCAGAAGCTCTCTGTTGCAGAAGCTCACTGTGGCAGAAGCTCTCTGTGGCAGAAGCTCACTGTGGCAGAAGCTCTCTGTTGCAGAAGCTCTCTGTTGCAGAAGCTCTCTGTGGCAGAAGCTCTCTGTTGCAGAAGCTCTCTATGGCAGAAGCTCTCTGTTGCAGAAGCTCTCTGTTGCAGAATCTCTCTATGGCAGAAGCTCTCTGTTGCAGAAGCTCACTGTGGCAGAAGCTCTCTGTGGCAGAAGCTCACTGTGGCAGAAGCTCTCTGTTGCAGAAGCTCTCTGTTGCAGAAGCTCTCTGTTGCAGAAGCTTTCTGTGGCAGAAGGTCTCTGTTGCAGAAGCTCTCTGTTGCAGAAGCTCTCTGTGGCAGAAGCTCTCTGTTGCAGAAGGTCTCTGTTGCAGAAGCTCTCTGTTGCAGAAGCTCACTGTGGCAGAAGCTCTCTGTTGCAGAAGCTCTCTGTTGCAGAAGCTCTCTGTTGCAGAAGCTCTCTGTGGCAGAAGCTCTCTGTTGCAGAAGCTCTCTGTTGCAGAAGCTCTCTGTTGCAGAAGCTCTCTGTTGCAGAAGATCTCTGTTGCAGAAGATCTTTGTTGCAGAAGCTCTCTGTTGCAGAAGCTCTCTGTTGCAGAAGCTCTCTGTGGCAGAAGCTCTCTATTGCAAAAGCTCTGTTGCAGAAGCTCTCTGTTGCAGAAGCTCTCTGTTGCAGAAGCTCTCTGTTGCAGAAGCTCTCTGTGGCAGAAGCTCTCTGTTGCAGAAGCTCTCTGTTGCAGAAGCTCTCTGTTGCAGAAGATCTCTGTTGCAGAAGATCTTTGTTGCAGAAGCTCTCTGTTGCAGAAGCTCTCTGTGGCAGAAGCTCTCTGTTGCAGAAGCTCTCTGTTGCAGAAGCTCTCTGTTGCAGAAGCTCTCTGTTGCAGAAGATCTCTGTTGCAGAAGATCTTTGTTGCAGAAGCTCTCTGTTGCAGAAGCTCTCTGTTGCAGAAGCTCTCTGTGGCAGAAGCTCTCTGTTTCAGAAGTTCTCTGTTTCAGAAGATCTCTGTTGCAGAAGATCTCTGTTGCAGAAGATCTCTGTTGCAGAAGATCCCTGTTGCAGAAGATCTCTGTTGCAGAAGATCTCTGTTGCAGAAGCTCTCTGTTGCAGATCTCTGTTGCAGAAGCTCTCTGTTGCAGAAGATCTCTGTTGCAGAAGATCTCTGTTGCAGAAGAACTCTGTTGCAGAAGATCTCTGTTGCAGAAGATCTCTGTTGCAGAAGATCTCTGTTGCAGAAGAACTCTGTTGCAGAAGATCTCTGTTGCAGAAGATCTCTGTTGTAGAAGCTCTCTGTTGCAGAAGCAACTTTTTATTACGAAACTCCTTAGCCCCACGGATCTCTGTTGAATATAGAGTCGGCATGCACGATGGACTTGTGGGTATCTTACATTTATACATACATGTAGACCTTGCTACCACGTGTCTACACAGAAAGTGCAATGTCCAACGAGAAGAGCGGTGACAAACATAAACATCAGTATTAAGCAAGAGATCTATGAGTAATAAATTATGAAACAAAACATTAAAGTCAAAAAGCTACACACGTGTATAGACAGGAAATCCACATGTAATAGACCAAGGATTCTTGGACGTCGTTCGGCCAACAGCAATGGCGGCTTCCACGGCATCAGCCGCGGTCATTCTCGGTCCGAAAAAAACAGAGCATAATGCACCTTTCTAGTCCAGTTTCAAAGTGTTTGCCTTTTTCCAGAAAGAGCTGGAAGAAATTCCCATTTTGTGCTGTGAAGTGAAAACTAATAGATGACGATGGTTGCCGGTTGTGTTGCTTCCGAACCGCAGGTAACTTTAGTCGATAAGCCTAAATTAAATACACTGCAAATTTATTTCAAATTTTTTAGAATAGGACCACGGGTCCTGAAGCTCACCTGGATTCGGCGCAACTGTCACTCAAACGCCCTGACCCCCCTACCCCCGTACACCCCCTCAATAGTAGAGCAATAAAAACGGCTCTGTTGGAAATCGATATAATCGATTTACTTGGTTGGAAAGATAGTAATTGATTTAGTTGGAACAAAAAATTTTTGTCAGTGTAATCATAAAGATACCAGGTGGTTTAAAAGCTTGTTCTTCTAGGATCGAGGAAGAAGAAGCGGGATTTAGAGCTTTAATGTAACGGTTCCTGCTGTGGTAGAATAATAAGTAAACGAAAAAACATGTTTTAGGGATACACACTTTTATTTTTAAAAAGTTTTACATATTATACATATTTTATTTTTATTTTAGTTAAATTTTGATAGATGAAAATGTACCAGAAAAGAGGACCGTGGACGAAATTTCAGCTCTCTAGGACGTATGGAACCGAGAAAACGAATGGCTCAAAGATTTGAAACGGGACAAACAAAGTTCAGATGAAGTTAAATAAAAGTGTGAAATAAAAGTGTGTAATAAAAGTGTGTAATAAAAGTGTGCGATAAAAGTGTGCGATAAAAGTGTGCAATAAAAGTGTGTAATAAAAGTGTGTAATAAAAGTGTGTAATAAAAGTGTGTAATAAAAGTGTGTAATAAAAGCGTGTAATAAAAGCGTGTAATAAAAGTGTGTAATAAAAGTGTGTAATAATAGGACCACGGGTCCTGAAGCTCTCCGGGATCAGGAGCAACAGTTATGTGGTGAATAAACTTTGGTACATCACGGTTGATGAAGGTTGTGGTCAACTTCCATTGGGATTGTGGTGTGTAGTTTCTAAGAACAAAGCAAATACCTATTTTGGGGGCCTGATTGGATCATTGATCATGATTGATGGATTGGATCATTGGTGATGTGTGGGGTCATTTGGTTATGGTTATTCGAGGTTATGAGGTTATTTTGGTTATGGTTATGTTATGCAATTGTTAAAATACTGAAATGTACAATTTTCAGAATGAATTTTGAATGAATACCCTGTTATCTCCAAACATCCCCCCCATCCACAAATGAATCAAATGTTGATGCTTTGCAAAAGTACAAGAGACAATACTCAAAATACCACCCCCATAACATTTTCCCATTGAAATGAACACAGTATCCAACATTGGCCAATAGAGGGCGCTGTTTTATGAAGCATCTTGCTATAATTCACCAAATGTCCGTCCGTCCGTTCGAAGTTACCGCAAAAACGGCTCAACCGATCGCAACGATATTTTGGGTGGGTATTCCTGGGACCCCTGGGAGTAAAATACGCTATTTATTGTTTTTCCAATTTTTCCAAATTTTCCAATTTTCCAGTTTTTCCAAACACAATGGAATAATATTTACCGTTATGAACAGTAATGTGGCTTTTGTTGAAATTCTACAAATACTGTTTATTCTACGTACCAGGAGAGAGTAGATCGACTCCTGACGAACTCTTCCTATATAAACGTGTGGCTCCGAAGTAACACGGCAGCGTGTGCAAAGCGACTGAGAAAGACGTGTAGCGGCCGCTTCCGTTTTGCAGAATTCAATCTTTTTTCAAAATGGGCGCCATGTACTGTTTAGATTTTGATGATTTGCGTGTGATGTGATTCAACGGATGTTTATATAAATCGTTTAAAATAAAAAAGCCTTCAATTTCTGATATTTTGCCTTTTCATTTGGGCCTCCCAATTGAAGCCCCGCCCATAGCACGGGTACCGTTGCGAGTAATCAAAATGCACATTCATCAAAAGCTGGTTTGTTTTGGGATTGGGGATTTTGATAACAGCACTCAGAATACTATTGACTAATGAATTCAAGTGTTTCCATGTTGCCCCAAGAGGTGCGCCACGGAAATCATTTTTTTGGAGGCACACCTCATGGTCGATAATCACAAATGATCCACATCCTACCATTGAAGCTAACAATGTCGTCGTTTCTCGTGGGATTGTGTTGCAGAATGATGGGAAGAAGCAGCACCGCAATGCCACAGGTAATTGTTTACTCAACATGATGAGGTAGGCCACCAGCCACACCTCTTGGTCAAATTATTAGTCTTCTTTTGTGTTTGTATGACTTTCAAACTTTCGTCAATAAATGCTCAGTACAAGCAACTTTCCCAGGAAACCACTTGATTACCTCCGCCACCAAAGGTGGATGGAGGTTATGTTTTCACCCCTGTCTGTTTGTTTGTGAACAGGATATCTCAAACAGTTGTGGACGGATTCGTACGAAATTTGGCAGACAGATAGTGTGTGTGACAAGGCCGAAATAATTAGATTTTGGTGAAGATCTGAATGTGGATTCGGATATGAGAAGTATTTAATTTTTTCAGTGATTCTTCACCATTGAGCGATAGGGCTAAAACCAACATATAGCAGGATATCTCAAACAGTTGTGGACGGATTCGTACGAAATTTGGCAGACAGATAGTGTGTGTGACAAGGACGAAATGATTAGATTTTGGTGAAGATCTGAATGTAGATTCGGATATGATAATTATTTAATTTTTTAAGTGATTCTTCACCATTGAGCGATAAGGCTAAAACCAACATATAGCAGGATATCTCAAACAGTTGTGGACGGATTCGTACGAAATTTGGCAGACAGTGTCTGTGACAAGGACGAAATGATTAGATTTTGGTGAAGATCTGAATGTAGATTCGGATATGAGAATTATTTAATTTTTTAAGTGATTCTTCACCATTGAGCGATAAGGCTAAAACCAACATACAGCAGGATATCTCAAACAGTTGTAGACGGATTCGTACGAAATTTGGCAGACAGATAGTGTGTGTGGCAAGGACGAAATGATTAGATTTTGGTGAAGATCTGAATGTAGATTCGGATATGAGAATTATTTAATTTTTTTAGTGATTCTTCACCATTGAGCGATAAGGCTAAAACCAACATACAGCAGGATATCTCAAACAGTTGTGGACGGATTCGTACGAAATTTGGCAGACAGTGTCTGTGACAAGGACGAAATGATTAGATTTTGGTGAAGATCTGAATATGGATTCGGATATGGAATTATTTAATTTTTTAAGTGATTCTTCACCATTGGGAGATAGGGTTGAAACCAACATATAGCGGGATATCTCAAAAAGCTATGGATGGATGTGGACGAAACTTGTAGGACAGGTTGTGTGTGTGACAAGGAAGAATAGATTCGATTTTGGTGAAGATCCAGATCCGGATCAAACTAGTATAATTTTTAAAGTGATTCTTCACCATTGAATAATATGGCCAAAACGACATATAGGAGGATATCTCAAAAAGTTGTGGACGGATGATTTTGATTAAATGTGATTTTGTATTGTGATTTTCTGGTCTACTCTGGGATACAAAACGTAAACTGTTCACCTGGTGGAGGTATGCTCTCTACTGAGTGCCGTTTTAGCTTCCATTGTGTTGTTACATATTCACCATTTTCTTCATATATGCAGTATTGGATAATAATTATGGAAGCACCCAAACTGCACACACAGAGCAGTCACAAACAACAAGATGTAAAATGAAATATTGTGACAATAGCTTATTAAAGGAAATAATAGAGAAGAGTGAATAAGCTGTCCGGTTTATGAACCTTTTGCTTTACACAGTGTTTACATGGGAGGATTTGGTTTAGTAATGTCACAAAGGTCGAGGCGGATAGAGAGTGGATAAACATGTATGGTGATAGTGATAGAGGAGTGGTTTGTTGGACAGAGCAGCAGCTCAGTACTAGTCGGCCTTGCACTATTAATTACCCCACGCACACGAAGCGAAAAGCGGGGTTAAGCAATTAGGTTTGCTTCTGTCTGTCCATCCATCCATCCACAAACGTCAGTTTACTAGTACCCTACTGCAAAGCCGCAATGAGCCGGCGAAGCCAAAGCCTCTTGCCACTATTTTACCCATCACTATGGCATCAGTAGGTTAGGTAGTTGGTAGTAGGTAGGTGTAGTAGGTACCGTACCTAGTTCAAAATGACACTATTTGCATTCTGGATGAGATTAAAATTTATAAAATTTCCTTCTTGATTAATTCGGTGAATTCCGTCTCAACTTCGGATATTTCCGGCCGTGAAAAACTATCCCCTACGGCCGCGAGATTTCTAAAAAATAATTCTTCGTCAATTTTAGAATATTTGACGCCGTTTTCAGCCTCCGAAACGCGGTAATAAGCTTTTTTAAAATATTTTTTCAAATGCTCGAATCTCATTGGTTCCGGTGTTTGGTGACGATTTTCGTTGAAGATGTGTTTGCGTGCAGGCCCGGGGAATAAGGTTGGTCTTAAAGTATTTAGATTAGAGGTGTATTATTAGAGTATTAGAGTATTTTTAGAGTATTTTAAAGTCATAAAAATTAGAGTATTTTAATTTACAAATTAGAGGTGCATAAGATTGTGAATCAAAAAAAGACGGGTGAAACAAACTCCTATTGAACTTTTTCTCAAATTTTTATGCATACTTCCGCATCTGCAAGATGGCGGCCTCCATGGAGCGATTTGGTGCGTCAAAGCTTCGAAATTCTCAAAGGATTCAGCAAAATCTGGCTTTTCAACATAATGCGTACGCGTTCATTCACAACACCGGCTTCGCCGGCTCTGATCGAGGAACTTCATTTCAATTGAATGTTATATTTTGAACACAAGTGCACCCGTTCTCTACGGGGGTGGCAAGAAGCATTATGTTATTAACCCTTGTGGGGTATATAGATGACAGTAGATCTTCGCTCAGTTCCATAAATAAAATTTACCTCACGGATGTCGGGATTCCTCCTAATTTCTTTCAGTTTAGTGTTAAACAGCATTAGCAACTGTTTGAAAAGGTAATCAAACGTATTTGTGGTTTGTAATATTTTTACTTCTGGTAGGGCCCGGTGCTCTCATAAAACACCACAATAAGCTATTTATACACGTTAACAATTGAACAATTGAACAATCTCCCTCGCTCCTCCCCTCCTAGACTCCCCTCTCACCCCTCCTCAAAGCATCCTCCCTGCTTCTTCCCCCTTCCAACTTTCACCTTCATCTCCCCCAACCTTCTGCCTCGCTCTTCCCCCTCCTCAAATAACACCTCACTGTGCCTCACCCAATCTCCATCAAACCTTTTGTCCACCCCATTCTTCCCTTTCTCCAAGCTATTCTGAAATCTCTGAAATCTCTGACACACCTTCAACAGCTCTCACTACCTCTTCCTCCTCTTCCACATCTTACCCTACCCCTCCCCCCCCCCCCTGTTCTGGACCCGATGCTCCCCCTTCCTCTTCATTAACGGTATGGACCTCAAACATCCGGGGCCTCCGCTCAAACTTGACTGATCTCTCCATACAGGTTGCTTCTGACAAACCAGATGTGATCTGCTTAACAGAAACTTTCCTCCTTCATGATGTCTCTGATGCCTTGGTATCTCTCCCAGGTTACTCCCTCCTCCGGTATGATAGACCTGAGCCTCGTCCTGGAGGTGGGGTTGCTATCTTTATAAAAAAACTCTCTTCCTCACTCGCCCTCCACTGCCCTCTCTCCACCTCACCCCCAGGAATACCCTTGGCTACGGCTTCCCCTTCGTTCCCACCTTTTGTTCATATGTGTGTTGTACCGTCCACCAAACAGCGATGACTCCATCTACATCTCGCTGTCTGATAATATGGACCAACTTCTATCTACCCATCCCAACTCTCTCTTCCTCATATGTGGTGATTTCAATTGTCACCATGCCAGTTGGCTGGGTGTGGGTACCTCTCTCACCAGCCACGGCTCTTCAGCAAAGGACTTCTGCGACTCACTGGGACTGACACAATCTGTCAATTTCCCGACCCGGATCTCAGTCAACGGAGCATCTTCTCTTCTGGATTTGGTTATGACAAACTTCCCTGAAAATGTCTGCTGCTCTTCTTCTGCTCCAATCGGCTCATCTGATCATGTGCTTGTCAAAGTGGACATCTCTCTGACCATTCTCAGAGAGCCTCCTCAGCGTCGACGAGTCTGGCATTTCACTCAGGCCAACTGGCAAGGTCTTCAAGCAGCCATCAATCATCTGGACTGGTCTCCCATCTCTACCGCCTCTGACATCAACTCATCCTGGGAATTCTTTCAAAGTAAATTGCTCTCTCTCATGCACAGATTTATCCCATCTCGTCTTCAGTTGTCATACCCTTCCTCCCGTCCATGGTACACGGAATCTTGTGGTGAGGCTGTTGCCCTGAAACAACTTGCTTTCGTCTCCTGGAAAGCAAATCCAACGGAAGGAAATCTCATTTCCTTTCACAAAGCCCGAAACAAGTGTGTGTCCACCCTCAGGAGAGCCAGGAAACAATATCTCACCGTTCTCAAGACCGAACTCTCTTGTCTGTCTCCCTCTTCCAAATCCTGGTGGCGTCTGGTCAAATCTGTTTCTGGTGTTTGTTCCCCCTCCATCCCCTCCCTCACCTCAAACGGCTTAACGGCTGACTCCGCATGTGAAAAAGCTGAATGCCTCAACTCTGTGTTTGCCTCTAAATCTTGTGTCCCAAACCCATCCCTCTCTGTACCCACCATACCCAGTCGTACCCAGCTGCTCCTGGACTCTGTGTCCTTTCCTCCTGACAAGGTGGAAAAGTTTCTGTCAACCCTCGACTCTGATTCTGCAACTGGTCCTGACGGCATCAGCCCACGGGTCCTAAAATCATGTTCTTCCGCTCTTTCACTCCCTCTTTCTGTTCTCTTCACCCTCTCCTTTGCTCAAGGTCATCTGCCATCTGCTTGGAAATCAGCCAACATCACCGCTTTGCACAAAAAAGGTGCAAAAACAGATCCCAGCAACTACAGACCAATCAGCCTTCTCCCAATTATCAGCAAAGTCATGGAATCCATCATTGCTTCAGATATGAAATCTTTCCTCTTCTCCAATGGCTTGATCTCTGATCATCAATTTGGTTTCAGACCTGGTCACTCTACTCTGGACATGCTGCTTCTGCTTTCTCAACAATGGATGGAGGTCCTCAACGCCAAACAGGAAATTAGAGCTGTCTCCCTTGACATTTCACGTGCCTTCGATACGGTCTGGCACCCTGCTCTGCTCACCAAACTCTCCTCCTTTGGTATCCATGGAAATCTCCACGCATGGCTGGCGGACTTCCTCTCTGGTCGTAGTCAACGTGTGGCCCTGAATGGGTTTCTCTCATCTCCTCTTCCTGTTCAGGCTGGAGTTCCCCAAGGTAGTGTTCTGGGCCCTGTGCTTTTCCTGGTCTTCATCAATGATCTCTCTGACTCTCTTGAAAATCCTCTCTATCTCTTTGCTGACGACTCTACTCTCTGTCGCTCCATTCCTCATCCCTCAGATCGGCAGACTGCAGCCTCCTCACTCTCTGCAGACCTGGACAAAATCACAGACTGGGCAAACAAATGGAACATGTCTTTCAATCCTGATAAATCTCACACTCTTACGATGTCTCTCCGAAAAGACCGACTGGAAAACCCTCCCATCCACTTTCTGAATAATCCTCTCCAAGAAGTTCTGTCACTCAAGCTTTTGGGTCTCACTATTTGCCATGATCTTTCCTGGGAAAACCACATTTCAAATCTGGCCTCCAAAGCCAGTCGCCGACTGGGCATCCTCCGTCGTGTGAAGTCCTTCCTTGACACACCTGAGCTCCTCACCACATACAAGGCTTTCATCCGCAGCTCTATGGAATACTGCTCTCCCCTCTGGTCTGGTGCTCCTGCCTCACACCTAGCCCGTCTTCACGCTGTTGAAACCAAAGCGTTCAGAATCATTGGAATCTCCCGCGATGAAGCTAACTCCAAGGGCCTTTCACTCACTCACCGCAGGCAGGTTGGTGGTCTTTCCATCTTCTACCGACTCCTCTCTGGCCTTGCCCCCCCAGCCCTCTCTGGGCTCTGTCCCCCAAATATTCCTACAGGTCGCACAAGATCTGCCTGCAACCCTCTTATGGTTAAACTGCCAAAATCAAGACTTTCTGCTCACCTTCACTCCTTCATTCCTCTTTTCTCCCGCCTCTGGAACAAACTCCCTCACTCTCTTCAATCCCACTCTACCCTCCAGGTCTTTAAAACAGCTGTTCACCACCATCTCTTATCCTCCCCCATCCAAAACCTTGATCTTTTCTACCCCCGCTAATTTCGGTCCCCATGTGTTTTATACCTCTCCCCCCCCCCCCCCCCTCCCCTTCCCACGCCTCCTGCCCCCAAGCCCTCTCCCTCCCACACTTCTCCCTGCTCTCAAATGTTGTGGTTGTGTGCTTCCCCTTCTCTCCCCATCTTGGCTTCCGCTCCCTCTTTTGTATATTTTGTTTGTCTGGTTGATTTGTTTGTGAAATAAATGTTAGCTCTTTCACGAGCCTCGATTCAGTATACAAAAAAAAAAAAAAAAAAAAAAAAAACACAACATGCGGCCAAGGAGGAAATGTGACCAAGTAGGAAACACCCCTTTGGGAGGGGGAGACATTATTAGTATTAATATTGCTTTCTAATAACATTAATAATATTCTTTTGTTATTATAAGCGGCCTTGGAAAAACGCCACGATAAAGCTATCTTAACACGGATATACACCTCAACAAGCAACCCCATTGGTGGGGAAAACCCCCTTGGGGAGTTGTGCAAATGAATTCGCTGCAACCTTCATTGTGTGAACCTTAGTCCTCCTGTAAAGTTTGGTTGAGATTGGTTAAGTAACGAACGAATGTATCGCAGTCAAAAATCGTCAGACAGACAAACAGACACCAAATTGCGTATTTTAGTACAAAGACGAATCTGAAAACAAACCTGTGGTTTTATAGTTCTTTGGATCTGAATTTGTCCCGCCTTTTTGTTATGTTCAATAAATTGTTTCCAATATTGCATATATACATGGATCCAGATATACACATGCGTAAGGGCATGAATTTGCATGTGTGGTATAATTATTATTTGTATAGGAGCTACAATAATGAAGTATTTCAGCTCGGTTTCACCCTCTTGACCCACAACCAAAGTGTGTTTGAACTCTTTCTTGCACAGAGTCCGAGATCATCAGCTACGATGGGCATAGAGCAACTCTTCAAGGTTGTGGTCGGTGTGGTAAGTGACGATTGTGATTCTGAAGTAAAATCCCGAAGTCACCAATTTAGCGAACGAGAATCCTTGGGATTGTAACGTCGTCTGCCGAGAAAGCCAAATGGACCTATTATATTCGTGGTGTTCGACGTACAGTGATTCCACCAAGCCCGTCGCCTATGATTAGTTGGGCCCAGCAAAAACCCTTCCGAGACCAACACGTTTGTACCCTCGTAACGAGGTCTTCACGCCAATTTCAAACAGTCGTGGTTTTCCGTTTCAGAATATCTGGACCGTGCACCAACCAACACTTCAATAGTGAAACAGAACGGGATTTTTTTCAAGAGAGAGAGAGAGAGAGAGAGAGAGGGAGAGACTTTACTAAATGTCCGTAACAATCTCCCATGTCCCACATATAATCCCAACTGCTTATCCCAATATCTTAGACCCACTCCAACACACAGACTAAAGTCAGGAAGAGGTGATAAGACTGAAAGTGACCTCTCCACGTGTGATGCCTGTGTGTTGTGGTGGTCATGACCTCTTTCTGCAGGATGTGCTGTGCTCCTTGTCTGGTCTCCATAGGGTTGTTGATGGCATGCTGCTCACACTCCACATACTGCTCTTTTTCCAGCTTTTGTCCTCCATTTTGAGTCCCTCCACTTGAGCTCGCAACTCACCACTCACTAGCAATGTGCACCACACCAAAGCATGCTCACACACTCCAACAACTCGCTACCACTCCTGGCAGATCTCCCCACACAGTCTTTATAATCCCTTGTGGCCATGGTCAGCTGAGCGCAATGCTTGGACGTGCACCGATCTTCGAAGTTTCGAACCCTCAGGGACCGCTCCCCTATTAGTCCAGGAGCTCAGAAGTTTTATTCAAGTGAAAAGCGCCGGAACGTTTGACCTCATGGGCTGATGGGGTTATCCACCGACATCACAAAAATGCATTGCTGCCGGGTCTGACCCATGGCTTTGCCCCCAAAATCACTCAATTAGTGACGCCATTCCTGTAAACCTATTTTGCTCAATATCTGGAGAACTATGCATGATAATATCACGAATAAGGTGTCTATACCTATGTTTACATGGTCAATCATTACACTGACACCCGCATTATTGATAGAAAATGTATAGTTTTCCAGGTAAATGTGTAGCCCACCTGCTCATTAAGCGACGCCATTACTGAACAACGATATATGGAAAACTTGCAAATGTGCAGTTCACACAATTAACTTGATGTCCTCTTGGCATTACAAGTCTTCTCTATCACTTTCGTCACTCTCATCACTGTCCTCACTCCAAGCATTACCTGACTCTTCCTCATCTCCTGAATTATCTTCCACGCCATCCCCGTCATCCTCATGTGGGCCTGTGAGGGACTCTGGAACTGAACTTCCTGGATACCAGTCTAGTACAAAGCAGTTTTGAGAGAACTTCCATCCATAGTCTGTCGGACTCGCCCCACCAGTTGGATCTGTCTGATCAGCTCTCTTCCAGATTCTTGCCACATAGTGCGCCCTTTTCATATGATTACAAAGTGTCTTGGCAAACGGGGGAAGAGAGGCACAGTTTATCTTCTCTATTCTGGCAAGGGGCTCCGTTTCGTCACCACCACCCATTCGCATGAATGCCTTGTATCTGGCTTCATTAATGTCAGAGGTTTTGAAGCCATACAGCACGCAGACAAAGGATGTAACAGCTTGGACGTCTACCTCCTCAGCTGTTAGAGATCGCAATGCCATCACATGAGCTGCATCTGACTCCATCCGCTGGAAGGGCTTCACTTTGCCCTTTCTGTAGAAACACGATGTGAAATCACAACCAGTCAAGGCATGAAGGCCGATTAGTGCTTCAGTGATACCAGTCTGTTTCTCCTCAAGAATGGCAGCTGGTTTAGTGACATCAATGTACCTTCGGTGGTTGCCAGATCCATAGTCCATGATGATGTTGATCCCTTCCGACCTTCCAGAAAGCCCAAGCAGAATGATGAAGACGTCCGTATCAGTGGACCTTACTAGAATGTTACCAGTGGAAATGTTGTTTGCGTGAAAGGCAATGAGTGTGTCAGCTTCTTCATGTCGACATTGGAGGTGATTCGGTTCCTCTATTTGCAGCACATCATCCTCGTTGTTCTTCATCTCCATGCACACACCACCATGTGAAACATAGTGTTTTTCTTCCAATAATTGAACCATATTGGAGCTTCTTCCATTCCTCCATTACAAACCGGGCAAACTCTTCCTTGAATGATCCACTTTTGAGTAACTCTGTGCCACTCTGTCGCTGAGCCTGGTCAGGTCCAGTAATGATGAATGATTGAGGAGTAGTTGAACGACGCAGGTTTCGCTCGGTATCTTTGATTGATGGTGACTGGTACTTGTCGAGCAACTAAATGGATTTGCTCCCCACGATACAAACATACTTTTGCCAAAAGATCCTTTGCCATGGTTGCATATGTGGACTTGCTGTGCTGCAGCTCGGTTTCATGGAGGATAATACCGCCATCAATCACTATGGCTGTTATTGGGGGAAGACTGGTGTCATCGAGAAACACTTCCTGTCTGCTTTCAAGTTTCTTTGTGAGAGATGCCTTGTCCGTCTTCAGGGGAGTTCCATCGCAATGGGCAAGAGAAAGTGGTACTTCAGTAACCGGGTAGCTAAGAATGTGATGCAGATCAAGTGCATCGCTTGTCTCGGCAGCAACAGCTAAGATTCGTCCAAAGACATCCCTGACTCCCTCTGCCGCATTCGCTCTTCGTGCTGCGGTCTTAGATTGCTTCACATTCTCTGCAGCAAAGTTCAACACTTTGATCCTTGCCACGGGCTTCAGAAACCGTGAACCATCGACTACACACTCATCCTCGAACTGAAATCGAAGTTTTTTCCCCCGTTTCCTCTTCCTCTTCTGTCCACAAAAAATACATTCCTGTCCAAGGACGCCTCTCGTGCTGGTAGAAGGATGATCGGAACTTGAACGAGTGGTCTTCTGAGGTGGTTCAGATGGTTCAGTGCTTGGAGGTGCTCCTCTCTTAACAGCACAGAATCGACTGAGGCAAACTGAGTGGTAATATTTGCCTTCTGGGCCCTCAGCTGTTCTGATCTCTTCCGAGATGTTCGAAAACTTGTCACTTTGAAGTTCCTTTCGCCGTCTCGCAGCATTTTTGGCTGTTTCCCAGTTGCTGGAATTGAAACACTTCAGGGCACGTTTCTTTTCTCCTCTTTCTTTGCAAATTATACAAACGGGGGCATCATTTGCCATGATCTGTAAATAACAAAAAGGGACAGAGACCAATGCATTATTTGCCACATTGTAACAAAAGACAGAGATGGTACGACTCCAGTAGGCAACTTTCAGGGTGAACTCCACATTTTCAAGCACTAGAGTTGGCATTGTAATATTTCACCATAAAAACATGGGTATAGACACCTTATTTGTGATATTATCATGCATTGTTTTTCAGATATTAATGAAAATGGGTTTTCCCACAATGGCGTTGCTAACTGAGTGGGTGAACTACACATTTACCTGGAAAACTATACATTTTCTAGCAATAATTCGGGTGTCAGTGTAATTATTGACCATGTAAACATAGGTATAGACACCTTATTCGTGATATTATCATGCATAGTTCTCCAGATATTGAGCAAAATAGGTTTTTCGGTAATGGCGTCACTAATTGAGTGATTTCGGGGGCAAAGCCACGGGTCAGACCCGGCAGCAATGCATTTTTGTGATGTTGGTGGATGACCCCATCAGCCCATGAGGTCAAACATTCTGGCGCTTTTCACTTGAATAAACCTTCTGGGGCTTCTGGACTATATCTCTCACATGGTAGCTGAATCCTTTGTTTTCACTGACGTCACAGTTTCTGTGTACACACTTCAAATTACCCATCTCGCATTGCGCGGCGGCCATTTTGATACCCAAGCTAATCTGTCCGTGTGCGCTGATATTGATTTGTTGCGTTGGTTTATGGTGAATGCGGATCGCAAAAAGTCTGTTTTATAAAGTAATTTTGTTTGTTTTGTCACGTTCATGTGGAGTGTGGTGCCATCTAGTTTATATTACGTATTGTTGCCCAACAAACACAGAACATTCGGTTTAAGTTTGCCGTGGACCAGTGAACTGGTGAACACCTGGGCAGTGGGTCAACCTGCAACCAACTACCTGTAGAACAGACTTGGAGTGTACGTAAGGATACGGTAGATCCAGGCTTGAGTATGGCTAGCAGTGCGAGTGCCAACCTTGGCTACCAAGAGACGCTCCCCCCGGACGTTCTTGTTCGTTACAAAGAGAAGATTTCTGTCATTGGGTGTGACCCTTATGGTCTATCAAATGATCAATTTGAGAAGAATGTGAGCAAGTGGCCTCAGGTGACCCATATCGACGTGATCAACTACCTGTTGTTCAGCAAATCGGCCTATACCAAAGATGAGTTGAAGAAGTATAAATCCCTCGAGGCATACAGGTTGTACCAAGGTGGATGGGTGCGACAAATCCTACACAAAGAACTGAATGACGTCCTGGCGAGTTTCTTAAGTCCAAATACATGGCCAAAAAAGTGAAATATTCAATCAACAGTCAATATTTTATATTTAAATGTCACTATCACTGATATCATAAAAACCAAATATTGTATTCAATATCATTAATGATTATAGTAATTGTATGGTTATACAATGAAACATGTTCTTACTTACTGTTAACAAAATGCTCGGAGCAGACAGGTGTGCGATCCCACTGTGATTCTGTTTGGATGTCACTGCGATTGATGGCAGCCTTCCACAAATGCCGCCTCTCTTCACTTAAATTTCTTGTTTCCTCACCCTGATTCAGTAGAAGTTTGGGCGTTTTGTAAAACTTAACTCCTGGCCTAACACCTGGCCTGTTTGAACAACGAAATACGCCGCAAATTGGCATGACTGGTCGTGAACAAAAACTATTTAATGTGAATCCGCTGACGACGTTGTTCGAGAGGGTATCAAAATGGCCGAGGTGTCCCAGGGTGCCCTGCGCGCGTGCTCCGATGACGTCACAGGAAAACAAAGCCATGTCCCTATCTC
The DNA here is from genome assembly GCF_964187855.1 of Myxine glutinosa. Lineage (NCBI taxonomy): Eukaryota > Metazoa > Chordata > Myxini > Myxiniformes > Myxinidae > Myxine > Myxine glutinosa. The sequence continues at coordinate 49,821,031 of NC_136266.1, read as the reverse complement.
CCCCCATGGGGGGAGGTGGGTGTTCGCTGCATTTAGCGTTAGTGTAGTGTTTTAATAGTGGAATTCTGGTGGTGTTCCCTATGGGAGGTGCCAGGAGCGTGATGTTAAATCTTTGTGATTATTAATACCATAGCAGAGCACCCGCCCGACAGGCGCCTTTGTTCCGAGCATGCAGCATGTACGTCTTACACATCCCTTTATTTGAGCAGTGTATAGGTAACAGACTGCTGCCTTGTTCGCCCCAGAAGACAAAATTAACCTGGGTTACGTATATGAAGCAAAAATGTGCGTACTCCTTATGGGCATACATAATACATTGTGGTTATATAGCCCGGATAATTCCAATTGTACCCACCCTCCCCACAAAGGAAGAAAATGCAAGGAATGGTAAATAGTTTTTTTTTTAACTCTATGGAATCGAACGAAACCTGCACACGCACAACTTCAGGGTGCCCTCATTAATCCCTGAAGGTTTCAGCTTCCTAGGTCACATTATTTCAGAGGAATAAATGAGGCATACATACATACATGATACATACATACATACATGATACATACATACAAACATAGATACATGATACATACATACATGATACATACATACAGGATACATACATACATATATGATGCATACATACATGATACATACATGATACATAGATACATGATACATACATACATAGATACATGATACATACATACATGATACATACATACATACATAGTACATGCATATGTGATACATACATACATACATACATGATACATACATATATGATACATACATACATGATACATACGTGATACATGTGTGATACATACATACATTGCTCCATTATATATAGACGAGTATAAAGCCTGTCAAAAATGATGGAGCCAAGAGCATCCCTTCCTGTCACCTCCTCCCCCAATCACCACTATCACAGCATAGGTGCCAAATAATATAACACAGGCTTGTGCATTTACTTTTGTTTCATAAAGAAAAGGATGATTATTTTAGAAATACATTTATTATCAGTGTTAACGGAATTTCAAATGACTGAGTAAAATTACTTACCCTTATAATTTGTTTTCCTGCAAATAAAAATTACGAACATCTCTTCTCCAGAATTATAGTTGTGAAAACAACCGGAATGGTCATGCAATCAACCCCAATTCAGATGTGTGTAGTAAAAGTTGTGGATGGCAAAAAATTCACCTTTCCTGAGTGGAAACAAAATGGTGAATGGCGCTAGCACTGATATTGTGTCTGCTCCCTTTCAGTGACAAACGTGCCGTCACTTCAATAACTCCAAAACCATGAAACCTAGCAGGCCTAAACTTTGATGGCATACTTATCGAACTCCAAAGGAGTGTGTGAATGAAAACTGGGTGTTAGGGTGTTTAAACACCCCTTTTGAAGATAATTTTGGGTGTGCTCATAACAACAACAAAAAACAAGAAAAAAACAAAATAAGCCTCACCACTATGGCGGTGCGCCATCTTTTTAAGCCCTTTGTCACGTCGGTGGGTTTTGACACCGCCATTGTGTTTCGGCTAATTCAAACGCTCCTTGGCTTGGAAACACAATGTACTCTCACGTACTAATTAAAGTATATAATCAAAACCTGGATTCAGATTTAAGGATCGGATCCCATACACTAAATAAGTATCGGAATCTGGAGATAAACCTGAAAATTTTAAGACAGCAATTCTTATAACTAAGTGTATATCACGGACTGTAGTCAGACTATAGCCAGGGTCATCTGCCGACGAGTAATTGCCAGAGTCAAGTGAAACACAATGTAAAGTGCATGCACATTTAATTATTTATTCAAATTAATTGTAAGCTATTTACAAATTGTACGGTTTTTGAAAGTGAAAGTTGTCGTGCATTCCTCAGGAAGGGGGGGCCAAAGTGGACAAGCTGCAGTCCCTACTGAACACTCTGTATAAACCCAGTGAGTTTATAGCTGATTACATTTGTTATGCATGTAAAGGACATTTTTATGGACATTAACTTGGTGCCTGAATGGTTATTCTTGCAGATGTGTCATTCAGCCTGGAGAGCTGTCGTACATTGCTGACCTTATGCAACGTATCCTTTACAGTTTCCTTCTGTTGTACACACAACATACGCCAAATTCCCACCCTAACTACTGCTGGGAGAGGGATGGCAAACCACCCAGCATGACCCCTGGGCCCTGACCTAGAAACTGCTTTGGCAGAACCAACGCTCTGTAACACAGCGCATGGTATGTCGGATAGGACGTCACAGTTTAGGCCTCAATCTAGCTGGAGACGCTGAGAGTCTCAGTTGGAAGCTTGTTTATCTGCAAAAGTTTTGAGTTTTCACATCTTGAGTTTGAAAACTCATCTCTTGGGGCATCTCTGTACCTGCTGGGATTTATATCCATGAACATGTCCAGGATAGGCCTTACATTCAGACGACAATACAGCCAGCACTGCCTTGTTAAAAAGTTTCATCAAAAGCCACCCCAAAAAGCACAGTGAGCTTTGTACATTGGACAAGACATATTCACAAAGTTCTGTCGATGAGAATGTTTTGGCGTTTCCTTCACTTCGTGCTGTCACAGAAAGACAGGTCAGGACAACTGAATTACGAAGAGTTTACGAAACTTCTGGCAACCGTGGAGATGTGGAAGGTAATTAAATAATCATTTCACATTTCACAATCAAAACAGGGAAACTAACTTTAGAGGAGAAAAGTAGGGAAAGGGGAGAGAAGGGGGATGCATAACATATGAGGGTGAGATATTAGGAATGATAAGGTAAGTGAAGCTCCAATTCCACCATCTTGCGGGAGGGGGAGCACAGTGAAACTCCCACAATATTATGTGGACAGGATATTCGTACTCTCTGGGATTTGGTTGTCCTTTAAAATATACAGCATGATGTTGCATCTTATTCTTATCTTTAGGCTTAACACAAATGGTAAAGGGATTTGCAAACATTTACTGTGTTTTATAGGATCTGAATCCTTTAAAAATCGATTAAAGGACATTTATTTATTACATACGCACTGGGGGGTTGTAAAAGGGGGAGGAGGGGGATGTGATAATTAAGCTTGGGGATAGGAAGAGAAAGGAGGATGATAAGATGGAGAAAGAAGCTTAGCAGAGTGTAGGAAGAATGAGCAGGGAAGGGAAAGAAGATGCACAAGGTACTTCCTGTTCCGGTTCCTTGATCTCAGTCATGCCGATTCTCGACTCCTCCGTTTTCTTTAAATATTCTCTCATCTCCTTTTCCTGTCTCGGCTGGAGTTCATCAAGGCAGTGTCCTGGGCCCTGTGCGTTTTCTAATCTCCATCAATGACCTATCTGACTCTCTGGAAAATCCTCTTTGTTATGCCTCCACTGACGAAGTCCGCAGAGTCATTATGTTTTCGGGTTGTCCGTCCGGCTGTCCGTCCATCCATCCGTCTGTCCGTGATAGGTTTTTGGTACCGTGATAACTTGAGAACAGCTGAAGGGATCTTAGTCCAACTTGGTGCACGTATGTATAATGAAGTAAGGATGAACTGATTAGATTTTGGGGTCATGAGGTCAAAGGTCAAAGTCTGTAATAGGTTTATAACTTAAGAACGGCTGAAGGGATCTAATTCAAACTTTGTACAGGTATGTATGATGTAAACCTGAACTGATTAAATTTTGGGGGCAAGAGGTCAAAGGTCAGAGGTCATCTTAAGTAAAAAATTATGTTGCCTCACCAACTTTGTGAACCAGTGATGGGATTTTGAATAAACTTGGTATTCAGGATGCAAAGTGATGCATGATGCAAAGATGAACTGATTATATTTTAGCATCAAAGATGAGGAGTGAGGTGATTTTGTGATTTTGGTGAAGTCGGAGTGCATGCACATTTCATGTCAGGTCAGAGTGCATGTCAGGTGAAAATGTGATATTTGAGAACAGCTGAATGGATTTAAATCAAACTTGGTACAAGTATTATAATGATGTAACAATGTGGGTGGAGGCATATTGGTCAACGTCGTGATGTCGAATCCACTCTCTGCCGCTCCACATCTCATCCCTCAGATCGGCAGGCAGCAGCCTCTTCACTCTCTGCAGACCTGGGTAAAATCACAAACTGGTCTAACAGGTGGAACATATCTTTCAATCCTGACAAATCTCACACTCTCACCATCTCTCTCCAAAAAGACCATCTGGAAAACCCTCCCATCTACTTTCTCAACAATCCTCTCCAAGAAGTTCTGTCACTCCAGTCTTTGGGTCTCACTATCTGCCATGATCTTTCCTGGGAAAACCACATTTCCAAGCTGGCCTCCAAAGCCAGTCGCCGACTGGGCATCCTCCATTGTGCAAAAGCCTTCCGTGGCACAACTGAGCTCCTCACCACATACAAAGCTTTCATCCGCAGCTTGATGGAATACTGCTCTCCCCTCTGGGCTGGTGCTCCTGCCTCACACCTAGCTCGGCTTCACCCTGTAGAAACCAAAGCTTTCAGAATCATTGGAATCTCCCGCGATGAAGTTGATTGTGAGGGCCTTTCACTCGCTCACCGCAGACAGGTTGGTGGTCTTTCCGTCTTCTACCGACTCCTCTCCGGCCTTGCTCCCCCAGCTCTCTCTGTGCTCTGTCCCCCAAATATTCCTTCAGGACGCACAAATATGCCAGAAACCTTCTCCTGGTGAAACTGCCAAAATCAAGACTCTGCTCACCTTCACTTTTTCATTCCTCTTTTTTTCCCACCTCTGGAGCAAAGTTCCACACTCTCTTCAATCCCACTCCTTCCTCTAGGTCTTCAAAACAGCTCTTCACCGCCATCTCTTATCTCCCCCCCCCCCCCCCCCCCCCCATCGAAAACCTTGATCGAGCTTTTCTATCCCCATTAATCCACCCCAAATCCACCTTTTTCAAATTCCGTTTTCTTTCCTGAAAGTCCCAGTCGTGTCCATCTTGTTTATCCCGTGTACATCGCCCCAGCCCTCTCCCTTCCACAGATCTCCCGATGTCCATGTTGTCTACTGTTGTTGTGCTTCCCTCTCTATCGCCCTCCTGTCTCGCGCTCCTTTTATTACCCTCGCCAGAGGAGAGGGTATTGCATTTGAGTCCGTTTGTCTTTCTGTCTGTTTGTTTGTCCGCACAGAATAAATATGATGTTCTCTGCAACCGTTGGTCTGATTGACAGAAAATTTTCACCATGGTTGCACCTCCTGTAGAAATTTTTTAAATAATAATTATGATGTCATAGGTCAGGTATAATGGGCACCATATTGAAAAAACCGAAAAACATTTGCACCTCCATATCTCTGAAAGTGCTGCACAGAAAAAAATTGAGACATGGCTCATTGTAATGAACTCTCCATTGGGAATAACATGTTAATGATGATGTCATAGGTGCCACCATTATGACATCATAATTCGACAAGTACAAAACTTCATCCGATAAAGATGAAATTTCTTGAGCATCATCTAGGGATAAATTGGTGGAGAGAAAAAATAATAATGACGTCATCGATCACGTGGTTCGGCCACCATATTTGTTTTAGCCAACACAAAAGCCTTAAGAACTACTAAAAACATGATCCGGCGAGGGTCTGCAATCTCCGATTGCTCTTTCTTGTTATATGTTGTATGTGTTAGCTCTTACAAGAGCCTCGACTGAGTATACAGAAAAAAAATGGCAAGGGATGGGATGTGACATATGATGCACATGTTTGTGTATGTAATAAATTGATAGCCCTTCACAGACAGGAGTACAGGTAAGTAATTAATGTTACTCTGCATGTTTAACCTTTCTAATTTGCAAATGTTGGTAGGTAATGCAATTCCTCCCTCCCCTCTTTTTCTTTGTTTTCTTACAGAATGAGTTTATAAAGCATGATGCAGACCATTCACAATCAATTAACATTTACGAATTGGATGAAGTTATCAAGAATATCGGTAAAACTGAGATAAAAGATGGCGGAGAAAATAAAAATAAAATTTAATCAAAAAGCGTTGGAAGTTGAAACGTTTTGTATATACATATATATACACATATATACACATATACATATATATATTATACATATACATACATACATATATATATATATATATATATATATATATATATATATATATACATATATATATATACATATATATACATATATATACGTATTATATATATATATATACAGTACGTATATATATATATATATATACAGTACGTATATATATATATATATATATATATATATATATATATATATATATATATATATATACATACATATACACAGTGCATTCAGAAAGTATTCAGACCCCTTCACTTTTTTCACATTTTGTTATGTTTCAGCCTTATGCTGAAATCGTTTAAATTCATTTTTCCCCTCATCTATCTCCACTCAATACCCCATAATGACAAAGAGAAAACATGATTTTAGAAAGTTTTGCAAATTTATTAAGAAGAAAAAACTGAAATATCACATTGACATAGGTATTCAGACCCTTTGCTATGACACTTGAAATTTAGCTCAGGTGCCTCCCATTGCTCTTGATCATCCTTGAGATGTTTCTACCCCTTGATTGGAGTCCACCTGTGGTAAATCCAATTGATTGGACATGATTTGGAAAGGCACACACGGACACACCTGTCTATATAGGGTCTCACAGCTGACAATGCAAATCAGAGCAAAATCCAAGCCATGAGGTCGAAGGAACTGCTGCAGAGCTAAGAGACAGGATTGTGTCGAGGCATAGTTCTGGGGAAGCCTACAAAAAAATTTCTACTCCATTGAAGATTCCCAAGAGCACAGTGGCTTTCATAATTCTTAAATGGAAGAAGTTTGGAACAACCAGGACTCTTCCTAGAGCTGGCCGCCCAGCCAAACTGAGCAATCGGGGGGAGAAGGGCCTTGGTCATAGAGGTGACCAAGAACCCGATGGTCACTCTGGCTGAGCTCCAGAGATCCTGTGTGGAGATGGGAGAAACTTCCAGAAGGACAACCATCACTGCAACACGCCACCGATCTGGGCTTTATGGGAAAGTCGCCAGACAGAAGCCAAACAATTCAATCTTGGTTTCATCAGACCACAGAATCTCGTTTCTCACAGTCTGAGAGTCCTTTAGGTGCTTTTTTTGCAAACTCTAAGCGGGCTTTCATGTGTCTTTCACTGAGGAGAGGCTTTGTACACCTTATATAGAAAGGTGTGTTTTTTTCTTCTAAGTCATGTCCATTCAATTGAATTGGCCACAGGTGGACTCCATTCAAGTTGTAGAGATATCTCAAGGATGATCAAAGGAAATTCGATGCACCTGACCCCAATTTAGTGTGTCATAGCAAAGGTGTTAAATACTTATTGACTCAAGACATTTCACCTTTTCATTTTTAATTACTTTGTAAAACATTCTAAAAAAAAAAAAAAAAATCCACTTTGACATTGTGGGGTATTATGTGTCGATCAATGACAAAAATTTTATAATTTCATCCATTTAAAATTTAGGCTATAACACAACAAAATGTGAAAAAAAGTCAAGGGGTCTGAATACTTTTTAAAGACACTGTGTAATATATATCTATCTATAATTCCAGTAATCTCTGTTTGTACGTTTGTACGTTTGTACGTTTGTACGTCTGTTTGTCTGTGACCGCTGTTTCTCGACAACCACGGGTCCGATATACTTTTAACTTGCCAGGTATATTGCTGGGGACCCGAGGATGTGCCTTTTCAAGGTTTCATATTAATCGGACAATTACTTACCGAGCTATGTCCAAAAAACGATTCAACCAATCAGAGAGCAGCGAACGATCGCGTGTGCCGAACGTGGAGGACACACTCTGCCTCGGATGGCACATTTGAGAGCGTATTCATTTATTTCACGTTTGCAAACTATGTTGGCGTTAAACTACGTTTTAAAACTAATAAAACCGAATTTGCGATTCATTCGCTTTCCTGCGCGTTTGTGCACGCGATGGCGATTTCTTTACCAAACTCCGGAAGCCGTTCGCTTTGGACCAAACCATTGCATGTAAATAGAGGGGGGGGATTGTCACCGTACTCGCAAGCCGTTCGCTTTGGACCAAACCATTTCATGTAAATAGAGGGGGGGGGATATAATTTTAGATATAGATATAGTACGGGCAATGCCCTAGTATATACAGTGACGTGAAAAAGTAAGTATCGTAAACTTTTGACTTTTTCAACATATTTCAACATGCAGATATTTGATCTTCATTTCAACAATATTGATAGATAAAGGAGATATAATATAACAAATATCATGAAACATTTACATTTTGTAGTCCATTGTATAATTTAAATAAACATAAATACAAATTTCGCATGAGGAAAAAGTAAGTACACCCTTGGCTCTAATAGGTGGTATTGCCACCTTTGGCAGAAACAACCTCAGGTTGGCGTTTCTTAAAACTGTCTACCAGTCTCTGACATCGAATGGGAGAAATTTTTGCCCACTCCTCCATGCAGAATTCTTTCAGCTGTGCGATGTTTGAGGGGTTCTTGCATGCACTGCTCGTTTCAAATCCCCCCACAACATCTCGATGGGATTTAGATCCGGGCTTTGACTTGGCCATTCCAGAACCCTCCATTTCTTTCTTTTCAGCCATTCCTTGGTGGATTTACTGGTATGTTTAGGGTCATTGTCATGTTGCAAGGTCCACCTTCGGTTGAGCTTCAACTTTCCGACAGATGGCCTCACATTATCCTCAAGCACCCTCTGGTACAATGAAGATTTCATAGTGGATTCTATGATGGTGAGCTGCCCAGGCCCTGATACAGCAAAGCTGCCCCAAACCATAATATTTCCACCACCATGCTTTACAGTTGGTATCAGGTTCTTGTGGTCAAATGCTCTCTTTTGGTTTTCGCCAAACATGTCTTCTGGTACTGTGGCCAAATAGCTCTACCTATGACTCATCTGTCCAGAGCACATTGTTCCAGAAGTGCTGGTCTTTGCCTCGGTGTTCATTGGCAAACTTTAGTCTTGCCCTGATGTTCTTTCTGGACAGCAAAGGTTTCCTCCTGGTACACCTCCCATGTAGATCAAATTTGTGCAGCCTCTTTCTAATGGTAGACTCGTGCACTTTGACATCAACAGTGGCAAGAGCTACCTGTAGGTCCCGTGATGACATTCTGGGGTTCTTAGAGACTTCTTTCAGCATCTTGCGGTCTGCTCTCGGGCTGAACTTGCTGGGGCAGCCTGGCCTGAACAAGTTGGCAGTTGTTTGGAATCTTCTCCACTTGTAGATGATCTTCCGGACATTCGAATGATTGATTTCAAATTGTTTGGAGATCTTTTTAAATCCCTCCCAAACTCGTAGGCATCTATAACCTTCTTTTTGTAGGCCTCAGAGAGCTATTTTTATCTAGGCATGGTGATGCCGCACACTTCAACAACAACAAAAAAACACCTTTAGAGGCCATTTTTTCCCCGCAAGCAGGGGTTGGCCTTTTTCGGGGACCGTGGTTGTTGTTGTTTTTCGGTCCCCTTTTTGAAGCAATGTTTTACGGCCAGATGCCCTTCCTGCGGCCAACCCTTTTTGTCGCCTTTTACTACAAGCAGGGAATTACCAGTGAACTGGTACTCAATTAGCCGACCTCGGAAGGATGACAGGCTGAGTCAACCCCCCTGGCGTTAATTCAGTGATCGACCGGGATTCGAACCCAGGATCCTAGGTATCCTAAGCTGGCACCCTAGCCGCTAGCCCAACACCAGGGACACTTCAAGAACAAAGAGCAAACCAAACTAAATGTCTGAGGTTTAAATAAGACAGGTTCCTCCAAGATCCTCTCTAATGATGTTCTAATCATTTGCACCTGAGCTGGTGCACCTGATTCTAATTTTAGGTATTTGAAGTAGTGATAAATGTAGGGTGTACTTACTTTTTCCACATGCGAAATTTGCATTTATGTTTATTTAAATTATACAATGGACTACAAAATGTAAATGTTTCATGATATTTGTTATATTGTATCACTTTTATCTATCAATATTGTTGAAATGAAGATCAAATAGCTGTATGTTGAAATATGTTGAAAAAGTCAAAACTTTACATGGGGTGTACTTACTTTTTCACGTGACTGTATATACATACATGTATATATATACAGTATATACAAACACACAAACTCATGCACATACATACACAATGTCGTGGTAGTTGGGGTCCATTAATCTAAAAAAAATAAAAGGCACAGTCAACCAGGAATTGCACTATTACTTCAGTGTGAGTACAGAAGTCATCTCAAACCACATTTTATTGCAAATCCTAATGTGATGGCAATTATCACTGGCCATGTATAGCTATTAGATGAGATCCTCCAATGCACCCGAGTTTCCCAACATGTTGCATAACATGCCAAATGTTGAAATAAAATAATTTGAGGTGTAATTAATTGATTTTATTGTTGCTGTTTTCACACTTCCCTCTCTTCAGGCTTCGACCTGGGAGCACAAATTCTGTCTCTCTTAATCAACAGGTATTTTGAGCCTGGTCACTGCATGTCTTTCGAAGACTTTGTGTGCTGTATGACGAAGCTTACTGTCATCCTCAGTAAGTGAATTATGAATTGTGTGGCCTGCATGGTTAATATACTTGGCATTGGAATTGGTACAGCATTGTACAGTGTTGGATGAGAATATGTTGTTTGAGGAGGATAGACATGAGGGTAGTGGTTGTGGTGGTGGTGGAAGGGGGGGGGTGGGGGGGTTGTAGTTACATTAATACCTGTGTTGTCTTTGTTGCAGGATTTTACAAATCTCGGGACATGCAAAACCAAGGCCAAATTGCTGTGACACTAGATGAGGTAACATTTCCCTTCATATCAACTGAACATTTATTGTAGCAACGGTCATATCGATGCTATTATTGGTTGTACCATTCTTTCTCTTGGGCACTAATATACCAGGACATTTGGGCTACAGGACATTTGCAATTACCATCTACTGGTTCATTCTAAAAGACAAATATGGTTGTATCAGCCAACTTTAAGAATTCAGTACTGTACTGTTCACACCTCGCCATGAAAAAATCAACATAAGAGCACTGCGTTGAAAGGTGAGAATATTTAAAAACAATAATGTTGCCTGGGTGGAAACAATGGATATGTGTGTTATTGTCAAAATGAAAAACACAATCCATGCTGGAGCAAGCACACATCTTTAACCGGCCTTTTCACATGATATAGACATATGTATATATATATATATGGTTGTACAGATGTCTGTCCCCCTTCATAAGGGTAGGTTTCAAAGGCCAATCTTTCAACACGAATGTATGTTCGCTACAGTCTATTTTTGAGGATAAAACAAACTCGAAAAACATTTCTATAAAAGTAATGTCTCCTATATTGGAATTGTAGACGGTGGCTTGCAAACCAAATTTCAAGGGTGGTGTACAGAAGCGTTTTTCCTTTTTAAATAATAAATAGAAGGCAAAGGGAAGTGAAATTCGCTGCACGTAATGTGCAACGCGCGCAGAGTAAAACGAGTGTTCATTTACATCCGTCGAATGTCTAATAAATAAAGAACATATGAGCACACCTGACACTAGACTGAGGGTTCAGACTTTAGCACGCTCACGAGGCTGTACCCTCAAATAAATTTTCCCAACCCATCATTTTTACTAGTACATACATATTATATATATATATATATATATATATATATATATATATATATATATATATATATATATATATATATATATATATATATATATATATATTTAAGCAAAGATTTGCGGTTGGGAGTAAATCCAAATGACTTCATGGTAAGATCTCCAACCTTTAATTGAACAAACAATGACAACGTTTCGATTAACAACATGTGACAAAGCCACACACCTCCGTTAATCTTCCTCAAGAGTGATAAAATCATCTCAACATCCCCTTATATGCAAAGTGGGCGGGGTATATGCAAAGTGGGGTGGGCAAAGCTGGACAGCCAATTAAACCGTATCACACCGCTCTCGTGAACTGAGAACGTTACTGACCAAATTCCAAAATCAACCGCATATTAACGGCTCAAAATAATCCTGTAAGCAATGCTGGATTATAACTCAAGTGTTTAGAAAATCCGGAACAATCATTACATTTAATTAGAAGTTAAACTTGTAAACAATTAAATTGTAAATTAAATTAAAACTGTAAATATGTTAAAGCAAAAATTTTTAAGATAAAATAAAATTGCCATAATATCAGGATCATTACATGTGGCCCTATGCGGTAAAGGGGAATGCGGGAAGGGGGGATAAAAACGGGGGGAACCGGAGGGGGGCAGAATCGGAGGGGGGGGGGGGGTTGAGAATATTTATGTAGTATGTATTTAATATATATATTTATAATATATGTATTTATATAGTATGTGTGTGTGTCGTTGGTTGTGTGAGTGAGTGAGTGAGTGTGAGTGAGTGAGTGAGCGAGCGAGTGTGTGTGTGTGTGTGTGTGTGTGTGTGTGTGTGTGTGTGTGTGTGTGTGTGTGTGTGTGTGTGTGTGTGTGTGTGTGTGTGTGTGTCGTTGGTTGTGTGTGAGTGAGTGAGTGTGCGTGTTGCAAACTTTACATGCATGTATTGCGATGTGATCCCTCTGGTAAATACATATGTCTCTCCATTAGATAAGATGTTCAATTCTCATCACCTACACATTCTGATTGGTACATGCTGTGCTGCTTTAAAAATTAAAAAAAAATTAACATAGTGTAATCACTTATATAATCCCGGTCGATCGCTGAATTAACGCCAGGGGGGTTGACTCATTCTGTCATCCTTCCGAGGTCGGCAAATTGAGTACCAGTTCACTGGTAATTCCCTGTGTGTCGCAAGAGGCGACTAACAGGGTTGGCGGCAGGAAGGGCATCCGGCCGTAAAACATTGCTTCACAAAGGGGACCACGGTGCCCGAAAAAGGCCAACCCCTGCTCTGCGGGGGGAAATGGCCTCTAAAGGTGGTTCAATCACTTCTATAATCCATGGTAGGCAAAACTTTGGAATCTTTTGGCCTTGTTTTGTGGTGACCCAAATGTATGTGTTTTTGGATTAAGCGTTCCTGTTTAGTACGTACAGACAAGCGGAGCATTGTCCAATGCGTCCAAGGAGCGGTGTCTAGAGGGAAAGTTGTTAGGAGATTGGCCAGATGTGTTTGCATTTGTACAATTCATGATGATTAATATTTATATTACTGAACGTCAGGTCTGGCCAGCCAGTTCATGTAATACTTGAGCTAAAACTCCTCAATAAGCTGACTCCACAAGATGCTGTGATTAATAGGAGCCAGAAAACAACATCAGCCTCCTTGCCCCAGAAAAAATATTTCTGCACATTTTAAGAATTTCAATAATATGTCAATTCTGAAAAGTTATCAGATTTCTTATGCAATCTTTCAATGACCATTCATCTCACAAGGTTATAAGAACTAACAACGGTACCCCCTATGGGTGGGGCTTCAATTGGGAGGCCCAAATGAAAAGGCTAAATCTCAGAAAGTGAAGGCTTTTTTTCTTTTAAACGATTTATATAAACATCCGTTAAATCTCGATCGGTGCAGCCGTTTGTGCAGCACCTGGGAAAATAACGTCATGCGGGAGCAAATATCAGCAGGATGTGGCAGTGTGGGAGTCCACGTTTCTGATCCTCCTTCATGCTGAAGTAGCCCACCACTTCTCCAAGCATTCCGCTCTTCAGATACGCCATGAGAGATTTAAGCTTGATACTGAAGACGCGTGCAGTTCGTCCTCCCAATGTCGTATGTACTCCCGGATACGTGTTTCCTTTATTGTAAAAACTTCCAAATCAACAGTTAAAAGGATTTTGAGCCGATCGGTGTTACGGCCTTGGCAAGATCGATGGAGACAGCGATCTGTTAGCGTATACACCGCCCAAGTAGCTATGTGGAATTCTCTCATGTAGAGATTAAACTCACGTCGTTTGAACTGTGGCCGAGGTCATTATTTACTTTTAGTGATGTTTATATGCGAATCAAAAAGAAGATAATTGGTTTTGCGTCGTCCTTTCCGCATATCTCGTGGGATTGTGAGTTGGAGAGATGGCCGTGTTGGCAGGGAGGGAGTTGGAATTCTCTCAAGCAGGGATTCAACCTGTGTCCTTATAAAAGGTCTTTGTCCGAGGTCACCGAGTCCGATCGGTGCAGCCGTTTGTGCGGCACCTGGGAAAACAACATCGTCACAATGAAAACATCGTCACAATGAACGTTATGCGAACGCGAATGTTATGCGGGAATCCAAACCTGAGAATGCTGGAGACCAAAACTGAAATTGGGAAAACTAAATAGCCTATTTTACTCCTGGAGATCCCAGGATTACCCACCCAAAATATCGTTGCGATCGGTTCAGCAGTTTTTACAGTACCTTTGAACGGACAGACAGACAGACAGACGGACGGACATTTGGTGAATTATAGTAAGATTCCTCCTACGTCCTGCCTGTGGGGTTGAGACAATATGGTCCTTTATGGATGTTGTACTCACGCCTTTCTTCCATTGATCACCGAATCTATCGCTTATCTTTGCTTCATTTCAGATCAAACTTTCCCAAAACGTTTCTCTTAAGATTAGTTGGTAACCAATAGAAGCAGAGTTTTTTTTTGTCATTGAAATTCAGTTTCGCATACCAGTTACCATGATGGCAAAATACAGTGAATTTTTCCACAAACTACCATTCACCCCACTGAACTGAAACGAGGACATCAGATTTAACCCCGAGCATATCCCAGAATTCCTATGGTAAACAAGCAAGGTAATCAGGGGTTAGGATCACTGAGGAGGATGCTCTGGCAGTGTGGAGTTAGTGGAGACAAACCTCCAAGAATGGGAAAGAGGGTGGGGAGGGGGATGGGGGGGGGGGCACACAGAATCGGACTATTGCATGGTTGGTTAGGAGGTGGTCACAATTTCCACCATTTACATATGTAGCTGGAATGGAATGTACACATTTACATATGTACATATGCATATGTAGCTGGAATACTCAGTAGAGAGCATATACCTCCACCAGGCTGAAACGGTTTACGTTTTGTATCCCACTAATAGGTCAGATCTGTATTCGATGTGAACTATAGTCAAATTCAACTGTTCTTGTTACGTTATCAACTAAGTTTTGTCATTAGTCATCCACAACTTTTTGAGATATCCTGCTATGTATCGTTTTTGGCCCCATCTCCCCATGGTGAAGAATCATTTAGAAATTAAACAATTCTCATATCCGAATCCATATTCAGATCTTCATCAAAATCGAATCCATTTTTCCTTGTCAGACACCCAACCGGTCCACCAAGTTTCGTCCAAATCCGTCCACAACCTTTTGAGATATCCTGCTATGCATCGTTTTTGGCCCCATCTCTCAATGGTGAAGAATCTCTTTTAAAATTCTAGGAGCCGGATCCGGATCTGGATCTTCACCAAAATCTAATAATTTTGTCCGTGTCACATATGCTACATCTCTGCCAAATTTCCTTGAGGGCCTTGCTGTTCGCAGGGGTTACATTCTTGAAAATCCCCATGAACCACAAATCTGCAATGCGCACACTTAAGGGGTGATGTGGGAAATAGGGTTAGGGACTTCATATTTAAAATGTCACCCCTTTTTGCCAAACTGTACCCTTAATTAACATGTTTGTGCCTTTTTGCCAAACTGTACCCTTAATTAACATGTTTGTGCATTGTTTTTATGCTATTTATTGTCATGAAAAAAGGGTTATTAAGAACATGAAATAAAGTTTATTTTCTTGATCTAATGAGATCATGAAACTTACCTTTAATAACGATGATGATAAACTTGATCCAATAATGCGACGGCGATGTTGATGATGGTGATGGTAGAGACTAGTTGAAGGAGATGATGGATATGATGATTATGGAGGGTTTGAGGGTGTTATTGTGTTCACGGCTCATGTTAATTAGGTGAATAAATGTGGAAAATAGTTTGCCAATTCGTGATGACTTTGAGCGCATTAACCGCAACCCACAAACCTTGCCTCAATAAATGAATCGCGATCGAGCAAATCCGCGAAAAGGAAACCCACGAACAGGCAAGGCCCTCCTGTGTACCAATTATCTGCATAAAAACCATCGAGACATCATAGAAGTGTGCGAAGGTCGGGTTCTTCACTAATTACACAAGATAATTGTTGGATAAACAATTAAATGTTTTTTTTCTCTTTTCTTTTTCAGCTCCTGGCGCTGCACTTGTGCAGCTGAATGCGAAAAGGTAATTTGATGGAAGACGTTTTACAATAACATCCACATTTGTATCGATTCATCGACAGGGTGTGTTCTTTCCACCAAGAAACTTGTGCAAAAGATGTCTGCTCGACTGTTGAAGCGGTTAATGCTGTAATTCGGAATATAATTTTGATTTGTGACCATTTAACAGTTGAGCAAAACTAATACCGACCAATGATTCGTTTTGAAATGTAATATGTATCAGGAAATTCCGGTTTGGGGATTTTTCCACGTATTGGTCGAATCCACATCATTAAAGCTATGATTTCCGAACCAGATCCTCCGTGTTTTTCTGTTATATATTCCTCCGTGTGTTGCTGTTTGTGTTTCTGTCGAATTTTCCGTGTTAAATCGCACCTTGTTGTGCTGTATTTGTTGAATTCGTTTTTGTGTTGTTCAAGGGCTACTCCTCAGATAGTCACTGTGAATATCATGTGCCCCTTGTTTTGCTTCTTTCTTCCCAAATATTATACTTTCTACCTCCTCAACGTTATCCCATTTCACCTCCTCACTTGAAAAAAAATAAAAAAATCACGACAAACAAACAAGCATTATTCGCTCCACAATTATCTCATTCCACTTCAATTTCCTTCTGCCTGCCCTACATTCTTTTTTCTCCCTTTTCTCAATATTTCAAAACTGAATCTTCATCACATTACATATACACGCACACACACACACACACACACACACACACACACACACACACACACACACACACACACACACACACACACACACACACACACACACACACACACACACACACACGCCATTCTCATTCTCTGTTTCTTGTGCATGGCAACATGGCAACATCTTTTAGTTACAAACTCCAAACTCGGAGTACAAATACAACTTTGAGTATGGGGGCAGGGGGAAGGGGAGGGTAACATAGGCTATGTGGCCATGGCCTCACTCAGGAGTGTGGGGGGGGGGGGGGGCAGAAAGGGTGAAATTCTCTATGTAAAGGTGTATTGTGTAGCGCCACCTAGTGGCGTTGGCGAAGTTATAACAATTTTTTTTAACTGGGCAACGCTGAGGTTAAAACACTCTTCAAATGGGTAAATTTGTTCTCCTTCCCTTTTCCTCCCGCCCTATCACCCCTCCCCCCTCACCAAAAGAGAGGGGGCAGTAAAAGCCTGTCATCATAGGTAAAACATTTTGAGCATGAAGGGACATCAGGACGGACGTGAGGACGGGGAGGAGGTTGGAAGGGGGAAGGGTTAAAGCACTATGCATAGGTTTCAAAGTGATGCCAAAGTGATCAATATAGCAATTTTTGGCAAACAGGAAGACTAATTATTGGTCTGTCCGTGAAGCGACTGGTAGACTCTGCTGGTTGAATATAAACGCTTCTTCCCTCTTCCTTTTAAAACGTTTTAAAATGCTTCACTTTCCTTTTTTCTCCAGTCGGAGTACTCGTGTTCTTCTTCCTCACCTATATACTCTTCTTCTTCTTCACAAAGGTTGTTTTCCAAAACTGTCAGCTAAGCACTTGATCAACCAGCGCTCTCCCCACACCGACAGCACCACCTTTCACCATGGAGTTCATCAAGGCAGTCTTCCTCAAGGCCTCAAAGTACTTCCTTGGCACACCTCAACTCCTATCCACCAGACAGTCTTCATCCGCAGCTTGATGGAACACTTCTCTCTTCTCTTGACTGGCACCATGCCTTATGTCTTGCTTAGCTTGAAACCAAGGCCTTCAAGATTATTGCAATCCCCAGCAATGAATCTGAGTCTATGGGCCTATCACTTTCCCATCACAGACAGGTCGGTGGTCTCTGTCTTCCACCACCTACTTTCTGGTCTTGCACCCTTAACTTTCTGTGCTTTGTCCCCCTCCCCCAAGATTTCTGCAGGGTGCACAGCATCCACACACCATCATCCCCATTCTGGTGAAACCTCCAAAATCCAGAATCACTGCTCACCTTCACTCATTTGTTCCTTCACTCCCCCCTCCCCCAACTTCTGGTGAATGCCAAAACTTTTCCTGAGCCGTAGATTAACCAAAGCTTCCTTCACGTGGAAGTGGGGTTTCATTTGCTCAGACAAGTGATTGCAGAAGTATATAAAACACAAACCTGTGAGAAAAAAAACACATTTGGTTTGTGATACCACTTTAATGGTACAAACGAGTTCAATATTCCAGATGATAATCAAAGAACCGAACCAATGCAACAGGAAAGGCCTCTAGGATAAAATGGCAAAGGGGTGCCCATTTTGTAACGTCCAAAATGTCACATAACTCACCTGCCACAGATTTCTCAATGATGACAGTTTCTTTGTAAAGCAACAAAAAAAAAAAAAAAAATTAAACTTCAGGAAGGGCGCAGGTAATATTAACGGTCCGGCACTGCCATCATTGGAGCATATGCATGCCAATGTCGGCGGAATGCAAACGGGCATTACTGACGGGCTCATCGAATGCTTACGTCGCCGAAATCATCAACACCTCCGTCGGAACTGCATCTTCCCACAATTCCACTTAGCAGGAAACGTAGAGGCAAATTTTAAAAAGTAAAAACAAAAGTTCAAATGTGGGCAAGTTACAAACTGTGCTGGATACCACGTGAGAAAAAAAACCTTTGCTTTGGAGGATTGGCCATTAAAAAGATTATATCAAAACTGCACATTCTCGGTGCAACCATTGATTGCAATGTCCTCTAGACTCACATTAATAGGATGTGAATAAAAATAAGTTGTACTGGCAGGATGCAAACTGCATTTGAAATCCAGCCCTTTATTACAGACAATCATGATGTTTCTGCAGCAATACATGAAGTAAAATTATTCTAATGCATAACATTCAAAAAAATAGAATAATAAAACAAAGAAAAGGTCAGCAAATCAGCAGCACAATATGTGTGAGAGTCTACCAAGAGCTACAATGGAGTACATGTACAAACGAGGAATTTTGCTCGAACTCGATGCAATCAATGTTGCCCCCGATGCAAACGGTTCTGGTGCTGGTGGGAGCTGGGGAAACGAGGATAGAACTGCCGTGTAACAGGGCTGGATTCCCATGTAGGGAGGAGCTATAGGTTCGTGCGGGTGTGTGCAGGGGTGGGATGAGGGGAGGCCGGGAGAGTATGATCGCACGGTTTGGGTGGTGGGTTACTGTGTGTTCAGAGCAAGCAGCTCTTTATCACACCTGTTGCGCCGGTGAGAAGCAGAGCTTGAGGGTGAAGGTATGTGGACCACCTGGAAGCAAAACACAAAGCTCAGCCAAAGGCCATACACAACCCCTGATGCAGACCCAAGTTCCAATATAGTGGTGCAGGAATGAAACTTCCCCTCTCTCCCCCGTCACTCCCCGGTAGGGCACCTGAATGCATATACCATTCCGGCTTCTATTGTGTCACAGAACATGCAGATACAAAAAACGACTAGAACAATTGGAATTAAAAATATATACAGTATATAAAAAATGGCCTTCATCTACATAAAGGCCATACTGCCTCTAGGATGCTGCTACATCTGGAGAGTACATGTCTAACTGAATGACCTCATTTGAGAATACATGTACTACATTACTTCCTTATAAAGTGCAAAACAGATTCTGGCCTCATGTTGTTCAAGAGAGTGTTTGAATAATTACTTTCTAATCAGAGAAGTGATTGGAGCAGGCAGCCAGACCTTGTTAGAATGTAACAAAAGCCTCAGAATTTAGAGGCTTTTTTTTCAGCCGATAGCTCACATTCACACTGATCCACACATTATCCAGGATGTTCACCCCCTTTGTGGCGAGTTCTGCTAATTTGGAATAGTCACCGACGTGGCAGGTTTTAGTCTACCAATCGCGCCAATTACGGCATCGTCAACAACCCAGCCTTTTCTTCTGCTACTGCCATTGGTTATTACAACTGTCATTAACCCGAAAAAGACTCTGCCTGCGAGATGGATGGACAGCGGTTTAAACGCCAGGTAATCCCGGAATCAACATCACGATGGAAAAATAGCACGACTCTTATGAACAAAAGGCCATGGTCGTATTTTCAGCATCACGTTGAGCATTGCAGCACTTGAGGATTCATCCTTTGGCTCTAATTTCCATTTAAACAAGATTGCCATTTTGGTTTTTGCATCCTGACATTTTGAGCTGACTTTATGATGAGTGGCTATTACTACTTTATTGTTCTTGTTCCATAGAATAGACATTGCAACTGTGCTGAGGAAAAGCAAAGCCCCGTGTTTTTAGCATTTACGCAAAGGCAGAGACTAGGAGACCTTTTTTTAGCAATTGCAAAGATTGCTATTCCCTTCTGCAAAGCGATGGTTCTTATGATCTAGTGATTATAATTTATAATGAGCAGTGAAATGCAAAAGTAAACAAGAAAGAGCAATCGGAGATTGCAGACCCTCGCCAGGACGCGTTTTCAGTGGTTTCAAGGCTTTTGTGTTAAAACAAATATGGCGGCCGAACCACGTGACCAATGACGTCATATTCTTCTTTTTTGTCCACCAATTTATCCCCAGATGACGCTCAAGAAATTTCATCTTGATCGGATGAAGTTTTGTACTTGTCGATTATGACGTAATAATGGAGGCACCTATGACATCATCATTAACATTTTATTCCCCATGGAGAGTTCTTTACAATGAGCCATGTTTCAATTTTTATCCTGTGCTCGCGAAGCAAAAAGCAGGGTTAAGCATTCAGTTGAGTATGTGTGCCGTGTGCCATATGTGTCTGCATTTAAAAAAATCATTTTCTCGGCAACCGTTGGTCCAATTGACACGAAATTTTACCATAGAAACGCCTCCGCCTGTATAATTTTTTTATTCATAATTATGACGTTATAGGTCACGTGGTACGGACGCAATCTTGGAAAAACGTTACACCTCTATATCTCCCAAACCACTCAATGGAAAAAATTTAAACATGTCTCATTGTCAAGTACTCCCCTTTGGGAATAAGATATGTTAATGATGATGTCATCGGTGCCTTTGTCATGACGTCATAATTCGACAAATACAACACATATCCGATCATTGTGAATTTTTTTTCTCAGCAACTGTTGGTCTGATGGGCATGAAATTTTCACCGTAGGAGCGCCTCCTCCTGTAGAATATTTTAATGATAATCATGACGTCATAGGTCATGTGGTACAGGCGCCATCTTGGAAAATCCCAAAAAATGTTGCACCTCTATTTCTCCAAAACCGCTGCATGGAAAAAATGTGAAACATGGCTCATTGTAAAGAACTCCATATGGGGAATAGGTATTGTTAACGATGACGTCATTGGTGCCATAATTATGACATCATAATTCGACAGGAATGAATTCATTCAATTCGACAGGGACAACGCTTAGCCTGATCAGTTTGAAATGTACCGAGCGTGATCTATGCAACAATTATATTAGAGAATATAAATTTATGATGTCATCGCTCACGTGGTCTGGCAGCCATATTGGATCAAAGGTAAAAAAATGTTCAAAAACAGAAGTTGGCTCACAACAAGTTGACTGCGCAGAGTAAGTATTCTATGAATATCATCTAGTTTTCTATGCAGCGCTTTCAGAGATTATAGAGGGGCAACGTTTTTCTGTTTTTCCAAGATGGCGCCCATACCACGTGGCCTATGACGTCATAATTATCATTAAAAATTCTGCAGGTAGAGTTGCACCTGTGGTGAAAATTTCCTGTCAATCGGACCAACGGTTACAGAGAAAATCATATTTATTCTGTGTGGACAGAAACAAATGGACTCAAATGCAATATCCTCTCCTCAGGTGAGGGTAATAATAAAAAAATTAAACTTACCGAGTCATCATGGAAAAATTAAGTAATTTTCTTGATACATAGGCAACCAGGAACTGCAGATCAAACTAGAATATCACTCGGTAGAGCGCATACCCCCGCCAGGCTGAACAGTGAACAGTTTATGTTTTGCATCCCATGTATATGATCGGTTGAATATGCATTCAGACCTTAACCAAAATCTAAGCAATTTGTCCTTGTCAAACACCGAACTCATCCAAGCACGTTTCATCCAAATCTGTCCATAACTTTGAGATATCGTGATATGTATCGTTTTTGACCCCATCTCTCAATCGTGAAGAATCACTTAAAAATTCTCATATCTCGATCTTCAACAAAATCGAATCAATTTGTCCTTGTCACACACACAACCTGTCCACCAGGTTTTGTCAAAATCAGTCCATAACATTTTCATATATCCTGCTTTTGAGATATCATACAAGGACAAACAGACAGATAAACAGCAGTGAAAACATAACCATCCACCTTTGGGGGTGGAGGTAACATCCCAGAAAGGCCAACTTGCCTTCAGAAAGTATTCACGCCCCTCGAGTTTTTCACATTTTGTTGTGATGCAGCCTGAATTTAAAATGGATTAAATTGAGGTTTTTTTTGTCACTGATCTACACGTAATACCTCATAATGTCAAAGTGGAATTTTTATTTTTATTTATTTTTTAGAAAATTTTCCAAAATAATTTAAAAAAGAAAAGCTGAAATGTCTCGAATCAATAAGTAGACAACTGCTTTGCTATGACACTCCAAATTGAGCTCAGGTGCGTCCAATTTCCTTTGATTATCCTTGAGATGTCTTTACAACTTGATTGGAGTCCACCTGTTGCTAATTCAATTGAATGGACATGATTTAGAAAGAAACACACATTTCTATACAAGGTCCCACAGTTGACAGTGGATGTCAGAGCAAAACTCTACCACGAAGTCCATGAAACTGTCCGTAGAACTCCGAGATAGAATTGTGAGGAGGCATAGATCTGGAGAAGGGTATAAAACAATTTTTAGAGTGTTGAAAGTTCCCAAGAGTACAGTGAACTCCATCAATAGGAAATGGAAAATAATATGGAACTACCCAGACTCTTCCTAGAGCTGGCCATTTGACCAGACTGAGCAACTGGGAAAGAGGACCTTGGTCAGTGAACCCAATGACTACTGACAGAACTACAGAGTTATTTGGCTGAGATGGGAGAACCTGCCGGGAAGACAACAGTCTCTGCAGCACTTCACAAACCTCGGCTTTATGGGAGACTGGCCAGACAGAAGCCACTCCTGAGAAAAAGGCACATAACACACCTGGAGTTTGCAAAAAGGCACGTGAAAGACTCAAGAGCATGAGGCAAGAGATTCTGTGGTCTGATGAAAATTGAACTCTTTTGCCTGAATGCAAAGTGCTACGTCTGGTGGAAACTGAACACAGCTCATTACCCATCTAACACAATCCTGACCATGAAGCATGGGTGGTGGCAGCATCTTGCCATGGGGAAGCTTTTCAGCGTCAGGGACTGAGAGACGTGCCAGGACAGAGAACAATGAATGGAACCAAATACAGGTAAATAGTAGAGGAGAAGCTGCTTCAGAGCACAAAAGACCTTAGACTGTGGTGAAGATTTATGTTCCAACAGGACAATGACCCCAAGCATACAGCCAAAGTTCAGAACAAGAACGTGAAAGTCCTTAAGTGTCCCAGCCAAAGGCCAGACTTCAATCCCATCGAGAATCTGTAGAAATAATTGAAGATTGCTGTTCACTGATGCCGCCCCCCCTCCCCCCCATCCCCCCATCCAACTTGACAGAGCTTTCGCAAATCCGCAAGGAAGAATTGGAGAAACTCCCCAATTCCAGATGTGCGATGCTAATATAGACATACCCAAGAATACTCGAAGCTGTAATCACGACCAAAGGCACTTCTACGAAGTATTGACTCAGGAGGTTGAATACTTGTGTAAATTGGATATTTTTGTATTTCATTTTTAATTATCATGGAAAGAGTTTCTAAAAAAAATTCCACTGAAATTATGAGGTATTTCACTCATGAGGTATTTGAAACAGGATCACTGTAGATCAGTGAAAATAAAAAATCTCAGTTTAATCCATTTCAAACTCAGGCTGTAACACAACAAAATGTGAGAAAGTCAAGGGGTGTGAATACTTTACGAAGTCCCTGTAACTTATTGTTGGAACTGCAGTTCCTATTTGGAGTGATGTCATAGCAGTTGTGGTGTGTGTGTGTGTGTGTGTGTGTGTGTGTGTGTGTGTGTGTGTGTGTGTGTGTGTGTGTGTGTGTGTGTGTGTGTGTGTGTGTGTGTGTGTTTCTCCATGGAATGTTCCCATTCATGAAAACATGACCACAAATCAGAAGAGCTTTGCTTTTTCAATTATGCTTTCAAGTGGTGAAATGGACATCGAGGAAATGTCAGGGCAAGGGTTGAAGCATGGCAATCTCCTTATAAGGTAGGATGTCTCAACATTATAAAAAGCAAAAGCAGGATTGATTCTCCAAACCTTTCAACATTATCTTTTGACATTTATATGCAAATGTATTGCAAGCAAGAAATAAGCTCAATTCATGATAATGTAGAGGAAGTGATGTCCATCAATGCCTCAAAAAAGACAGAAATGAGAAGCGATATACCAGTACTCTTCATTTGGTAATGGTTCAGCACAGCTAAAGCCTCCGTCGCTAAGGTCTTGGATGCCCACTCCGTCAGGCCCGATACACTGCGTTCACCTGGGAGGCGATACAAGACTACATGAGCATCTCAACCCACCACATATATACTAGTTTCGGCACTTTAATGTATCTATCCTTCTGTCCATCTCATCAACGTCAAAGGTTCATTGGATCTCAAAGATACACAAGTGCATAGCATTCCTCCAAAAAGGAGATGAGGTCAAAGCAGTGGAGGAAATCAGAAAGACTGGATTTGATGACATTATTAGTGTGTGAGGCAAATGTATGAATACGTGAAGTCTGGTTTAGTTTCGGAGACCCAAAAGGTAGGAGAGGGCAAGACCAGACAAATTACATTGGACGATTTAGATGTAACCAACCTGCTTGTTCAGAGAAAAGTAGGCCCTGTGCCTTGGCTTTCTGATGGATAATATCAATGATGTTCATGGCTTGAACCTCAACAGAATCCAAGTGTGAAAATTTCAATCGGGTAAGTTCAACCCACAGGGAGGAAACTTCCTTGTAATATATACATACATACAGTCACGTGAAAAAGTAAGTACACCCCATGTAAAGTTTTGACTTTTTCAACATATTTCAACATACAGCTATTTGATCTTAATTTCAACAATATTGATAGATAAAGGTGATATAATGTAACAAATATCATGAAACATTTACATTTTGTAGTCCATTGTATAATTTAAATAAACATAAATGCAAATTTCGCATGTGGCAAAAGTAAGTACACCCCTACATTATCAACAACAACAGCAACATGCATTTTAAGGCCATTTTCCCTGCTAGAGCGGGGGTTAGCCTTGCGGTCCCCATTACAATCTTCTCCATTTTGCCCTATTTTCTGCATCTCTCCGTGTTAACCCCCTTGCCCGCATTTCTTCTTCCACCATCTTTAGCCAAGTCTTTCTCGGTCTTCCCCGTCCTCTACTTCCTTCTACATCAATTTCCATCACTCTTCTCAACCAGTCACTTTCATCCTTCCTCAACACATGACCAAACCATCTCAGCCTGTTCCTCTTCACAGCATCAATCACAGGCAATATTCCCATCATCTTTCGCAATTCATCATTTGTCTTCCTCTCTCTCAACGATACTCCGCACATCCATCGAACCATTCGCATTTCCACCCTTTCCAACCTTCGTTGCTGCTCTACGTTCATTACCCATGTCTCGCTCCCATAAATCATAACACTTCTCACACATATGCAGCATACACCTTTCCCTTCAGCTTCAGCGACACTCTCCTCCTCATCAGCACGCCACTCAGTTCCCGAAACTTCTTCCATGCACATCTCACTCGAGCAACCGTTGCCGAGTCTGATCCACCTTCTCCATTCAGCATGTCTCTGAGGTAGCAAAATGTTTTCACACCTTCCAGCTTCATGCCGTCTCCAAGATCCAACTCAACATTTCCTCCATCTGCAGCTCCCTCTGTGCACACCTTACATTTGAATGTAGCTGCCACACTGGTAAATGACCCTCTCAGACCACTACATTTTTGATGAATCCACTCAGCGCACATTGTACATTGAATGGAGTTCACTCCGACACCCTTCCTGCACACAGCACACGGCCACTTCCCAGTTCTTTCCACCTCACCACATGCTTTACCACTTGCCATCACCTTCGTCTTTCCGATATTCACCTTCAGACCTTTTGTCTCCATACATTCCTTCCACTTGTTCATCTTTTCCTTCAGTCCATCCATACTTTCCGCAATCAACACCAGATCTGCTGCATACAACAACTCCCACGGTAAACCCTCCTTTACGTTCTGAGCCAGCACCTCCATCACAGCTACAAATAGTAGTGGACTTAGTACCGACCCCTGATGCACTCCCACCTTCACCTCAAACTCACCACTGTTCCCGTCCTTCGTCCTTAGAGCTGTGCGTGCTCTTTTGTACATTGCCATCACTACTCTGATCAACCATTCCTCCACTCCTAACTTCCTCAATGCCCATGTCAATACTTTGCGTGGAACCCGATCGAATGCTTTCTCCAGATCAACAAACCCAAAAAACAACTTCTTCCTCTTCTCCATGTACTTCTCCTGCAACTGCCTCACAATGAAAAGCACATCTGTCGTTCCTCTTCCTGGCATAAAATCCAAACTGCATTTTGTCGATCTTCACTTTCTTCCTTATCCTCCTCTCCAACACCCTTTCCAATACCTTCATTCCATGCTCCAACAACTTTATCGCTCGGTACGAGCCACACTCCAGAGGGTCACCTTTCCCCTTGTATAGAGGGACGAGGGTACTCAGTTCCCAACCACTGGAATGCAGCCTTCTTTCACCACCAGATTACAGATCTCTGTCATTCTCTTCACACCCCAACTTCCTGCTGCCTTCAACATATCTCCCACAACTCCCGTCGGCCCTCCCGCTTTTCCACTCTTCATTGCTTTTATCGCTTCCTCAACTTCCTTCTCAGTTATCTTCTCTGCCGGTCCTAAAACTGGGTTACTCTCTATGTTGCCATCCCATTCATTCTCTGTATTCAACAGCATTTCCATATATCTTTTCCATCTTCCTTTAATTCCATCTGGGTCGACAACGATTTGTCCCACTTCATCCTTCAAGCAACTCACCCCCATCACATCACACCTCTCTTTCGCTATGTGCTTTGCAATCCTGAATACTGCTTTCTGACCCTCTTCCGAATCCAAGCTGTCCAAGCTCTGTGCTGTCTTTCCCTCGCGGTCCCACTGTGCTGTCTTTCCCTCATGGTCCCCCTGTGCTGTCTTTCCCTCGCGGTCCCTCTCTGCTGTCTTTCCCTCACGGTCCCTTTGTGCTGTCTTTCCCTCGTGGTCCCTTTGTGCTGTCTTTCCCTCGCAGTCCCACTGTGCTGTCTTTCCTTCGCGGTCCCACTGTGCTGTCTTTCCCTCGCGGTCCCACTGTGCTGTCTTTCCCTCGCGGTCCCACTGTACTGTCTTTCCCTCGCGGTCCCTCTGTGCTGCCTTTCCCTCATGGTGCCTCTGTGCTGTCTTTCCCTCGCGGTCCCTCTGTGCTGTCTTTCCCTTGTGGTCCCTCTGTGCTGTCTTTCCCTCGCGGTCCCACTGTGCTGTCTTTCCCTCGCGGTCCCACTGTGCTGTCTTTCCCTCGCGGTCCCACTGTGCTGTCTTTCCCTCATGGTCCCTCTGTGCTGTCTTTCCCTCATGGTCCCTCTGTGCTGTCTTTCCCTCGTGGTCCCTCTGTGCTGTCTTTCCCTCGTGGTCCCTCTGTGCTGTCTTTCCCTCGCGGTCCCTCTGTGCTGTCTTTCCCTCGCGGTCCCTCTGTGCTGTCTTTCTCTCGCGGTCCCCCTGTGCTGTCTTTCCCTCGCGGTCCCCCTGTGCTGTCTTTCCCTCACGGTCCCTCTGTGCTGTCTGTCCCTCGCGGTCCCTCTGTGCTGTCTTTCCCTCGCGGTCCCTCTGTGCTGTCTTTCCCTCGCGGTCCCACTGTGCTGTCTTTCCCTCACGGTCCCCCTGTGCTGTCTTTCCCTCGCGGTCCCTCTGTGCTGTCTTTCCCTCGCGGTCCCTCTGTGCTGTCTTTCCCTCGCGGTCCCCCTGTGCTGTCTTTCCCTCGTGGTCCCTCTGTGCTGTCTTTCCCTCGTGGTCCCTCTGTTCTGTCTTTCCCTCGTGGTCCCTCTGTGCTGTCTTTCCCTCGTGGTCCCCCTGTGCTGTCTTTCCCTCGCGGTCCCTCTGTGCTGTCTTTCCCTTGCGGTCCCCCTGTGCTGTCTTTCCCTCGCGGTCCCTCTGTTCTGTCTTTCCCTCGTGGTCCCTCTGTGCTGTCTTTCCCTCGCGGTCCATCTGTGCTGTCTTTCCCTCGCGGTCCCTCTGTGCTGTCTTTCCCTCGTGGTCCCTCTGTGCTGTCTTTCCCTCGTGGTCCCCCTGTGCTGTCTTTCCCTCGCGGTCCCCCTGTGCTGTCTTTCCCTCGCGGTCCCCCTGTGCTGTCTTTCCCTCGTGGCCCCCTGTGCTGTCTTTCCTTCGTGGTCCCCCTGTGCTGTCTTTCCCTCGTGGTCCCCCTGTGCTGTCTTTCCCTCGTGGTCCCCCTGTGCTGTCTTTCCCTCGTGGTCCCCCTGTGCTGTCTTTCCCTCGTGGTCCCCCTGTGCTGTCTTTCTCTCGTGGTCCCCCTGTGCTGTCTTTCCTTTGTGGTCCCCCTGTACTGTCTTTCCCTCGCGGTTGTCAGCTCTTTCACGAGCCTCGATTCAGTATATAAAAATAAAAATAAAAATAATTAAAAAAAGCGTTCTCCGGACATTTTCCTACATGCCTCCTGCACCTTTGCTACCTCTTTCTTTGCAGCCTTCCTGGCTGCCTTATAACTTTCATGCTCTGCTGTTTCTGCTCCCGTACCCTTCGCCTTCTGCCACTCCTTGAACTTCTTCCTCTTCTCGTCAATCCTCTTTCCAACTTCATCATCCCACCACCATGTTTCCGAGTGCCTCGGTGGTCCTTTTGTCCATCCACATACCTCACCAACGGCTCCCAACAGACTAGCTTTCATTGACATCCAACCACTTTCAAGCTCAACCACATCATCCTCGACCCTACTCAGCCTCTCTTTTAATGCCTCCCTTACTGTCACCTCTTTCAACCTCCACACCTTCATTCTTGGTTGGTACTTCACCCGCCGAGCTCTCCTCACACCTTTCACCCTTATGTCGCAGACAACCAAGTGGTGCTGTGAAACAGCCTCCTCCCCCGGGATCACCTTTGTGTCCCGGAGGTGCCCCCTATCTCACCTACGCACCATCAGGTAGTCAACGGTTGTCGTCGACCCACCTGACGTGGATGTAACAAGCTTATTATCCTCTTTCTGGAACTGAGTATTACAAATCAACAAATCAGCTCCATCAGCAAACTCCAAAATCCTTTAACCTTCTCCATTTCTCACACCATATCCGTAACCCCCATGAACTCCCTCAAAACCATCCATACTCCTTCCCACATGTCCATTCAGGTCTCCTCCCACCACAACAACTTCCTCATCTTTCACGTTTTCCATCAGCTTCTCTATCGCACACTAGAACTTGTCCTTCTCTTCATTGCTTCGACCAACCTGCGGAGCATATCCCGAGATGACGTTCACCAAGAGCTTTCCAATCATCATTTTCACCATCATCAACCTATCACTCACTCTAGTCACACTCACCACACTGTCTACAAACTCCTCAGAAAACAGGACACCAACTCCATTCACGCCCTCCGGGCACCCTTGCCACACAAACTTGTATTTCTGTCCCTGCCTACCCTTCACCATTCTCACACCACTTCCCTTCCATCTCGTCTCTTGCACACAACATATGTCCACTCTTCTTCTGACCAATACTTCCACCACTTCTCCTGATCTCCCTGTCATTGTCCCTACATTCCATGTCCCAAACCTCAGAAACCGATCTCCACTTCGGGGCTGCACCCTGCCAATATGTAGTTGTAAGTCATGGTTCTCTTTTTGAGGCAATGTTTTTATGTCCGGATGCCCTTCCTGACGCCAACCCTCTTAGTCGTCTCTTACGACACGCATGGATACGGTGTACCTATTCTGACCAGGGTACACACTGGGAAACGTTTAAAACATGGAAATTCTGGGGGGGGGGGGGGGGGCGGCGTCAGCATCACGGCTGCGGTTTAAACATATTCCAGCAATATCCAAACAGAACCATGAAAACCATGAAAAACATGAAAAACAATCTGGGAAAAGTCTCCAAACGAGAACGTGGATTTGAAAAGGAAGGAGCAGAGGCGGAAGAGAAACGAGCTACAGGGGGTGGGGCACAAGCCGAGACGAGGAGGAGAGCGAACAAGCACGTGTCCGGGAGGAGAGAAAGAATCAATAAAGAATTCTTTGTCTAGGCAGGTGAGGTGAGGGGGAGAAAATAAAATAAAAGAAACAAGCAATACAGCGAAGGAAATAACCCAAACCGACAAAACACCGACGGGGGAAGGGAAGCCCCAAGTTACCAGGCCGCGCACGAGGTACGACCCAGAAAACGATTAATTACACACAAGTTTGTACGAATTACAAACCAATACCAACCAGAAACACACAATAACACGTACACAGCAAAATAACCAGTGGAAATTTGACAAAGACAAGAATGGGAAAACACTTAAACTTCGATGCCGTGGAGAGCTCGAAGCACGCCTCACTCGCCCGAGGAACCGGAAACCAGAAACCGGCCCTGCAGCTGCCCTGGAAGTCGACGGGGTCGTTGAGGGAATTCTTTGCGCTTGGATCAATGCAGGCGGCGAAAGAGGCGGGGACACCCCCTACATTATCACTACTTCAAATACCTAACATTAGAATCAGGTGCACCAGCTCAGGTGCAAATGACTAGAACATCGTTAGAGACGATCTTGGAGGAACCTGTCTTATTTAAACCTCAGACATTTAGTTTGGTTTGCTCTTTGTTGTTGAAGTGTGCGGCGTCACCATGCCGATATCAAAACAGCTCTCTGAGGCCTTCAGAAATAAGGTTATAGATGCCTACGAGTCTGGGAAGAGATTTAAAAAGATCTCCAAACAATTTCAAAATCAATCATTCGACTGTCCGGAAGATCATCTACAAGTGGAGAAGATTCCAAACAACTGCCAACTTGTTCAGGCCAGGCCTCCCCAGCAAGTTCAGCCCGAGAGCAGACCGCAAGATGCTGAAAGAAGTCTCTAAGAACCCCAGAATGTCATCACGGGACCTACAGGTAGCTCTTGCCACTGTTGATGTCAAAGTGCACGAGTCTACCATTAGAAAGAGGCTGCACAAATTTGATCTGCATGGGAGGTGTGCCAGGAGGAAGCCTTTGCTGTCCAGAAAGAACATCAGGACAAGACTAAAGTTTGCCAATGAACACCTCGGCAAAGACCAGCACTTCTGGAACAATGTGCTCTGGACAGATGAGTCAAAGGTAGAGCTATTTGGCCACAGTACCAGAAGACATGTTTGGCGAAAACCAAAGACAGCATTTGACCACAAGAACCTGATACCAACTGTAAAGCATGGTGGTGGAAATATTATGGTTTTGGGCAGCTTTGCTGCATCAGGGCCTGGGCAGCTCACAATCATAGAATCCACTATGAATTCTTCATTGTACCAGAGGGTGCTTGAGCATAATGTGAGGCCATCTGTCAGAAAGGTGAAGCTCAACCGAAGGTGGACCTTGCAACATGACAATGACCCCTAAACATACCAGGAAATCCACCAAGGAATGGCTGAAAAGTAAGAAATGGAGGGTTCTGGAATGGCCAAGTCAAAGCCCGGATCAAAATCCCATCGAGATGTGGGGGGATTTGAAACGAGCTGTGCATGCAAGAAACCCCTCAAACATCGCACAGCTGAAAGAATTCTGCATGGAGGAGTGGGCAAAAATTTCTCCCAGTCGATGTCAGAGACTGGTAGACAGTTATAAGAAACGCCTACTTGAGGTTGTTTCTGCCGAAGGGGGCAATACGACCTATTACAGCCAAGGGTGTACTTACTTTTTCCACATGCGAAATTTGCATTTATGTTTATTTAAATTATACAATGGACGACAAAATGTAAATGTTTCATGATATTTGTTGTATTATATCACCTTTATCTCTCAATATTGTTGAAATGAAGATCAAATAGCTGAATGTTGAAATATTTTGAAAAAGTCAAAACTTTACATGGGGTGTACTTACCTTTTCACGTGACTGTACATACATACATATATATATATATATATATATATATATATATATATATATATATATATATATATATACATGTATACATGTATACATGTATACATGTATACATGTATACATGTATACATGTATACATGTATACATGTATACATGTATACATGTATACATGTATACATATATACATGTATACATGTATACATATATACATGTATACATGTATACATATATACATATATATATATATATATATATATATATATATATATATATATATATATATATATATATATATATATATATACACATATATATATATATATATATATACACACATACCTGTTATTCTGCGGAGACCCCTTATAAGAGGCCCAATCAGCACCTTGCTTCGGAGGATGTATTCAGCCCAGGATAGATTATATCTGATGAGGTTCATTCGTTTAACTGATTCTCAAAAGAGGTGGAAGAATTCAAAGATCTTGAGTAAAGATAAAATAAATGGCATGTTCCAGGTATCCGCTACAATTACAAGCAAAATCATGTGAAATTAAAAGCATAGTCATGAAATCTATCATCATTGATGACCAGGTCTTTCCTCTTTTCAA
The DNA here is from genome assembly GCF_964187855.1 of Myxine glutinosa. Taxonomy (NCBI): domain Eukaryota; kingdom Metazoa; phylum Chordata; class Myxini; order Myxiniformes; family Myxinidae; genus Myxine; species Myxine glutinosa. Next base: position 49,788,105 of record NC_136266.1, on the reverse strand, counting down.
ACAGATATCTCTTGACCATCAGTTTGGATTCATTGAAGGACATGCTGCTGCTTCGCACTCAGCAATGGTCTCAAGTCAAATATCTCAAACAGACGTCAGGACCGTCTTCCTGGACATATTTCAGGCATGTGACATGGTACGTGCCCACTGCCCACACACGCACACGCCTTTGCTATGGAGGTGGCATAACTTGACTTGCAAGTGAAAATGCAACTTAAGTACCATAAAAACACAGCCTAATTCAAAACTCACTAACCCTAAGCTACAAAAGCAAAAGACTCACTCTTGCCTGAGAAGAGTCGGAAGGACGTGGGTTTCTCGAGGTCAAACTCGTCACAGATCTAGTCATGAAAACAGAATGTCAGTGCATACTTCATCCGGACAGATTCCATAACATTGACAAACACGGTAATTTGACACTGAATGAGCTAACACTGGCAGCACCTGGTTAAAGGAGTCCTCAGTGAAGTCAGGTGGTGCGTTGTAGAAATGCAGCACGGACGAAGGTGGAAGGATGCGGTTTTTGGCTGCCTGCTCAGGTGAAGAAAAACGGTTGTTGCGGCAGCCATGAAAGTCCTTAAAACTGTTGGTCCCATCTTCAAGTTCATAAGCCACACCAGCCATAATCTCTGGCTGTTTAGAGACACTGCAGAAAAAAAAAAAATAAGGATTGGGGTTGGGGGAGAGGGTGAAATAAGTGGATTATGAAGTGGTTCGGTAGCATAGTGCATTAAAAGCCTGCTTTTGGTAAAACTATTACAAAAAACATGGCCAATACAACAGCAAATAGCAGACTCACGCAAGGTTGAGTTTCTTGTCGAACAGTTGGGCGGTGTTCAAGTGTGTCACTGCACGGTCGACTGCTGCTGCATCTGCCATCTGAATCATGGCTGCACCAGGCTTGCTCTTCAGGAACTTTATCTGCACAGCAGCAGCAGGAGGACACCACATGCTTGGTTCTGACCAATCAGACAACTGTTGAACAATGGAAACCGATTACAATCCCCTCTGCTTTGGCGTCAATTTGTGTTACAGACCTACCTTCTCGATATTACCATAGAGGCAGAGCAAGTTGAATAAACGGTCACAGTTCATGCGCGTTGGTTCAAGACCATAGATCATGAGAACACGATGGCCGATGCTAGTCGTGGACTGGTGGGTGAGCATGGCTGGAGGGCTCTGCTGGATGGTGGCAGTGGGTGGCACGGGCTGCGACAACAACACGGATGGGTGCACTGACGTAGTTGTGAGGTGAGATATCGCCCAGCCACCTCAAAGGCACTTCAAGGAAAGGTGGAAAGCAGAAACAACACACCTGCAAGCGCCCATTAGTGGGTGTCTGGTTGTAAATACTGCTTGGGGAACTTGGTGTGTAGCTCGTTCCAGGAGGGTATGTCATACTGTAGCCTGTCTGTGCACTGCCGGCTGTGAACACCGCAAAGCGTAAGGTAATGACAAAGTATCACAAGGAACAAAACTCATTCATAAGAAGTGAGCAAATTAATGAAAACTGAGCTATCTCACATCAATGATCAAATTCATGAAAACTGAGCTATCTCACATCAGTGAGCAAATTTTTGAAATCCGAGCTATCTCACATCAGTGAGCAACAACAACATGCATTTTAAAGGCCATTTTCCCTTCTAGAGCGGGGGTTAGCTTTGCGGTCCCCATGGCAATCTTCTCCATTTTGCCCTATTTTCTGCATCTCTCCTTGTTAACCCCCTTGCCTGCATTTCTTCTTCCACCATCTTTAGCCAAGTCTTTCTCGGTCTTCCCCGTCCTCTACTTCCTTCTACATTCATTTCCATCACTCTTCTCAACCAGTCACTTTCATCCTTCCTCAACACATGACCAAACCATCTCAACCTGTTCCTCTTCACAGCATCAATCACAGGCTCTATTCCCATCATCTTTCGCAATTCATCATTTGTCTTCCTCTCTCTCTCAACGATACTCCGCACATCCGTCGAACCATTCGCATTTCCACCCTTTCAAACCTTCGTTGCTGCTCTACGTTCATTACCCATGTCTCGCTCCCATAAATCATAACACTTCTCACACATGCAGCATACACCTTTCCCTTCAGCTTCAACGACACTCCCCTCATCATCAGCACGCCACTCAGTTCCCGAAACTTCTTCCATGCACATGTCACTCTAGCAACCGTTGCCGAGTCTGATCCACCTTCTCCATTCAGCATGTCTCCAAGGTAGCAAAATGTTTTCACACCTTCCAGCTTCATGCTATCTCCAAGATCCAACTCAACATTTCCTCCATCTGCAGCTCCCTCTGTGCACACCTTACATTTGAATGTAGCTGCCACACTGGTTAATGACCCTCTGAGACCACTACATTTTTGATGAACCCACTCAGCGCACATTGTACATTGAATGGAGTTCACTCCGACACACCTCCTACACACAGCACAGGGCCACTTCCCAGTTCTTTCCACATCACCACATGCTTTACCACTTGCCATCACCTTCGTCTTCCGAATATTCACCTTCAGACCTTTTGTCTCCACACATTCCTTCCACTTGTTCATCTTTTCCTTCAGTCCATCCATACTTTCCACAATCAACACCAGATCATCTGCATACAATAACTCCCACGGTAAACCCTCCTTTACGTTCTGAGCCAGCACCTCCATCACAGCTACAAATAGTAGTGGACTTAGTACCGACCCCTGATGCACTCCCACCTTCACCTCAAACTAACCACTGTTCCCGTCTTTCGTCCTTACAGCTGTGCGCGCTCTTTTGTACATTTCCATCACTACTCTGATCAACCATTCCTCCACTCCTAACTTCCTCAATGCCCATGTCAATACTTTGCGTGGAACCCTATCGAATGCTTTCTCCAGATCAACAAACCCAAGAAACAACTTCTTCCTCTTCTCCATGTACTTCTCCTGCAACTGCCTCACAATGAAAAGCGCGTCTGTCGTTCCTCTTCCTGGCATAAATCCAAACTGCATTTCGTCGATCTTCACTTTCTTCCTTATCCTCCTCTCCAACACCCTTTCCAATACCGTCATTCCATGCTCCAATAACTTTATCGCTCGGTACGAGCCACACTCCAGAGGGTCACCTTTCCCCTTGTATAGAGGGACGAGGGTACTCAGTTCACAATCCACTGGAATGCGGCCTTCTTTCACCACCAGATTACAGATCTCTGTCATTCTCTTCACACCCCAACTTCCTGCTGCCTTCAACATATCTCCCACAACTCCCATCGGCCCTCCCGCTTTTCGACCCTTCATTGCTTTTATCGCTTCCTCAACTTCCTTCTCAGTTATCTTCTCTGCCGGTCCTAAAACTGGGTTACTCTCTATGTTGCCATCCCATTCATTCTCTGTATTCAACAGCATTTCCATATATCTTTTCCATCTTCCTTTAATTCCATCTGGGTCGACAACGATTTGTCCCACTTCATCCTTCAAGCAACTCACCCCCATCACATCACACCTCTCTTTTGCCATCTGCTTTGCAATCCTGAATACTGCTTTCTGACCCTCTTCCGAATCCAAGCGTTCTCCGAACATTTTCCTCCATGCCTCCTGCGCCTTTGCTACCTCTTTCTTTGCAGCCTTCCTGGCTGCCTTATAACTTTCATGCTCTGCTGTTTCTGCTCCCGTACCCTTCGCCTTCTGCCACTCCTTGAACTTCTCCCTCTTCTCGTTAATCCTCTTTCCAACTTCATCATCCCACCACCATGTTTCCGAGTGCCTCGGTGGGCCTTTTGTCCATCCACATACCTCACCAACGGCTCCCAACAGACTAGCTTTCATTGACATCCAACCACTTTTAAGCTCAACCACATCATCCTCAACCCTACTCAGCCTCTCTTTTAATGCCTCCCTTACTGTCACCTCTTTCAACCTCCACACCTTCATTCTCGGTTGGTACTTCACCCGCCAAGCTCTCCTCGCACCTTTCACCCTTATGTCGCAGACAACCAAGTGGTGCTGTGAAACAGCCTCCTCCCCCGGGATCACCTTTGTGTCCCGGAGGTGACCCCTATCTCGCCTACGCACAATCAGGTAGTCAACGGTTGTCGTCGACCCACCTGACGTGTATGTAACAAGCTTATTTTCCTCTTTCTGGAACTGAGTATTACAAATCAACAAATCAGCTCCATCAGCAAACTCGGCATCCTGCCAGCCAGCCCAATCAAGTAATATTTAAATAATTGATGGAATTATCGCAACAAAAGTAATACACATAATTTTGCTCACGGTGAACACAATAAAAAGTCAGAATTTCCATTACAAAACAAAATAACGCTTTGAAATCTGTTTCTATTCAAAACATTTGCATTGTTTTTACACACAATTCCAACCTTTGAGGAAATGAAACGATAGGAGGGAAGGTGCGTTAGTTTTTTCACAACAAGCAATTTACAAAACTGCAATGCAAGTTTATCGGGCAAATAGTTGAAAGACACGACAGTTTTACAACCATTCCGGTTTGCCCCAGCCACTGCTGATCTATGAATTTATGTGGCAGTTAATTAGAAAAGGACGTGATGCATAATGGACCAGATGGCCGTCTCATGCTTCAAAGTTCCTTGTACATCCTTGTAAGCGATTATAAAGTGAGATGAAGTTGATATGAACAATAGGATTAATACATAAAATGTCATGAAATAAGAGAGTTCGTGTATACACAAAGATCAATAATGCCAAAGGTTCCCAAAACATGGAGAAACACGAAACATAACTCAACGAAAGCCTTTTGAGCTCAAAGGTTTGAGAACAAGATGACATGCGTATTAGATTTAATCCAAAAATAAAACGGGTTGGCCTATCCTAGCCTGTTTAGCATTTCCATCTGAACCAATAGTTTGATGCTGGGAACCTAACTTCAACTCACATCAATGATGTGCAAGTATCCATTGTCTAATAATACTGTTACATTTGTTGGGGGGTAGGCAATCTATATTATAATAGCCGTAGATGATTCTGTCTGTCTGTCTGTCTATCTGTTGGGTGTCTGTCCGGGGTGTGGCTTACTCGGTTTGCAGAGTAGCTCCACCCATAGCTCCACCCATTCTGGGAGTGGCTATAAACAAATATCCACCATTTTATTAACTCGCATAGCTTTGAGTCCTGTTTTGTAGGCCCGTGGTGTCTTGCTCTCCCCCAGTTTTATTTCAAATCAAATTCGATAAATCATTTCATTTTTCACAGTCGCTAACATAGTTTTAGACTCGGTTGAAAAAAAACGGGAAGAAAATCCGATGAAAGTTGCCGTTTATAGAACGAAATGAATTCTCAAAGGCCTGTAACTTCAAGGCCATTGAGTCTCTCTCACGCCTTTATCTCCAATCTAACTCACCATATGATTTCATTTTTATCGATGGTTTTACTTTTAGACTCGGTGTCAGCAATAATTGAGAACAATCCACACACGCGGGAAAATGCAGAGATATATTTTTTAAAATCGCGTCATGGTGTATCATACACCGCCCAACATGACACCGCCGGCAATGTGTCGATATATATTAAAAATTCGCTTTTGCTTTTCCGTTATGATATATTACTATTTCGTTTGATGATAGTCGTCACAAAAACGTCAACAATGATGCCGACATATATTTCTTCGTTTTTATTTCATTCAACATATTAGCCGGAAGTAAAATATGTTTCAGGAAATTACCGAGAGATATTTCTTCGTTTTTTTTATTAGTTATGTGCGCATACACTTTAAATAGGTTTATTTGAAATCTTTAATTTTCCACAATATAATTTACTTGCCATTTATCATTTGATGATTACGAGACAAACTCCTCTTGAGGATCGTGACAATTCATGCGCTGCGTGGAAACTTCCATTTCCAAAATGAATGAGACGATCGATGAAGAACGACTCGGTGTCACCAACGCGGGAAAATGCAGAGATATATTTTTTAAAATACACCATATCACCGCACAACACCGCCCAACAGCCAACAAGTATCATACACCGCCCAACAGCCAACGAGTATCATACACCGCCCAACATGACACAGACAGCAACATGTCGACATTATCGCTTTTTCTTTAAACCGAGTGAACCGAGCCGAACCGAATACACCGCGTGAATTCACCGAGCGAATTTCAGCCAATTCCACCTATTTCTTCGTTTTTATTTTATTCGTTACCAGCAGAAGTACCCAGCGTTGCCGGGCGGGGGAGGGGGGAAGGGCACGTACACTTTAAACATGTATATACATGTGGGATGTGGGATATATACATGTGGGACATGTGTACGTGTGTGTACGTGTGTACGTGTGTGTGTGTGTGTGTGTGTGCGCGTGAATATGTGTGTGTGTGTATATATGTGTGTGTATGTGTATGTAGGCTAACCCCCGCTCTAGCAGGGAAAATGGCCTTAAAATGCATGTTGTTGTTGTATGTGTATATACATGTCTGTGTGTGTGTGTTTGTGTGTATATGTGTCTGTACGTGTGTGTGTGTGTGTGTCTGTTTTTGTGTGTGTGTGTGTGTGTGTGTGTGTGGAGATGTATATATGTGTATATATGTGTATATGTGGATACATATGTGTATACATATTTGCATATGTGCATATGTGTATATGTGTGTGTGTGTGTGTGTGTGTGTGTGTGTGTGCATGTGTGTCGATGTACGTGTGTGTGTATGTGTATATGTGTGTGGGTGTATATGTGTGTGTGTGTGTATATGTAAACATGGGCCGGTGTGTGTGTAAAGTGTGAGGAGGTATTGGAGAGGAAAATGCAGAGATATATTTTTTTAAATCGCGCCATGATGATAAACGAAAATACACCGCCTAAAATAACAGTCGACATATATTTAAAATTCGCCATACACATCCATGCGGGAATCCCACGGGCATGGATGTGTGTGACATTTCGACATATTGAGTTACATGCTGCGCCTGCACATTCAGTTATATAAGATGGTTACTGGCAATTGATCACATCCACAAATGATGTAATCCACACAATTTATGTACTTTACATAACGTTAATAGGAATACATGCCCGTGTAGATGGGAATGACATATAATTCACCGAAAACGTTGAAGCAACCGCATAATATTACGGTGATGTTTAACTCTGAGAATAGTTCTAAATTTAAAAAACTTTCTTCTGATATTTGTGATTTATTTCAAACAAACTGTATTTCCCAGCTACACGGGCATGTATTCCTATTAACGTTATGTAAAGTACATAAATTGTGTGGATTACATCATTTGTGGATGTGATCAATTACCAGTAACCATTTTATATAACTGAATGTGCAGGTGCAGCATCTAACTCAATATGTCGAAATGTCACACACGTCCATGCCCGTGGGATTCCCACGGGTGACCCCGCTAGTGAAATATATTAGGCCATGTAGGATTGTATAGGTAGTGTGCTCCGAATGGCGCGAAGAAGAAGAAAAACCTCCATGTACCTGAGTAGGGATCCGTTAGACCGGATGTCGTGTAAGTTCGTATCTTTGTCCCCATGTCGAGGGGTGTTATGTTCATTAGGTAGGGTTTAAGGGTAAATCCCCTGTATGTAAATTGCCTCTGTGATTTCTCCTTTGTTCCTATGACACACACCGCCATGCACTCCGCACCTATACTAAAAAGACCATATAAAAGCAACCGGAACCAGGACATTCGAGCACCACCAATGATACCACCAACTGGGTCATCACACAAGCCAGCAAGTGACCGTGCTGGCTTCGTGACGGCAGCGCTTGGTGCTTTGTGTGCCTGAAAGGAACGTCGGGGCTCGGGGCAGCCGAGCAAGGAGGACGTGTGAGGACTCAGGCCTGTTCGCTTTGCGTCGACATGGCGGTGAACGGACTTCACGCCAAGGCGTGTGTTTTCCCCTGCATGGACCAGGGACCCGTTCGAGGACTGACGGGGTTCAAGGGTCGTTCAAAGCTGAGTACACACGACGCATTATTTTCCAGTTATTTTTCCCCTTGTGTTGTATACGAGTCCATATGGGAGCGCTCCATTTAGGATGTTGGATTTGCTGTACATTATTTTGTTATCGGCATTTCTTTCATTAAACCTGGTATTGTTACATTTTAATTCCGTGTCAGTTTGAGTTGATTTGACTTTTGAACAAGCCAAATGACCAGCCAAATTCCAACCAGGCAAATGGGATGACCAGGACAACGATAACAATAAATTGACAATGGTCACATTTTGCTACCTCGGAGACATGCTGAATGGAGAAGGTGGATCAGACTCGGCAACGGTTGCTCGAGTGAGATGTGCATGGAAGAAGTTTCGGGAACTGAGTGGCGTGCTGATGATGAGGGGAGTGTCGTTGAAGCTGAAGGGAAAGGTGTATGCTGCATGTGTGAGAAGTGTTATGATTTATGGGAGCGAGACATGGGTAATGAACGTAGAGCAGCAACGAAGGTTGGAAAGGGTGGAAATGCGAATGGTTCGACGGATGTGCGGAGTATCGTTGAGAGAGAGGAAGACAAATGATGAATTGCGAAAGATGATGGGAATAGAGCCTGTGATTGATGCTGTGAAGAGGAACAGGTTGAGATGGTTTGGTCATGTGTTGAGGAAGGATGAAAGTGACTGGTTGAGAAGAGTGATGGAAATGAATGTAGAAGGAAGCAGAGGACGGGGAAGACCGAGAAAGACTTGGATAAAGATGGTGGAAGAAGAAATGCGGGCAAAGGGGTTAACAAGGAGAGATGCAGAAAATAGGGCAAAATGGAGAAGATTGTCATGGGGACCGCAAGGCTAACCCCCGCTCTAGCAGGGAAAATGGCCTTTTAAAATGCATGTTGTTGTTGTTGTTGTCATTTGTCCATATGTAACATCAAACCTCCTTCCTCACCCTGAACCACCACACCAGCAACCCTTTCCACCTATATGCACCGCTCCAAACTCTCCTCCCTCATGCAATATGTCAATTGTGAAGTGAAGCCAACTATCGATAAACAGAGTATCCCCAGAACAGTAATTTGAACTCAAGGTAGACAAAGGAAGCAATCCATCTAAAAAAAGGTGTGGTGGCATGACCAAATGATTCCATTTGTTCAAACGTGAATATTGTCCACACCATTTCTGCTCAGTTGGTAGCTGATGACTTATGTATATTCCATATTTAACAACGCTACATAAACGCAAGCTCTGCAACAAGCACATTCAAGAGCTGCAAATTGCCAAGCACTGTTCTTATTACTTCCATCACCAAAGGTGCACAAAGCTTATGTTTCACCCCTGTCTGTCTGTCTGTGTGCAGGATATCTCAAAGCTGTCGCTGGATTTGGATGAAATTTGATGGACAAGTTGGGTGTATGACAAGGACGAATTCATTCGATTTTGGTGAAGATCCAGATCCAGATATGACAATTTTTAAAGTTATTCTTCACCATTGGGGTTCAGGGCCACAATCGACATATTGCACGATATCTCAAAAATTTAGATTGATTCAGACGACACTTGGGGACAGGTTGGGTGTGTGACAAGGACAAATTGATTAGATTTTGGTGAAGATTTAAATACGATATATATATATATATATTGTTATGTCTGGGGGTAGAGAAAAATGTAGAGCAGAGTAGGTCTGAGTAGGTAACATGCTTCGAGATGTCGCGATAAGGAACACTTCCTGTAATAAGTCCGTGTTTAGGTGTTTTGTCGGTTAAGGTGTATAATTGTGAATCTACCAGGAGATTCGGGTGATAGTTAGTGTAGGGGTTAATCAGTAGAGCCCTTGTATGTCTCACCTAGTAGTCAAACCTTTGTCCATTATGGCACTGCAGACCACATAAACATTAGTTAGGACCTTTAGTACAACACTAAATGACGCCCTTCTCCCCTGACATGACTTAGGAAGAAATCAGGCTGGAACACCGCCACAATTGGCCGCCACCATTTACACCTCCGAGAGACCTATCCACCTCGCATAGCACGTGCTATGACCGAGGAGCAGGAGTGGGGAGAGTTGGAGTGACGCAGAGGGCGTGACCTGGACGAGCCGGCGAGTCGTGGGAGGCTCCGATTGGCAGAGCAGTGCGCCGATGTGACGTCATCGGCCGGGGATATTAGCGAGGGTCGGACGCCATTTTGGAGAGTTCAGATGAGATCAGAGCCCCGACCTGAGTTGGAGTCCCGGTGCGAGTGAGTCGAGTTCAGTTAAGAGTTCGTGTGCACCCGAGTCGAGTTCAGTACGAGTTGAGTGAGCAGTGCAGAAGAGTTGGTTCGAAGGAGTTTGAGCTGAGAGAGGCAGTCTGGAGAGTTGGATCCAGAGTGGAGATCCTGAGTTGAGTTGAGTTGAGAGTGAGAGTGAGCACCGGACGCCTTTGCAAGCAGTTGGATTCCTGGCAGTGCAGTTCACAGACCCCGACCCGAGTTGAGCTGAGGTGCAGCCTGGGTGGAGCTCGCTGTCCTGCTATGGGACCTCGTGGTGCTTCGGAGCTTGGAGCGGGACCTCGGGTGCGGCGGCGAGGGCGTTGGCTCGGGCCTAGCGGGGCGTGCGAGGCGGACGGAGGATTCGTCCAGGCCGGGAAGAAGACGACGAGATAGATAAGCCCGAGCTCCGCGTACATTGTGAACAAAAGACGTGTTTATTTTCGTATTCATATTCCCCCATTTTGTATTTGAGGGCTGGTATGCGGGATCCCGATTAGGATATTTATTACCGGCGTGTGCTTTTCCTGTCTTGTTCTTCCCAATAAACCCTTATATTATTTTTCTTGTACATAATACCTGAACGCAGTTTCCTGTTTGGTTTTAATAGATAAGGCTGCGGGGCTCTTGCCGTTTCCCTCCATTCCGCGCGCTTAGATTTTGGGATCTGCTATTGAGCTTCCGCCTCGGGAGTTAAAGCCTCGTAATCGGCAACTGTGATGTTAATTGGAGTTGCGCGACTATATATATATATATATATATATATATATATATATATATATGTGTGTGTGTGTGTGTGTGTGTGTGTGTGTGTGTGTGTGTGTGTGTGTGTGTGTGTGTGTGTGTGTGTGTGTTTTCCAAGTGATTCTTCACCATTGAGAGATGGGGCGAAAAACGAAATAGGTATAGCGTGATATTTCAAAAAGTTGTGGACGGATTATGACAACGCTTGGTGGATGAGTCGGAGAGGCAACAATAACAAGCCAATTAGATTTTGGTTCAGGTCCGTTTGCAGATCCAGTCTATCAGTGGGATACAAAACGTAAACTGTTCAACCTGACTCTACCAAGTGCCCTTCCTCTTTCAGGCTTCTGGTGAAACCTCACTTGGTGATCTCACTAAGTACCACACCAGACTGGCGCAATGCCCTCAAAAATACATTTTTGACTTTTTTTCCAACGAGGGCATAGCAATTTTATGTTCAATTCAACATACCATAGGCCCTGTATGTGGACGGATGGTCCCCAAGCAGTGCTGGAGGTCTCTGTCGTTGGCCATCTACAATAACGTCACAATCAGTGGCATAAAGAGAGAGAGAGAGGCCCCAGGCAAAGAGAGATGTACAGGTCAACAAAAAATGACAACATTTTTAAAAATCAGATGTTCAATGCACTTCTAAACTCACTCTGCACAACGGGTCCCTGAATCGTGAAGTCCCAGGTTTCACTGTCATTTCTGTACACGTTTAATCGAGTAGACTGCAACACAATGGGCAAATGCAATGTCATCCAAATTCGAACAAATTCAAGACCAACTTGTTTCTGGCAGACAGCATGCTTCTTGACAATAGCTGTTACCCTAGCGATGAAACTTTGAGCAAAGTACACTCTTAGTTAGGGCAAATAAAATGAGCCAAGTCGGTTTTTCAAACATTTTTTTGGTATAACTATTTTACCATACATTAAAACAAAACACCAAAATACAAGAACATGCAGAAATTACTGTACAAATCAGTATGGAATCGCTTGTCCCTTTCCTTTCTTTAAATAATCCAGTCTTTTGGTCAAACTTTCACAAAGCTTCTTTCACTGAGAAAGTGCAATATTGTCTGTCCCATTCATGTTTGACAGCTTCCCAGGGTTGATCAAACTTTGAAAATTTCCCTCCAATAAGTTTGTGCTAAATACAGGACCAAAGATTCTCTATGGGGTTAAAATCGGGACTGACCAGGCCAGAACACAAGTTTCAGGGACGTTTTCTCCAACCACTTTTTGGTGGCTTTTGCAATATGGGCAGGGGCATTCTCTTGTTGAAAAATGACTTCTTTGCTTTTCTCTCCAGGAAATAACTTTTGGAGGCTGGGAAGTAATCCTTTCTCGAATATTTCTGGTAGTCCTTGGCAGTAATCGACTGTTCACACCTTATCAGCTCAACAACACTAGCAGACAGAAATGCACCCAAGACCACGATTCCACCTCACCCATGCATGCTTCACAGTTGTTGAAATGCACCCAGGCTTGAATCTCTCACCAGATCTGCAAAGGCAATGTTCTGGGGCAGCACTGCAAAGCTGAAATCTTGATTCATCACTCCACATAACTCACTGAAACCAGTCTGAATCACAGTTCCCATATTCAGCCAAAAAGTGCAAACTGTCCTGAATGTTTTTCTTCGATAATCGAGGCTTCTTAGCACATTTTCTTGAAGCAAAACCAGTATCAGTCAACCTGCTTGTGATGGTCCTTCTGAAAACAGCCTTGGTTGCAGCAGTTCTGAACTTCTCTGAAAGTTTCCGCAAGCTTTTATTTATTTCCTGTAGAACAAAGAATTTCAGTGGCCTGTCATCTTCACTTGTAGTTGCTCAAGGCCTGCCAGATCCCTTCTTCCTTGCAGCAGAACGAGTTTTATGGAACTGTAGATCTATTCTCTCTATGGTAGGCAGAGAAATAGGGATGTTCTCCTTCTTGATGAAGACAAGCAATTCGATTTTTTATATCCCCGTCAGCATGGAACTTCTCTTTCCTTGGAGGCATTTCTAAATTGAAACACAAAAAAGCATAACCTTCACTAACTGTACAAGTCATATGCAGATCTTTAAAATAATTACTTCCAACAGTAAAATACTTTTTGGAATTTCTTTGTGATACAGAACAACTCAAAACAGTCATATATCCCTTTGGTATGAGTAAAATTTAGATCTATTTTGTCTTACCTGTGATATTTGCCTTTAAAGATGAAAGGCGAAAATATGGAAATTTCGTAATTCTTTTTTTATTTGATTTTTTTTTTAGAAAAAAAACTTTAAAACACTAATTTTTTCATAAAATTTATTTTAGCTACTGCAACATGAGTAATACATTTGAACTGGAATATGTACTGCACATCTTTGGCTCCAAATTTGAAAAAAACAGCTTCTCATTTGTTTTGCCCCAGAATGTACATGCAAACATCCAACACAGCCATTACCTTTGCATACTCTATCTTCAGTGTGCAACAGCCAGAGTAAATGTCTGCTCCGTTAAGAGTCGTTTTGGCTCGCTGGGCATTCGGGACAGAATCAAATGTAATCTGATTAAGGGATACAAACAACTCCAAATTTGGCCATAACAGGTTATTATAAGAAAAGCACGAATACGAGTTGGCAGTTTGGTCTTCTTGGGACTTGATCACAGCTCATAATACCACAAATCAAAGGTGCAAATCTCACTTACTGTGAGCTACTATTGCCCTTGTTGTTTTCATGTTTTGTTATGCATTATGTTTTGCACTCTGTCAAAGCGCCTTTGGGCTTCATGAAAAGCGCTATACAAAATAAATGAATTATTATTATTATTATTATTGTCATTCATAGAAACGTTGTTGGATGTACGGCCTAACGCCATGCAGCCGCAAACGACGCTGGGTGGGAATCACACACGCAGAGGTTACTTGCCTCAAAGATGACCAGCTCAATGCCAAATTTAGCACGGAGCACCCCGAGTTGTAGGTGCTCCATGATTTAACAAAGGTGTCCAAACACGCTCCTTATCCAACTTTTAACAAATTTACCCTCCGGAGATACTCCAAGCCGAATCAATTTGTATGGGAAAGAATGGCAGGCCTACACAGTATGCCAGCAGCATCGTTGCAATCAAGCCATATGAGCCAGAGACACCAATGTACAGTAGTTCAATCGGGGCCCACCACACGCCATATAGAACCAACCCCCGCCCCACGGGTTTTAAAGTTTTGGTCCCGACTCCACCCGGAGGCGAGGCAGTTAAGTACTCCAGCAGCATGGGATATGCATGACCTCCTGACATGAACGAACGGTGCCGCCCACCAATCGGGGATCACCACCCTCACGACCAATCACGGTCCTGCCCACCAAAAATACTCCACTCCTCTCCAATCCTTCTGGTAGGACAAAACGGCTAATCCAAGCCCATATGTCTGCAGTCTTTCACCATCCTCACCTCACCTGGCAGATTCCAAAATCGTCAAGAAACATGAAACGCAACTTAATCCAAATATACACTATTAAGGAACAGTGTTGTCACTTTAACACAGCAATGGAAAACTTAACCTTACCTTCAAACACTTCATACAACATTCAAAATGCCTTAAAACTACACAAAGGTCTATGCCTTAGTTCTAACAAGTGACCCCCACCCCTCTACATGCCCACCCAACAAACATAACAATACAGTAGTGGTTGCTGTCTGTTCCAAATGTGATATTGTACATGTTGAAGCTCCTCCCTCAGCTTCATACACAATTTTTGATAATAGGCAACATGCAATGCCTTCAGAAAGTATTCACACCCCTTGGCTTTCTTCCACATCTTGTTATATTACAACGTGAATTTAAAATTGGTTAAATTCAGATTTTTTTGGTCACTTATCTACACATACAGTGAAACCCCGATTTTATGCTCCCCGATTTAACGTGAATCCGGATATAACTCGATGAGTCATTGGACCTTTTTTTTTTTTTTTTTTTCGCTCTTTCCGGAACTTCTTTCCGGAAATGGAACAAACTGCTAGAAAAAGAAAATCTTTTTCTGTGAAAGATAAGCTTCACGCACCACGCGATCAAGACTAAAAGTCAAACTCAAGTTGCATGAGACCTCGGATACAGGAATCAACACTTCGTGGCTGGAAATCTCGAGAAGAAAAGTTACAACTGTGACGAAACAGGCCTCTGCTACAAGATGATCCCAGACCGTACACTGGCTAGCAAAGATGGCGCCCACCGACGTGAGGGGTTCAAACAACGCAAAGATCGCGTGACGTTGTTGTTTTGTGTAAACAAGACTGCAACACATAAGTTAAAACCGCTCATGATTGGCAAATCTCGCTTGCCCCGCTGTTTCCACCATGTCAGCATGAAATCGTTACCGTTCGAGTACACACACAGCAGCAATGCTTGGATGACAAGTGTCATCTTTGAGGATTGGTTTCACCAAACTTTTGTCCCTGCCGTCCACGCTCATTTGCGTAAGCAAAAGCTAGAACCCAAAGCTCTTCTTTTGCTTGACAACTGTCCCGCTCATCCGCCAGCTGCCAACCTAGTACGCCGTGACGGAAAGATCCGAGTTTCTTACCTCCCCAAGAACACTACATCCAAGATCCAGCCCCTAGATCAGGGGATCATCTCTGTGTTCAAGCAGAATTACAGGCGGAAATTAATTCGTAGAATTGTAGATGACAACAACGCTGGAAGCCTATCTGAAAAGCCTGAACGTGAAGGAAGTTTGCCACTTAGGTGGGAAGGTCTGGGCAGCAATCGGCTCGTCATGTGTAGAGAAATGCTGGGAGAAGGGTCTGGGGCCAGCCTTTTCATCACGCCAATCCACCACGGAAGATGATGATGACGAGCCAGATTTGTACAGCTTCACAGAGGAAGATGTGCGTGAGGCAGAGAAGCTGTCTGAATGGAGCAAAGAAGAGCTACACCAGTGGCACTCTGCCGACGACGAATGCCCAACATATGAGCACCTGACGGACGCCGAGATCGTCCGTAATGTAACTATAGCACCAGCGGAGGCAAGTGTACCGGTTCTCAAGCCACAAGAAGATGATAATGAAGAGCCTCCAACACCACCCACCAAAAGTGTCTGAAGCCATTGAACACCTCGAGGCTAGCCTCCATTGGCTGGAGACCCAGGAGGTGGACCACATAAAAATCCTCCAACTCAGAAGCATTCTAGATTTCGCTCGCAGCCAACGACATGCTACGTTCAAGCAAGGAACACTCGATCACTGTTTTAAGAAATAAACGGTAAATGATGATTGATAATATTCTTGAATGTTCCTATTTGTTGTTTTAGGATGTTAGGTCAACATTGGGTCAGTTTGAACGCTGATTTTCTTGAACCCCGATTTAGCGCGACTCCGCTTTTTTCGCGATGACATTTTATGGACCTCAACGATCGCGTTAGAATGGGTAATACCCCACAAGCCAAAGTGGAATTTTTTTTTTTTTTTGTGAAAATAATTTAAAATGAAATACAGAAATATCTAATTTACATAAGTATTCAGCCCTGAATCATACTTCGTAGAAGCACGTTTGGCAGTCAATACAGCTTCAAGTCTTCTTGGGTATGTCTATCAGCTTTGCACATCTGGGTTTGTGGAGTTTCTCCCATTCTTCCTTGCAGATTTGCTCAAGCTGTCAAGTTGGATGGGGAGTGTTGATGAACAGCAATCTTCAAGTCTTTCAACAGATTCTCAATGGGATTCAAGTCTGGACTTTGGCTGGGCCACTCAAGGACTTTCACGTTCTGTTCTGAAGCCATTACAGTGTTGATTTTCCTGTATGCCTGGGATAATTGTCTTGTTGAAACGTAAATCTTCGCTGCAGTCCAAGGTCTTTTACACTCTGAAACAGGTTCTCCTCAAGGATTTGCCTGTATTTGGCTCCATTTATTGTTCCCTATATCCCAGAGTTTAATTTTCGTCTCATCAGACCTCAGAATATTTTGCCTCATGCTCAGTCTTTCACGTGCCTTTTTGCAAACTCCAGGCATGCTGTCATGCGCATTTTTCAGGAGTGGCTTTTGTCTGGCCGCTCAGCCATAAGGCCTAGATTTGTGAAGTGCTGCAAGGATGCTATCCTTCAGGCAGGTTTCCCCATCTCAGCCAAGGAATTCTGTAGTTCTGTCAGAGTGGTCATTGGGTTATTTGGTCACCTCACTCACCAAGGTCATTCTTGCACGGTTGCTCAGTTGGGTCGGACGGCCAGCGCTATGAAGAGTCTGAGTAGTTCCATATTTTTTCCACAACGTTCCCCAGATCTATGCCTTCTCACAATTCTATCTCGGAGTTCAACGGACAGTTCTTTGGACTTCATGGTAGAGTTTGTGCTATGACATGCACTATCAACTGTGGGACGTTATATGTAAAGTGTGTTTCTTTCTAAATCATGTCCAATCATTTGATTTGGCCACAGATGGACTCCAATCAAGTTGTAGAGACATGTCAAGGATGGTCAAAGGAAATTGGATGCATCTGAGCTCAATTTAAAGTGTCATGTCAAAGGGGTTGAATACTTATTGATTCAAGGCATTTAAACTTTTAACTTTTAATTAATTTGGAAAAATTTCGAACAGAAAATTTCACTTTTGCATTTTGGGGTATTATGTGTAGATCAGTAAAAGATAATCTCAATTTAATCCATTTTCAATTCAGGCTGTAACCCAACAAAATGTGAAAAAGTCAAGGGGTGTGAATACTTTCTGAAGGCACTGTATAACAAGTCCAATTTAAGAAACTCATCATAGGGCTAGGGGGTGGGGGGGGATCTGTTAGTTGAAGAGTCCTTTAAAATGGAAGGAATTTCCATCAGGGGACAAGGCCCAAGTCCATTACATCACAAAGACATACAAATCAGGATGCATAAAACCATTAAATCACATCGACATATAAATCATAATACCTTAAATAGGACTTCAGGAAAAAAAGAAGAAAAAAAAAGATTGCCTGCTCATTTGTCAGGTGAATGGCAAAAACATTAAACTTGGTTCATGGAAGACCGCAAGTTACAAAATCTTATCCAAAGCCATTTTGAGGCATCCAATATTTTGTCTTTGAGATTAACAGCAAAAACAGGAAGATTGTTTTTTAATGGAAATTTACAGATCACCGAAATATTGATAAGACTTTGTTAAAACGGGAGATTAGTGGCTTCATTAATGTACTCTGAACATAACTAATGAAAAGGGAATATGAGGGAACTGTGGACTGTGAATAACCGCACTTTCTGGGCTTGGAAAATAAGAAATAAATAAAATAATCCTAACAAACCCCAATGTATCCAGAACTTGAAGATCTACTGTTTTTCACCAGCAATTGAACTTAACACACCTTTACATTGCTAAATGCAAAGTAATGTTTACAACATCGTAAAGAAAACTTCAATTTGAAGTTTTAAGGTCGTCATTAAATGCAACAAACACCTACACAGGATAATGGGCAGAAAAAAACATCTTTTTTTGGGAATGCCTTACATTCACAACTAGAAAGGCACTCGGTGGAGCGCATACCTCTGCCAGGCTGATTAGTTTACATGTTGTATCACACTGATTGGCCGGATCTACATTCGGACCTGAACGAAAATTTATTTGGCTTGTTCTTGTCAGTTTTGTCATAACTCGTCCACAACTTTGAGATATCCTGCTATATATCGTTTTTGGCCCAATGAATGGTGAAGAATCACATTGCAAATTAAAAAATTCTCTTATCTGAATCCAAATTGGGATCTTCACCAAAATTGAATCAGTTCGTCCTTGTCACACCCAACTTGTCCACCACATTTCGTCCGAATCTGTCCACAACTTTTTGATATACATATCCTGTTATATATAGTTTTAGGCCCCATCTCTTAATGATGAAGAATCACTTAATTTCTAGTATCCGTATCCAGATCCGGGTATTCACCAAAAATCTAATGATTTCGTCCTTGTCATACACCCAACCTGTCCACCAAATTTTGTGCAAATCCGTCGACATTTTTGTGTGATATCCTGCACACAAAAAAAAAAAAAAAACGGACGGGTGAAAACATAGCATACGTCCACCTTTGGTGGCAAAGATAATTATACGAAACAGGTCACCAAAATTCAGCAAATTCCACCATATGAGTGTCAACAAGTTATGCCTCAACAATGGAGACAACTTGTTCACATTCATGACAATCAGCCAATTCAATTCATTGATTGAGGATCTCTTTGCGAAGCGAAAAGTGCTTTCTCTGACAAAAGCGGCCGTGAACAGTGCAAACATGTAGTTTGTTCAAAATATCCTATAAAATGTCACTGAGATCAAGCGAAAAATTTAGGGTGTGAATCATTATAACAAAAAGTTGGATGAAAGCATATTTATGTGAGTGGGAAGTGGTAGTGATCAATATTTTAACATTTGTGCATTACAATCCATCACAGAGGTCACAGCTGATGACGTTTGGCCTGACCTTTGCAACAATGGAGCACGGTGGGGTGGAGGAAGGGGTCCCCATGGCAATCACGACCATGCAGAGGAGCTTCCAACGAAAATTAAAAAATACTTTTCCTCAAAAAAAAAATAAACACTTGCAAGTCCCTTAAGCTTTCTTCTACAAGATTATACCACCAATTGGATATAACTTACTTTTAAACAATACACTTCAAATCCTGTTTTCTATTTTATAAATGGCATAAAGATCCCGGTGTCCCTCACAGGACACGTCATTGTCATTGTTCCAACCTCAAGGGCCTATAGTAAGGGCATTTTATGAGATATTTCACAAATCTGTTAACTAAATTGTTACCAAAAAATTTCTTCACCAATATGTTTGTAAAGGTGTGTAATAACATGTGTTAAAATGTTGAAGTTCAACTCCCGTGGGAAACCCAGAAAAAAAGCTGTTGAATTCGGGTACCGAAAAATTATTTTCGAGAATTTTTATTTTTTTTAATCGGCCCTTAAGTAACTTATGAGGGGTCAAATAAGGGTTTTTCATGATTCTGAGTTGATTGTTAACATTTATATTTTCACTTTTACATTTACACACAAAGTAGCTTTTATCTCACATACATATATAATACTCAAGAGTTATTTCTCATTCACAATGTCAGAAGTTTCAACAGTCATTGTCTATGTCTTCTTCAGACTCAACAACATCATGACTGCAGTTTCTGCATGTAATGCCATTACAGACTCCACAGGCCGAGATGCACGTGACCCCATTCTTCTTGCAGCTGCATCGCCGGTTGCTGCAATCTCCATGACAATTACAGCTCGTGAACTGCAATAGCTCCTCAGGAGCCGTGGGGTCCAGTGTTGGAACTGGCTCATACCCATGCACACCTATTGTCCATCCATAGTCACTGGGGTTCAGAGACATGCTCTGTAGAAGGATCCAGTCCCGGGTCTGCAGGTAGGCACGGAGTGAATGTTGTGCAGCTGCACCCTCTGTTGGAGGTAGAGTCTCTGGTTTGATCACTCCTGCCGCTGCCTTCCTTGAGAACATGTTGTACCGAATTTCACTCAAGTCCTTTGCTCAAACACTGGCACTACTGGGTCTGAGTGTCTGGCTCCCATCTTCCCATCAGCCACCTTCTCCATGAAGGTCTTCATGTCACCACGCTCCTCCTCAGTGAAGGCAAGTTTCATGATGTGTTGATAGATGGCTGCATCGATGAGAAGGTGAACACGGATTGCCTTGTCAAAACATCCTCCATCCATGATGTGGTTGGCTGTCGTACTTCCAGGATAGATCAACTGGATCACATCTAGTAGTCCAGAATCTTCCATGATGTTACCCATTGATCCAAGATAAGACTTCAGCAGGTGAAAACCACCCAACCTTGGAATGACGGGTAGATTTGCCTGCTTTATTATATTCACAGCCTTCAGCCAAATCGGAAGATCAAAGGTCACTATAGCGACCCCAGCGCGCCGTATGCACTCTTTCAGAGTGGTGAAGATGGTGTTGAGGTCATTAGGGTCTCCTTCAATAACTGGGAGGAACTCGATCTGTGTGCTCTGCTTTGCATCATTAGCATGGATTCTCTTCATCCAGCCATTCCAGTTGGAGTGTGGGAACTCAGGATCGTTGGCTTTGATCACCCACCCCGCTGCCCAGAGTGTGTCACCTGGAGTGAGGAGGGGCTGATCATGAGCCAGGGAGGAGGAAAGCTCAGCGAGGGGGAGAAACATGATCGCGTTCGTTCCTATCTGTTTCCTGTTCGTAAATGGAATAATCTTTACTTCAGTTCCTCTCAGGATCTTAGCTTTGTCGAGTGCCTTCAACTTCACCCGGGGGAAAGCTGCTGTTGTCTGTGGATCTGGCAAAGGTGGTGCCGGAGAGGTGACTTCGATCCAACCCATTGAGTGAAAGGGAGTGTTTCCGTGAATAGAGACAATGTTTAAATCTATATTGTCTCCAACAAACTGAGTGACTGCATTGTTTGTTTCCCCAACCTCCATAAAGACCACCTGATCATTACTTGACAATTCACTTTCACTGGCTGGCACTTTGGCTGTCATCACTGATTGATCCTCAAGCGCAGCATCAACCGCAACCTCATCATTGATCTGTTCATCGGTTTCCTCCACAATGGTGTCAAGAGTGCCAGAAGTATCTGGAACATCATCTCCACTCCTACTATTAAGGAAGCAGTATTTGTAGTTTTGTGTCTCCGTGTAAGACTCAGTGTATCCCAGCCGGTGGAACTTGTTGAGCATCCATTTTGACCCAAATCTATGATCAAGTTGTATGGCAAGCCCCATTTGGTGTGGCAATACTCCAGACCGAGGTCGACAGGCCTTAATAAAATTCTGCCCCCAAACGGCAACTCTTTCGTCTGTCTTGACAATCGGTCTCAAGAACATCTGAAGGCTTGCAGGAACAAGTGTCAGCTGACTATCGATGTCAGTCATACTGTGTGTGGTGGGGTATGACTTTGGACCTAAATCAATCAAGGCAATATCATTGGATATGAACTTGAGTGCCGTCTTTATGATCTGAGTCTTCTCATCTCCATGGTCAAGATTAGCATGATGCTCTCGCAGAATATTGTCGGTGCCATCTTTGAGACAGAGTACATCTGCCCTTCTTTCCTGTGTTGTGAAATACAAGGTGTCTTCGTATTTCTCTAGAAGTTTTATCTTTAGCCAATGCTTTGAATAAGAAAGGCTCTTCTCTGGTGACTGATCAAACTCCTGCAGCTTTTCATGGACTTGGTCCATGTTCATTACCCCATGCTCTAATTCTGAGTCTAACCATTCGCAGAATTCAATAAAAACGGCCTCTCGCTCCTCATCAATACTCCTCTGTCCTCTCTTCCTTTTTCCTTCCTCATCAGTCTTGGACAAACTGTCACCTCTCGCAAACATAAGTTTGCATCGCAAATGGTACAGTGTTTCTTCTGCTACCAAGTCGTTGATCCCTTCCAGGCGTCCAGTGACTTCAGTGCCCCAGTCATCCCCGCGACTCCGTGCTGTCTTCAGCAAGCTTGCCTTCAGTGTATCTGCAGTCAAATTATCTGGCACTCTGTATTTCTTTCTAGCTTGTGCTGGATTATTTTTGTAGAGCTGGGCTGGTTGGTTGCAAAGAATGCACATCCTTATACAGGAGGTCAACTGACTGTGATCTTCTAGAACTGCAGCTAGTTGATGAACTGAACTCACAAGTAGTGCGTCTTCTCTTCAACTTTGATGACTCTTTCTTTGCCGTTGATGCTTGAGCTGACTTCTTGGTGGTTGCAACAAAGTTGTTGTACAGATCATTTTTACACTTCTGGTGGTACCTCAGTTTTCCTTCCTTTTGAGCCTCCTTCATACGTTCCACAACAGTAACATTTTCGACAGTTTCTGCTTGTTTCAATAAAGTTGAGTATCCCTTTGGAGTTGCCTGTATGAGCCTTTCAGCTGGTGTATCCGAGCGTGCACAGATGAAGCAATTGAGCACAGGTGGAGTAACGTCTTCATCCATATTGCTAGACTCCATGTCCTGCAAAGTAGAAAATGAGATATATTTAGAAATTATTTTTCCACAAAGGAGTGTCTGTGGTGAAATATAAATGTTAACAATCAACTCAGAATCATGAAAAACCCTTATTTGACCCCTCATAAGTTACTTAAGGGCCGATTAAAAAAAATAAAAATTCTCGAAAATAATTTTTCGGTACCCGAATTCAACAGCTTTTTTTCTGGGTTTCCCACGGGAGTTGACCTTCAACATTTTAACACATGTTATTACACACCTTTACAAACATATTGGTGAAGAAATTTTTTGGTAACAATTTAGTTAACAGATTTTCATGTTTCCCTTACTACTAGTGTCATGATGGTTCAGCAACTCTTCTGTTTGTCGAGAAAATATTGTACGTTTTACAAGTACGTTTTTATGCAGGCACATGACCTCGTGCAAGTATTCGTATTTGTGAGGCATTTGATTGAGAATTTTGAAGCCAGATCTATGAATAAAGAGAACTAGTGAACTTGGGGTGACGGTACGACCCCCAACAACAGGTGATGGATTTGTAATGGAATAAAAACAAGGCTGAGAAATATAGTGTGGCTTATGGTGGTGCTAAATATGTTGTTGTCCTTTGAAGAGAAATGTCCTGGGTTTGCTGACAATACAAATCTCAAAATTCATTGCAATACAGTTAAGAAGCAAAAATTAAGTTATTATGACAAACAAGTTGAGGCCATTCACACATTTAGGAGATTCATCTGTAAGAATCCCTGATGATTTGCCTCATTATGTTGCTCGGGCTTTACCCAAAGTACAATTGGGCCGCCGGCCTCGCAATCAAGTCTGTATCCCAGGGAATTCACCCGCAAATAACGTCAATCAGCTGAATATCGCCCCATATAGGTTGGCATCCATGGGGAAGGGGAAATTCCTCTTTCTGTGCCCAGCTGAGTGGAAAAAGAAAAGCAATGTCAGAAACATGCTGCCATTTGTACTCAACATGCTCAGGGAAGTGACATCACTTCCCCCAATCCCAGTGGCTCTGCATGTGTGAAAGTCAAGTCTGGTGTTGTCTCATGTAGCAGGCTGCATGTGTGGGTGATTTGTGTTGCAGCGCCTCCACAAGCATTAGAGCCTGTAAAAAAACTAAAAAATAAACGAAACTAAAGAGTTGATAGAACACCTAACCCCACATAGTCTGGACAAAAAAAAAAAAACAAGCGTTACGCCTAGGTCCCACAGCGGTGAAGTGATGCGAGTCGACAAAGTGGAAGACGCAAGGCGGCTATCTTGGATTTTGACGTGGCGACCCAATTTTCAATAGCGTTCTCCCTTATGCGTAGATACACCCACACACCAGATTAGAAGTTAGTAGTTCATTTATTTTTCAAGATATTTCGCTCACAAGGTTCAGACATATATATGGTGGCGGCCATACATGAATGAATGAATGATCGTTTTAAGGCCATTTTCCCCACTAGAGTGGGGGTTAGCCTTGCGGGCCCCATGACAATCATGGTTCCCTTTTTGAGGCAATGTTTTTATGGCCGGATGCCCTTCCTGACGCCAACCCTTAATCGCCTCTTACGATGCGCAGGGAAACGGTGTACCTATTCTAAACCGGGGTACACACCGGGATACATGGCGTCAGACATACATGGACGTCAGACATGTATGTCAGACATACATGGTGGCGGCCATATTGGATTTTGACGTGGGTTGCACCCACACACCAAATTCGAATGCGGTCCTTCGCTTACGCACGCACGTACATACGCACGCACGCACGGAGGGGAAAACCATAATCCCCCTTTCGCTCCGCGGTGCGACGGGGGACAAAAAAGACATGGGGGTCTGCAAGCAGCAAATTTGATTGGTCGAGATGATGTAAAATGCCATAATATTTCGTCCCATGTACTGCTAAAAGGAATGGTTTTGAAAATGTAAACAAGGTGAATTTGTTCTACATTGTTCAAAATATATAATTCAATTGAAATAAAAAAAATATTTTAATGGTCGTAGAAAAAACAATTTCAGAAGTTTACAGTCATTGATGCACCATCTTTTACACCACCTTATGCAACACGTTACATTAGTTATTTGTTACTGTTTGTGTCCTTTATGACATCCTTAAAGCCAAAAGTTTCCTGTTTGGAATGATTTTCAATGTTGTGAAACTGCGCAACAGTTAAAAATATATATGTCTCGCTCCTCTCTGCGTATATGCGATCGGGACAAATTCAGAGCCAAAGTACTGCTAAATAAAACTACAGGCTCGTTTCCGATTAGTGTTCAAAATACAACATTCAAATGAAATCAAATTGTTCCTCGATCATAAACCGACGTTTGTGCACAGACAAACAGAGAGACAGTGAACCAATTGTTTAATCCTGCTTTCTGCTTCACACGTGTCGGGTAATAAATAATCATAAACACCAAGAAAAGCATCCACTACTCCCAAAGGGATTCGCCCACAATTTACTACACACATGACGTCAAACTTAGCACATTTATCACGGTGAAGGAGCTGCGCTCCAACGCGAGTCGAAAGAATTGACGCGACCAAAGACGGAATTCGTCCGAGTTGCTTTATTGAAACAAAACAGCTCAGGTATTCTGACAAGCCCGTTTATCGGGCAGCAATATATATACACATTTATGCCGGGGCGTTTGCCCGGGAAAACCGAGACCGGGCATGCCCGGGTGTCAAGGGCGAGTCCTGGAAAGGCGAGTCTGGACATGCCCGGGCGTCCTGGATGCGGCCTGGCAAGTCGAGGCTGAGCGTGCCCGAGCGCTCTGGGCGAGCCCTGGAAAGGCGAGTCTGGACATGCCCGGGCGTCCTGGACGCGGCCTGGCAAGTCGAGGCTGGGCGTGCCCGGGCGCTCTGGGCGAGCCCTGGAAAGGCGAGAGCGGGCATGCCCGGACGCTCTGGGCGAGCCCTGGAAAGGCGAGTCTGGACATGCCCGGGCGTCCTGGACACGGCCTGGCAAGTCGAGGCTGGGCGTGCCCAGGCGCTCTGGGCGAGCCCTGGAAAGGCAAGAGCGGGCATGCCCGGGAAAGACGAGTCCGGGCGTGCCCGGGAGGTTCGGGCGTGCCCGGCAACAGCGAGTCCGGGCATGCCCAGGAGAGGCGCGTCTGGGCCCGTCCGGACGAGCCCGGCATGGCGATCGCGCCCTGGCCGCGTCCTGGCAGGTGCAAGGCGATTGTGTACATTCAGCGGGAACCGCTACACGCGCCCCTCCAGAATCGACCTGCACCGGCAGGGTCAATTTAAGGGGGGTCCGGATGACCCGGCCGAAGCGACCCCTGGAGGGTGGTGGGGGGGGGGGGTCCGATCTGGTGGTGGGTGGTCGAGCGGGGGGAACTGTGGACGGAGCGCGGCCTCGCCGCGGAGGAAGGGCCAACCGTGGTGGTCGGTCGACGTCCATGTGCGCCGGTTTGAGGCGGTCCACAAAGATCCGGTCCGACCGGCCACCGACGACGAAGGACTTGTCGCCCCGTCGCAGGACCCGGAAGGGCCCGTCGTACGGCGGCCGGAGTGGCCCCCGGTGCGCGTCATGACGCACAAAGACGTACTCCGCTGTGCGAAGCGCCGGGGGGACGTAGGACTGGGGGCCACCGTGGCGGGACGTTGGCACGGGGGCAAATCGGCGGGCGGCCTCCTGGAGGTCCGAGCGCTGGTGTGCGGCAGACCAGGGACTGGTAGCGTCGGGCACGAACTCGCCCGGGACGCGGAGCGGCTGGCCGTAGACGAGCTTGGCGGCGGACGCCCGGAGGTCCTCCTTGGGGGCCGTGCGGAGGCCCAAAAGGACCCACGGCAGCCGGTCGGTCCAACCGTCGTCCTGAAGGCCGGCCATGAGTGCGGCCTTCATGGAGCGGTGAAACCGCTCACACAACCCGTTGGCTTGGGGGTGGTAGGCCGTGGTGCGGTGCAGCGTGACCCCCAACGAGCGGGCGACCGCGCCCCAAAGTTCGGACGTGAACTGTGGGCCGCGGTCGGACGAGATGTCTGCCGGTGCGCCGAAGCGCGCGACCCAGGTGGCGATGAACGCCTGCGCCACGTCGGCGGTGGTGATGGAGGTGAAGGGCACGGCCTCCGGCCACCTGGTGGTCCTGTCCACCATGGTGAGCAGGTGGGTGAACCCCCGTGATGGGGTCAGGGGACCCACCAGGTCCACGTGGACGTGGTCGAAACGCTGTGCAGGCACGGTGAAAGGTGCTAGCGGGGCCTGGGTGTGGCGGTGGACCTTGGCCCGCTGGCAGGCCGTGCAGGCGTTGGCCCAGTCGCGGACGTTCCGTCGAACGCCGTGCCAGACGAAACGCGCCGACACCAGCTTCTGAGAAGCTTTCCGGCCCGGGTGAGAAAGGCCGTGGATGGAGGCGAAGATGCGGCGCTGCCAGGAAACGGGCACGATGGGGCGAGGCTGGCCCTGGGAGACGTCGCAGAGCAGGACGGTGCCCGCGAAGGGGATGTCGGCCAGGCGGAGGCCCGTGTCCGCCGCCCGGAGGGCCTGCACCGAGGTGTCGGTGGTCTGGTCGGCCGCCATGAGCGCGAAGTCCATGCCGAGGTGGACCGCGTTCACGCTGGCCCGAGAAAGACAGTCGGCCACGGCGTTGTCTTTGCCGGCGACGTGCCGGATGTCCGTGGTGAATTCCGACACGGCGGAGAGGTGGCACTGCTGGCGGGCCGACCACGGCTCCGTGACTTTGGCCATTGCGTAGACCAACGGCTTGTGGTCGCCGAAAGCCGTGAACGTGCGGGCCTCCAGGAGGTTTCGGAAATGGCGAACGGCCAGGAATAGACCGAGCAGCTCACGGTCGAACGTGCTGTATTTTAACTCGTTCGGCCGGAGTTGCCGGCTGAAAAAAGCGAGTGGCTGCCAAACCCCGTCCACCCATTGTTCATGGACGGTGCCCACCGCGTAGTTGGAGGCGTCCGTAGTGAGGGTGATGGGCGCGTTGAGCACCTGGTGAGCCAGCAGCGTTGCGTCAGCGAGGGCCCGTTTTGCGCTCGCGAAGGCCGCGTCCATGGCCGCGGACCAAACGATGTCATGCTTGGCCGGCTTGCCCCGGAGGGCCTCGTAAAGGGGCCGCATGAGCTGAGCAGCGCGGGGCACGAATCGGTGATAAAAATTAACCATGCCGAGGAACTCTTGTAGGGCCTTGATGGAACGGGGACGCGGGAATGTGGTGATGGCCTCGACCTTGGTCGGCAGCGGCACGGCCCCGGTCTTGGTGATGCGGTGGCCCAAAAAGTCAACGGTCGTCGTGCCGAAGTGGCGTTTGGCCGGGTTGACAATTAAGCCGTGCTCGCTGAGGCGACCGAACAGTGTTCGGAGGTGGAGGAGGTGCTCGGCGCGGGACGTGCTGGCGACGAGGATGTCGTCCAGATAGACTAAAAGAAATGGCAGGTCGCGCAGCACGCCGTCCATTAAGCGCTGGAACGCCTGGGCCGCGTTCTTGAGGCCAAACGGCATCCTCAAAAATTTGAACAGGCCGAACGGCGTGATGACGGCCGTCTTCGGGACGTCGGCCGCCCGGACAGGTACCTGGTGGTATCCCCGTATCAGGTCAATTTTGGAAAATATGACCCGTCCCGCCAAACGGGCGGAAAAGTCCTGGATGTGCGGGATCGGGTACCTGTCGGGGGTGGTAGCATCGTTGAGGCGGCGGTAGTCGCCACACGGGCGCCATCCGCCCCCCGGCTTTGGCACGATGTGCAGTGGTGAGGCCCACGCGCTATTGGAGCGCCGCACGATGCCGAGGTGCTCCAACGCGTCGAACTCGGCCTTTGCCACGGCGAGCTTGGCCGGGTCGAGGCGGCGGGCCCTGGCGTAGACAGGCGGGCCCGTAGTGGGTATGTGGTGCTCGATCCCATGCCGCACTGCGACGGCCGAAAACTTCGGCCGCGTGAGGGCCGGGAATTCCGCGAGCAGGCGAGCGAACTCGTTCGCCGTCGGGAGGGCGCACGCCAGTTCGGTCGGCGCGGAGCTGCTCATCGTGCACGCCAGGGAGCTGAAGGTCTCGGCGTTGACAAGGCGACGTCGTTTGACATCGACCAGCAGCCCGTGCGCGCAGAGGAAGTTGGCGCCCAGCAAAGCCATGGCGACGCAGGCGGTCACAAAGGTCCACTGAAAGCGCTGGCTGCCGAAGCAGAGGGTGACGTCGCGCGGGCCGAAAGTGCGTATGGCCGAGCCATTAGCAGCGACCAAAGAGGGGCCGCAAACAGCGTCCCGCCTGTCCTGCTCGGAGGCGGGTATGACGCTCAGTAGGGCGCCGGTGTCACAAAGGAAACGCCGCCCGGAAGCTTTGTCCCGAATAAAAAGCAAGTTGCCCGAGTGGCCGGCGCTCATGGCTGAGAATGAACGCCGGCCCGGCCGTTTCCCGACTTGCCGAAAGTGCACGGGGGTCGGCACGTCGAGCCTTGTGTCCGAACCTGGCGTGGTAATAACACCACGCCTGGTCAGGTGGAAGCCCCGGCCGTCGTGTCGGAAGCGGTCGGCGCGGCGTGGCGGCCGCCAGTTGCACTGGCAGTTCGGCCTCCAACCGCGCAGGGCGCTCGGGCGTCGCCTCGGACGGCGGCAAGCTCCAGGTAGCCGCGCCGATGTGTTGGCCCGCCGAGGAGATCTTATCGGCTTCCCTGGCGAGGGCGCGGGGATCGGTGATCGACGTGCCAGCCAGGGCGAGGCATACCGGGTGAGGCAGCTGGCGAAGGAACAGCTCACGGAACAGAAAATCCGGAGAGTGCTCACCGAGCAACGAGAGCATATAGTTCATGCGCTCGGATGGGCGCGTGTCGCCGAGCTCGGGCAGGTCGAGCAGGCGCCGTGCGCGTGCCGCCGGTGAGAGGGCGAAAGCGTCGAGGAGCGTCTTCAGCGCGTCATACTTGTCAGCAGCCGGCGGGTGCTCAAGGAGGCTCAGGGCGCGGGCCGCGGTGGCGGAACCGAGCGCTGCCACGACATGGTGGAAGCGGGTGTCGTCCGCGGTGATGCCTCGCAGGGCGAACTGGGAGTCGGCCTGGGCGAACCAAACAGCCGCGTGAGCCTCCCAGAAGGTAGGCAGTTTAAGAGTCACTGCCGTGTCCATGTCGGTAGGTCACCAGTGAAGGAACTGCGCTCCAACGCGAGTCGAAAGAATTGACGCGACCAAAGACGGAATTCGTCCGAGTTGCTTTATTGAAACAAAACAGCTCAGGTATTCTGACAAGCCCGTTTATTGGGCAGCAATATATATACACATTTATGCCGGGGTGTTTGCCCGGGAAAACCGAGACCGGGCATGCCCGGGTGTCAAGGGCGAGTCCTGGAAAGGCGAGTCGACATCCCCGGGCGTCCTGGACGTGGCCTGGCAAGTCGAGGCTGGGCGTGCCCGAGCGCTCTGGGCGAGCCCTGGAAAGGCGAGAGCGGGCATGCCCGGACGCTCTGGGCGAGCCCTGGAAAGGCGAGTCTGGACATGCCCGGGCGTCCTGGACGCGGCCTGGCAAGTCGAGGCTGGGCGTGCCCGGGCGCTCTGGGCGAGCCCTGGAAAGGCGAGAGCGGGCATGCCCGGGAGGTTCGGGCGTGCCCGTGAACAGCGAGTCCGGGCATGCCCAGGAGAGGCGCGTCTGGGCCCGTCTGGACGAGTCCGGCATGGCGATCGCGCCCTGGCCGCGTCCTGGCAGGTGCAAGGCGATTGTGTACATTCAGCGGGAACCGCTACAACGGTATTAACAAGGGATTTCTACAAATTATATGCCTCCTCTTGTCAATGTGAGACGGTTTAGCAGAGTTGTGTGCTTCACAATCATAAAAAGAAGCAAGCTGGAGAGTATTTTTTTTTTTTAGTATAAATCCTTAATTTAAAACGCACAAAGTGTCATCGATGTGTTTAAAATCCACCAGGTAAACGCCTGGAATTTCTGTCGGCCAATGGGCATTTTACCAGCGAAGACTCACCAGAGATGCGCATGGAGATCACATCAAGAAATGGCTGGCTGACTTGAAAGCTTCGTGAAACTAAGTTATTACCGATCTCGGTCACGACGAAAGGTGCAATATACACAGAGGTAGAATCAAGCTCCAAAAAATATTGCCCGTTACATCAAATCTAGTTGCCCTGACCTTTGCAATAAGGGTAGGCTAGTGGCCAAATTAAAAAAGGGGCCTAAAATGTGAGAAACCCCTACCCACGGTAGAACAAGTCACAACCTATTTTTTCTTGAAGAGGGATGTTTGGGGAGTTAGAAAATCATGGTTGTGAACCTGAGATCATTGCACAACATTTTGAAAATCACGTTTACATATGTACCACTGCAGACTGCAAAAATGGATTTAATCGCCACAGATTTTGGCTCATATTGGCTCATATATTTGTTAATACTGGTGCTACAAACACAAATTTTTGTACCAAAATGTGCGGAATGATGACATATATATATATATATATATATATCTGTAAAAACCATTTGTGATGTAACAAAGGCTTTTGTGTGACCTACAGGCAAAAATAGTGGAATTTTGCGCAATAAATCAGCTTCGGGTTTACCAATAAATATCAACTAAACAATTAATTTATTCATAAGTATTTGACTTGTATTACTACATATTACATCAAAATAACCCTCTATCATTCTCCTTTTTAGAAATATAACTCATAAAGATAAATCGGTTGAATTAATCGAGTTATTACCGAACCATATGTCACCCCCCCTAAAAGTAACCGACATTGATTAATTTATAATACATGTATATGCATTAACCAAACAAGAATGATTTTAAATCCAGTTGCAGAAAATCAATTTTGAGCTTGATTGCCTTTTTCTAAAACTACTGATATATACTTATCTTTAATTATTTCATTTCAGATGCTTGTGCTGACAATTGATCTGCAATTATGGATCTGGAACCACCTGTTGTGAAGCGTCGTAAAATTGACACTGACCACTGCATCATATGCTTTAAACCCCTCAACCCTAAAAAGCAAGAAGTTGTAAAGAACCCAACATTTAATGGTTTGAGTGCAATCTTCAAAGCAAGTCAAATCAGAAAAGATGACGTTTATGAAAGTATCTGGCCTTTGCAATAAGACATATTGAGTCTTGATTTGAAAGTATCATTCCACAAATCGTGTCGGGCCAAGTATACCAGCAAGTCAAATATCTCCACAT
This sequence comes from Myxine glutinosa, assembly GCF_964187855.1. Classification (NCBI taxonomy): domain Eukaryota; kingdom Metazoa; phylum Chordata; class Myxini; order Myxiniformes; family Myxinidae; genus Myxine; species Myxine glutinosa. The sequence continues at coordinate 49,756,168 of NC_136266.1, read as the reverse complement.
CCAACCCCAGTGAGAGTGACCAGCAACCATGCACGTCTGCGGCAACAGAACACACAAGAATCAGCAGAAATGAAACAGCTGGGTCTGACATCAGGACTAACTGCTTCATTTGTGGAAAATCCAGCACTTCCAGAAACAAGCTTACACCGGTATCTACAGGAACTGGACAGTCCACCAGAGAAAAAGTTCTGGCAGCAGCTGACAAAAGACAAGACAATAAAATACACATGCGCATGCTTGCCTTTCCAGATTTGTTCGCCTATGATGCCAAGTACCACAGGTTATGCTATTCACACTATATTTCAGAACGGAACATCACTGCTGCAATTCGTAAATCAGGAGGAAACAATGGGCACATTACATGATGAAGCTTTTGATGAACTGAAATGTTATCTGGAACAAACTGTGTTCTCCAAAACTAAGACAGTGACACCCCTCGGAGTTCATCTGAAAGATGCATACGTTGGATATTTGGTTTCACTGGGTACCACGAATGCAGAACAGTATAAAACTTGGAAGTTGAAGGAGCGATTAACTAAATATTATGGTGACCAAATAGTCTGTGTAACATTTGATGGCCACACTGACATCATATGCTCTTCTTCTGTGACCTTAGGTGATGCCCTGAGAAAAGCCACGATTCTGCAGAGCATGACTGATGAACCAGAATATGAAGACATCCCGTCTGATGTACCATCAGCCATAGATAGGGAAATGCATACTTTGCATGCTGCAGCTGGTATCCTGAGGAAGCACATGGCTGATATCGAGCATGTTGGAAATATGTATGCACCTGTCGAGGAAACAGATATTCAGCACTGTGCAGAATTCGTTCCTAATACACTCTATGACTTTATTCAGTGGTGCACCAGTGAGAAATCACACACGAATGTAACCAGCTGTAGTGATGAAGGTGTTATGAAGAACAACCTGAGGACGATCGCCATTTGTCACAATATAATATCACAGAGCCGTCGAGTGTACTCCACAATAACGCTTGGTTTAGCCTTGCAGGTGCATCATGAATTGGGAAGCAAGCATCTCATTGACATGCTTCATGAATTAGGACACTGTGTGTCCTATGATGAGGTGAGACGTTTCCTCACATCTGTGGCTGTTTATCAAACCGCCTCGGAGGATATTTACATCCCCAAAGTTATTCAAAACCTACGCTGCATCGATGAGTATCCGATCGCCAACGCTGCTATAGATAATTTTGATCAGAATGAAGCTACATTGGACGGAAAATCCACTACTCATGCCATGGCAGTTGTGCTGTTCTACAGAGGAAAGATCCAACATGACAACGGTGAAGGTCAGGGCATTCCACGATTGCCACGGAAATCGCTGTCCGTGGGTGAAAGAGCTCTGCCATGGTCTGAAGATCTGCAGAGGTAAGCAAGTAACTTACATAATCATGTTAACAAATCCAATATATTGTTACTGATCGCGGTTTAGATGTTATGATGGGCCGAGCGGATGATCCAACCGCGACCGTGACAGGATCCCCGACTCACCCGATTCCACCCAAACGTTGGCCGGATCGCACCGCAGCTATTCAATAGGGAAAAGACAAAGGCGACACAGATGTGAAGAAGAAGAAGAAGACAAAAAGGTTGGAAATACTACTAAATTTATTCCTACTATTTACATGCTCAAAGTAACCAAGGAGAAGGAAAGATAATAAAATAATATACAGAAGAATCAGAGACACAGTGCAATTATTAGCTTATACAGACTTAATTAACCCAGGGACAGAACAAACAAAACAAACTCACGTACACAAGAAGGGTGGAAAGGCAGGAGGTGGATGGCTGGAGGGAGAGGAAGGTCCAAGGGGGTCCTGCAGCACAACCGGCGCGTTTAGCAGCCGCCGTTCCTTCACGGCCCTGCTCCAAACCGCCGTTCAGGCCCCCAAGCTGCTGTTGTGGCTGCTGTGGACGTCGCGTGCTTTGCCAGGCCTTGTCCGACTCGTCTGGTCCAAACCCTCAACTCTTTCTTGGTCCACTCACTCTTTACCACCGACTCCTCACCGCAACCAACGCAACCAACTGACCACCACCACCGACTCCTCACCGCAACCAACGCAACCAACTGACCACCGACTCCACTGACTGACGCCTCACGACTCTGACTGACTCCTCACGACTCTCTCTGACTCAACGCTTCTTGCGCGCGCGCCTTTTATAGCGCCTCCAGCGATCAAGCCGCCGGCCTTCAGGACACGCCCATCGGTGTCCTCACCTCGGCCCTGGTTGGTCACGCGACCCTCTCGCTCCGCCCTTGATGACGACGGGCGGGCACGCCCCTCTTCCCCTCTATGACGAGGTGGAGACACGCCTTTCTTCTCCGACCCTGCCTCGTGGTCAATGGCGGTTATTGGAGGGGAGGTAATTGGCAATCGAGGGTTGGCAATCACCAGAGGGGATGTAAAAGGGAATGGAGATTTTGGGGATGGGAATGAAAGGGGATCTATTCTCTTTCACTGGTGCAATGGAGTACTTCAATTAATGGGAGACACAGCCTTACTCTAAAACACAGAATAAGAGATAACTATCAAACAGGGGTATTCTATTATTTGGCTGATGTGTATGCTTGTGGACTAATTATGGGATGCCCTTTCACCTTTACACAGCTCCGGAGGTAGGGGGGCGCAGAATAAACAATAATAATGATAATACAGCACACAATAAAAAAAATACAGTCCTCATCTCCGCAACACTGCACCCTCCTCCTCTTAGGCAGGTCCCGGGCCTACAACTTTTATTTAGTGTGACACGTAGGTGTAGTTCCCTCTACTTTTAACCTGACCCTGAGTGCAACAGTTTTAAAACATAAATAAATGTGTCCCGCTGCTCCATTGCACCCTGCCTAACAGACTTACGCCCACAGTTAACCGAATTGCGGAATGGTCTTCAAACTATACGCTGACGGTGGGAAGCATTATTTACAATGACGCTATTTTTATTTACAAAACTAACCCAGGACCTGTGATTGTTCTCTCTGGGGGGGAGACAGTCTGCTCTGCATCGACGCACCATGAAAGCACCCAAAAACGCACCAATACACACCCAAGCACCAATCGGTGCAGTCACCATTGTTCAAGAATAAAAAAATAACCAAACAACCCCTAACCCTGCAGGTGATCTCTTGCTCTTCGGCTCCCTCTGCTGGTTATTATTATTTGGTCTTCCAGATGTTGTCATTCCTTTTGCTTTGCTTACTGGCGGCCTATTTGTATTAAAACTTGCACCCAATGTGTCCATTTTTATTTATTTTATTTATGGCCCACAGGGCCGACTAGTGTGCTTCGCCTGTGGGGCATCGGTGCCCTGTGGCCAAGGTCCGCCAGCAAGATTTCGGGCCCTCATGGCCGGTTCCAGCAGAGGGGCCCTGCCCCAACCCATGGGGTCCATAGGTGGTGCTCGGCCACAGGCATGTGGTCCATAATGTGGTGCATCGATGCAGACAGCTGGTTCTGGGAATTTCGGGCGCACAATGGCCGACCCACGCACGCTCCCCTCGGCGCCCAATGGCGCACAGGTCATGTGGGAGACAAAAGGGGAAAGACAAATGAGCGAGGGGTAAGGTCACAAGGGTACACATCAATAAGGCAATGCAAGGCGAAATGCGTACGGAGAGCGAAATGAGAAAGCTCGTCCCTACCATACGTCACCCCCCCCCCCCCCCCCCGTCACCTACACTACCCTTGCCCTTACCCCATATGTACAAAATCTACACATTACCAATCCGTCGCTACTGTCACGTCTCCCCATATTTCCTCTATACCAAATTCGTTGCCACAATCCCTCTACTTCAAAATTTGCCATCACCAAATTCATCATCAATCCTCATAAGGAGGTAGCGATGGAACATCAAAGCACAATGTCACACCCACGTCATGATGCGTCTCACAATCCAAACATTTGCACAGTAAAAAATAATCAAAACATGGCATGGTGTGGAGTACCCGTCACCTCAGGTGAGTGGATGCAGATGGTGTGAGGAGACTTCAATCCTAACTATCCTCTAAATGACTTTAACACACTTTACACTACCCGGGGTCTTTCCCTGCCAATCCATTGGCCAACTTACACTATGGGTTCTAAAAACCAATTCCCATTGACCAGACTGTGGTGCTTCTCAATTTGGGGTCTCACTCCCCCGATTCATCTCCCGGTGTCCTCGCACAATTTCTGGGCTGCGACGTGTAGCTCTCCCAGCAGGTCTACCCACCTGCACACCTCCACCACTGTAGTTGCCACCCGAGCTTACCTGCTCCTCACCCTAACCTATCTAACTGGGGAAGACCCCTCCTGGTTCTGTCACCCCTTGGTGCCCTCTGGCACTGGGCTACCCGGGTCCGTCCTCCGGATCCTCGGGCCCCATCCACAACAACTACTACCGGCTCCCAGAGCCCACCTGCGGCCTCACCTGGCCGACATCCTCACAGTGGTGGAGCGCCCAACCAACTACACACACTAACAGGCTACACGCCCAGTAGGGTGCATCAAACGCCCCATGATTTTCAAAAAGTTGTTGTATTTTAATGTCTATTCCCTCAAATGTTACACTTGTTGGTAGAAGTATGTATGCAAAAAATAGATGAAATCAGAGGTGGTCCTGGGTGGCCACCGGCCACTTTTATATATTTAGGGCCATTTAGGGCCACAGCTAAACTACTTTACAAGATAATGTAAAATTAACTACAAGATAATGTAAAATTAACCATTATACCTATATACAAAAGTAAAGTCCTACTTTTACTAAATGCCTAATATCAAACAGTTAAAACAACCTTACATGTCAATGTAAAATTAACCAAAATCGTTCTTCATATTACAAAGTTGTAGTACAGTGTTGTAGTATTGTACTTTCATTGATTAAAAGTTTGAAAATGTATTAAGCACAACGCCAATGTCACTACTCCAACTTTGCTCGTTTCCGCAAATTTGGCCTCGCTTTGCGGTCACATTCAACCACTTGAAGAAGATTTTGGAAGTGGTCTTCTCTTCTTGCAGTTGAGACAAAATCAGTTGCGAGCTTTACTGCTCTCTCCGCAGGGTCATTCACAACATTAAGCCCATCCACAATGGACTTGGCTGCCTTGAAGTGCTCATTGTTCTGCCAAGTGTCAACATCCTCTGTTAGGAAGGTCATATCTAGGTGAAGAAGGTTTACTGTAAACCACGAGTCCTCGTTCACAAGATCAGCCAGGGTTGTCGCTTCTGTAATTTTTGGAAATGACGGTTTGCCATATCCAGAACCGTAGCGGTGTTTTGGAGTGCTTGGCATTTCATCTGGTTGTATGGCCAGTAACACATCTGCAAGGGCACGACGATCCTTTTGAGGAATTGCATTGCTGAACAGTGCCAAAACAACCAGTTCTGGGGTTAAATACCACAAATGTCTATCAAAGGCTTTCACAGCGCTGACTGAAATGGTTGAGTTGACAGCTTTATAGTTGAGCAGAGTCTTGTAAAAGCACAAATCAAACCATGGGGCATTTGAAGCAGACTGACATATGAGCCACCAATCACAATAAATATAAACAACAAAAACAACAAACTCCTTCAGTTTTTTCTGTTGATGTTGTGTTGTTACAGTTCCTCGAGGTAGTAGAGAAATTTGCTCTTCAAGTAGGCATATTTTGATGGAATAAAGAATCTTTGACATCCACCTTGCTTTATGCATGGCCCCTGGTCTGTGGAGTGTTCCTTGTTTTGTGACATCATCATCGAGGACTACCTGGCAGAGTTGTGCCATTTCCTTGTAGTCTTCCCTACAGTATGAAGCGCTTGTGCGGATTGTGCTTAAAACCTTGTTTTTGCAGGATAAAAGCAGCTGTTGTGCATAGTCATTGTACATGGAAATGTCAATTTTGGTTAAACTTTCATTCTTTGCATGCGATATGCGTTCCCAATTCTTCTGGAATTTTTGGAACAAAGATACTTCTGGAGACTTTGATGCCTCAATTTTGAGAACGTCAAACACATGATCCAGGATTACCTCTCCAACATGATGGCGACATGCACACCACAGAAGAGCACGGTCCAGTTTTGATTGAATGGTAACACAGGCAGCTGTAACGTGTCCAGTGTTTGATGCTGTTGTGTCAAAACATAAGTTGACAACTGATTGTTTGCACTTCCATGAATGTAGATACGTGTAAGTGTGCTCGGCAATGATGTCACCTGATGACCTATCACTTCCAGGAGGATATCTAGCCACCCCCAGTAGCTTTACATCAGTGGCATTCCCAACCAACACTGGCAATCTTTCTTCCTTGACATTCTTGTTTGTGAGCGTTGGTATCTGCTTGCCATCCCAGTGAAGTGTTGCAGCTGTTGGGGCGATCCAATTTTCTTGAATATCTTTGGCGATAGCACTTGTTATTGATCGTCGAGCCTTATCAGCAGTTGAGTACGACTTGGCCACACGACGTGGATCACCTCCTGCCTCTTGAATTACAGCTTTGGTGAGCGCAACCTGTTGAACAGGAGTTATGTTTAGTCGAGTAGCAACAGACACAACTGAATGTCTTTTCAGAATATCATGAGGAATAAAGGCAGATGTACCTGCATATGTTGATCTGTGGTGACTACGCTTCCTTTGAAACTCTGGAATCGCCTCTTCTTCAGTTTCTTCCAAGCTATCTGCAGAGTCACTATCATCAGAGCATACAGAACTAATTGTCATCTCTTGTACACTGGATGATTCATGACGTTCTCGTCTTGAAGCTTCCGCTAAGAGGCGTTTTTCTTTTCTATGATCTTTATCAACTTTCTTCTTGTCAACACCACCAAATGAGGCTACTCTGTCAGATTTCATTGACTCTAAAAATACTCTATCTTCCTCATTCTTAATGTTTGTCATTGCATCTTTTGTCCATACACCAAAGGTCTTATCAAGACGTTCATTCATGGTTTGCAACTTAGCCAAAGTGCTTGGAGATTCTCGGCGAGAAACAGGTATTTGACGCAATTTGTTATTGTCATTAAGAAGGTCAAGTATTAGTTTGCAGCATTGATGGTCTGAAAGCATAGGAATATTTGCTTTAGTGTAGAATTTTTTCAGCTGGATAAGGACGATGCTGGCAGATTTCCATTTCAGTGGCTGAGTTTGTTTGCCTTCACATATTTCTTTCTGGATGTACCACATCACGCATCGAAGAACCTGCCGGCAAGTTGGGAGGCGGACTCCTGTCAATGTACCATCTGCTTCTGTAAAAGCATTGCCAAGACCAAAAATGGCACTTGCTAATCTGGTCTTCTTATCTGCCATCTGAAAGAAAATAAAGGATATTATTAGACTACTAGTATGGGACCCACGATTAGACCTCCGATTTCATTCATGTAAAAATACAAACTAATTATCAAACCATCGTTTTTTGCATAAAATTGTTATATTTGTATTCCTCTCATCAAGACCTTCAATTTGATACCAAACATGACTAGGTTTGGGTGTAAAATAACAAAATCAAACATTTTTACATAGTGCGGCCCCGAAAATGGCCCTAAATATATAAAAGTGGCCGGTGGCCACCCAGGACCACCTCTGATTTCATTTATTTTTTGCATACATACTTCTACCAACAAGTGTAACATTTGAGAGAATAGACATTAAAATCCAAGAACCTAAGGGCGTTTGATGCACCCTAACGCCCAGCCATTTCCACAACACTAATGCACCCATCCAAAGACCATTCTTTCACCCGCACCACAGATGCCAATATCCAACCACAATTTACCTATACCCTCTAACTAACACTTACACTACCCGCCCCGGGTATCCGTGATGGGGGTCCACTCTTCCCCCATTCACACCTTCGCACCATCCACTCCACTCCACAATTTCCACCATACTCACTCCACGACCATCCATTCCAATACTCCATACCATTTATTCCATACACCTGTCCTCCATTCACCTGTCGTTGCACACCTGTGCAATCATACCTGGTGCCACCTGCACCCTCCTCCTCTTCCTGGACCAGTTGGTCAACACAACACACATCACCACTACTCCCTCATACACTGCTCCACACACCTGTTCAGTTGCACACCTGTGCAATCACACCTGTTCAATCTTCAAACACGGCATCATCTCAGCTAACTACTCCCCTCTGAAACTTGCGCTTCCCAGTCGTCCCTTTAAACTATTGCGCTCCCACGTCATTATCATCCACGCTAATCTACCTGCGTCCCCACTACAGGTATCCTTGTCACTAACTAATCTTAACGTTACCTAATGTCATCTTCGCTAGATCCCTACACACAATATATCCTAACCCACCCGGGCTAGTTTTCACTGCCATCAACCCCATAAGCTATAGCGCATTTGCCGCACCCTGTGAGGGATGATGGATTTGCCATCCCACCACATCGGGGAGGTCCCCCTATCAATTTGGCACACCAAATTTCAGCCAATTCAAAAATTTTCCATTTACTGCCAATTCTACCCATCATCTGCCAATCATTACTGCCAATCATCAAATTTTGCCTTTTTTTTTTCTAATTTCGGGGCCAAAACACTATCCTCATCACCCGTCTACTTATTACATCCTCTCGGTGCGCCAATTCCCTTCCAAAGCTCGGCTTCGTACAGCCGAGCAATGAACGCGGGTTCTTTGGTGCCGGCGGCTGGATGCGTCCGGCACTCGGTGCAGGGACGGGGCCTTACCCGTGCCGAGATCCCACGCACCACCTCGGCGCGGAGCCATCCAATGTCCCGATCTCGACCTGCCGGCACGTCTCAATAGAAAGTGGTCGCCATGACGACCCTTCCTATCGGGCTGCCCGCTCCGCCTAGTGGAGCCCGGACGCGGCCGTTCCAAGTGAGGCACAGCGTGGATCGCGTCCGGCGGTTCTTTCGAAACCGCCGTGGTTCGGATCCCCGCTGGTCCTCGCGGCACGCGAAGCTGCCCGACGCGCACCGAGGGCCCGATTCGGCTATAAGTCGTTCTAACCTCTAACCCGGTTACCGTCGATGCTTCACCTGCATGCTTACATGCATACGCTACCCCTTTCTTGCTCATACCTCCAGCTGTTCCCATGCTCCTCGTACCTTTCCTTACACACCTCGGTACACTCATTCCGCTCACCGACTTGGTCTCACACCTGACCACCGAACACCTTGGCACACATTCGTCGCTCGCACACCTCACCAACACACCTCTTCGCGCCCCCTCCTCGGTCACCTCCTCTGTGACAACCACAGGTGTGCTCTCACCCGCACACCCAACCACGTGCCTCACGACCAACTCAAGTGTGCATTCCCACACACGCTCTACCATTCCAGGTGTGCATCCTTCCATTCCAGGTGTACATCCTCGCTCACCTGTCATAACCAACTCACGCTCCGTGTCACTCTCACTACTCTCACCTCCACTCTCGGTCGCGCACTCACCCTTACTCTTGACAGCACACTCTTTCCTCATGCACCCGTCCGTTACACACCTTTCTCGCGCATCCTCTCGCGCACACTCTTTCGTTACATCCTCTGTAACTCTCACCACAGGCGTGCATTCTCCTTCACTCTTGACAGCGCACTCTTTCCCCATGCACCTGTCCGTTACACACCTTTCTCGCGCATCCTCTGGCGCACACTCTTTCGTTACTTCCTCCGTAACACTCGCCACACCGCGCTTCCATGTGCCCCCTCGCACACGCGCTACGACCAACTCACTCTTGACGGCACACTCACTCCTCGGCGTGCACTTTTTCCTCACACACCCCATGGTCGGACATTCTCGCACACCTCTTTTTTCGCACGCCAGACCTGTCGCACACTTCACCAACGGCCTCTCACGAACACCCGGATCCAAACCAATCCCCAAGCCGACTGAAGCTTTCCTCACATCATGTACATTTCCGATTATATCGCCACTCACCTTGGCACCTCGTCTCCGCACCTCCTTTGCCACCTGCAAACTCTTTATTTGGTTAGTGAGCAGCCAATTATGAGTTGAGCACCGACCTTGTACCAATTCCATTACCTCCTCCTGGATTTCTCTCTTAGTTTCTGTCCGTCTCTTCTTAATTTCACTCACCTCTTCTTCCACTTCCTCTAATTTTTGTTTAACCTCTTTTATTTCTCGGTGCGTCTCCTCAAGTTCGTCCTCTAAGGCTACCGTGACCGTCTATGTGCATCCTCACCTGCCGGTCCTTCGTCTCCATTATCTCTGTCACCTCTTCCAACCTCTTCGTCAATCCCTCATGTACCATTTGACATTCCTTTTGTGTCGCTATTAATTCATTTTTAATGTCCTTTTGTGTCGCTTTTAAACCCCCGATGATTGCAGTGTTCTTTTCCACTTGGTCCGCTAGTTCCCTTTGTCCCACTGTCAGATGCTCTACTCCCTTCGTCAGACCCTCTATGCCCCCCTGTAACCTAGCCGTATTATTCCTCACCTCTTTCTCCATACGCTTCTCACCTCGCTTTACCTCCTCGCGTAGCCCCCAAACCTCCTCACTTACACCTCGTCGTATCTCCTCTTTCATCTCCTCCATCTCCTTTGTAGATGCCACCCTCATCTGTCCCAATTCATCCCTCTGAGCATCCAATTTGGTTTCTACCCCGATTTTTACCTCCTCTATCTGCTCTCCCATTTGTTTAATTTCTCGGGCGGATTGCTCCCCTATCTCCCGCAATTTGTCCTCCATCCTATTTTCTAACCCCATTAACCCATTTTTCACCCCCTCTAACTGATTCTCCTGGGCAGCCATTCTATTTTCCACCCCCGTTAACCCATGTTTTAATCCCTCACCGGTACCCCTCGCTTCGTCCCTCATTACTCCCAATTGCTCACTCTGAGCATCCATCCGGTTCCCCATTACCCCCATTTGGTTTCCCAAGTCATTCCTCAGGTCTTCACTTGTCTGGACCATGAGCGCCTTTATTTGTTCCATAAATAGGCCCCAATCCATCGGCGGCGCTGCTACGGTCACGGGCGCGGCTAAATTTGGTGCCACAATAATCATGTGCGCGAGGCCGCCATTTTGTGCGTCTGATACTCCCTCAACCGCCTCCTCATTGCTCCCCTCCATTTGATCCTGGGTTACTCCTAACCCCTCTATCTCCCCCACCGACATCCCGTCGCCTTGACCAGCCATGGCGCGATTTCAAAGTTCAGGTTTTGTAAAACAAAACAAATTTCGGCCGCTCCAAATTTTGACCAAATTTTTTTTTTTAGATGTTTTAAAAATTTGGTTCGGGCCCCGAATCTCACTCCCAGACACCAATTGTTACTGATCGCGGTTTAGATGTTATGATGGGCCGAGCGGATGGTCCAACCGCGACCGTTACAGGATCCCCGACTCACCCGATTCCACCCAAACGTTGGCCGGATCGCACCGCAGCTATTCAATAGGGAAAAGACAAAGGCGACACGGATGTGAGGAAGAAGAAGAAGACAAAAAGGTTGGAAATACTACTAAATTTATTCCTACTATTTACATGCTCAAAGTAACCAAGGAGAAGGAAAGATAATAAAATAATATACAGAAGAATCAGAGACACAGTGCAATTATTAGCTTATACAGACTTAATTAACCCAGGGACAGAACAAACAAAACAAACTCACGTACACAAGAAGGGTGGAAAGGCAGGAGGTGGATGGCTGGAGGGAGAGGAAGGTCCAAGGGGGTCCTGCAGCACAACCGGCGCGTTTAGCAGCCGCCGTTCCTTCACGGCCCTGCTCCAAACCGCCGTTCAGGCCCCCAAGCTGCTGTTGTGGCTGCTGTGGACGTCGCGTGCTTTGCCAGGCCTTGTCCGACTCGTCTGGTCCAAACCCTCAACTCTTTCTTGGTCCACTCACTCTTTACCACCGACTCCTCACCGCAACCAACACAACCAACTGACCACCACCACCGACTCCTCACCGCAACCAACGCAACCAACTGACCACCGACTCCACTGACTGACTCCTCACGACTCTCTCTGACTGACTCCTCACGACTCTGACTGACTCAACGCTTCTTGCGCGCGCGCCTTTTATAGCGCCTCCAGCGATCAAGCCGCCGGCCTTCAGGACACGCCCATCGGTGTCCTCACCTCGGCCCTGGTTGGTCACGCGACCCTCTCGCTCCGCCCTTGATGACGACGGGCGGGCACGCCCCTCTTCCCCTCTATGACGAGGTGGAGACACGCCTTTCTTCTCCGACCCTGCCTCGTGGTCAATGGCGGTTATTGGAGGGGAGGTAATTGGCAATCGAGGGTTGGCAATCACCAGAGGGGATGTAAAAGGGAATGGAGATTTTGGGGATGGGAATGAAAGGGGATCTATTCTCTTTCACTGGTGCAATGGAGTACTTCAATTAATGGGAGACACAGCCTTACTCTAAAACACAGAATAAGAGATAACTATCAAACAGGGGTATTCTATTATTTGGCTGATGTGTATGCTTGTGGACTAATTATGGGATGCCCTTTCACCTTAACACAGCTCCGGAGGTAGGGGGGCGCAGAATAAACAATAATAATAATAATACAGCACACAATAAAAAAAATACAGTCCTCATCTCCGCAACAATATATTATGAACAGTATTACAGTATGGGTGTTGGTGTTGGGCTAGCGGCTTTAAACCCTGGTGTTGGGCTAGCGGCTAGGGTGCCGGCTTAGGATCCTAGGATCCTGGGTTTGAATCCCGGTCGATCGCTGAATTAACGCCAGGGGGGTTGACTCAGCCTGTCATCCTTCCGAGGTCGGCTAATTGAGTACCAGTTCACTGGTAATTCCCTGTTTGTCGTTAAAGGCGGCAAAAAGGGTTGGCGTCAGGAAGGGCATCCGGCCGTAAAACATTGCTCCAAAAAGGGGACAAAAAAACAACAACAACCATGGTTCCCGAAAAAGGCCAACCCCCGCTTTGCGGGGAAAAATGGCCTCTAAAGGTGGTTATTTTTTTATAACAGTATTACAGTATGTACATGTATTTTGGTAATTGCAGTGGTAATGAGATACATGATTCTACAATTGGTGAGAACCTTTATGTGTATGGTGTTGGTTTTGCTTGTCAGTAGTTATAGGTGTAGTATGTAGTACGTCTTTGAACACATGGGTGCAGGCATCACAAACTTAGTGAAAGTGTATATTTTATGCTCCCAGTAACTTACATGTTTTGTGTATTCCTTTAAGGTATAACAAACCTGCCAAACGACCAGAGCCACCGCCTGTCAATGATGTGTCATTAATCGACGTTGACAAGGACAGTTCGGAACTCAAAGCAGCTGAATCCAAAGATCTAGCATGGAAAGTTTACCGTATTGCCAATGATGAGAAGCAGGCTGTTCCATCGTGGACTGCATCCAATGCGTTCCTGTCGGAAAGAAACCTACCAGTTGCAACCACGTGTTACTTACCTTTTATCCGTGCTCCTCCAACAGACCTTTCCACCATATACACCATCCTCCTGAGGTTGGTCCAGATCACTGCTAAACTCGGACAACCACATATCCTAGTAACAGCTGACTGTGCGATCTACAGCAAGGCTCAGCAGATCATGTGGAATAAGCCTGCAGCTCTAGATGGAAAGCTTACAATGCGACTGGGTGGCATGCATTTAACAATGTCATTTGTAGCAAGTATTGGAAAACTGTATGGCGATGGTGGTCTCCTTTCAATGCTGGTGGACTCAGACGTCTATGCACCCGCAACTGCAAAGCTGGTGCTCCAAGGAAAGCAAGTATCCAGAGGAAACAGAGCAATGAAGCTGGTGTTGGAGGCTTTATACCGCCTCTATCAGGAAGCATTTTGGACATGGTTGCAACAACAGGAACACACCATGTTGCCCAAAGACGACATGTACAGGCTTGTGAGAGAGATCCAGAATGCTTTCAATGCAGGAGACAGGGAATCCGCAATAACACTGACGAAACAACTTGAATCAGAGCACATAGCACCTTTGCAAGCACTACAACAAGAGTTCACAAATGCAGGTAGGACACAGTCTGCAACATTTGCCTACTGGGATACATTTATGCAGGGAGTAATCATCTTGCTGCGACTTCTGAGAGCAGAGCGCGAGGGACTGTTCGAACTCCATCTCATCGCCGTCTGTGAGACTATACCCTGGTGCCGAGCTGCAGACAGAGGAAATTATGCCAAATATTTGCCAGGATATTTGAATGATATGCTATCACTTTGGGAATTGCACCCAAAATCCTATCAATATCTGCAGGAAGGTGGATTTGTGGTCCGTAGGTCTTTGCGCCGGTTCAATGCTGTTGCTAGTGACCAAGCACTTGAACAAACAATTAACCGTGAGGGGAAGAGCCAGGGAGGTGTCATCGGGTTTACCTTGAGGAAAGGTGCCCTTACCAGATGGATGGTCACTCGACATGTCACAGCACAATATACAGAGGCTTTTAAAGAACTCTGTGATGGGGACACTGAAGTAGCTTCCACAAACCACGCTGAGCATGGAAAGACAAGGATGGTAAGGGATGAACAAGATGTTACCAAGATCACGGAATTTGTATCAAACACACAAAATCCGTTTGACCTACGTACTGTACCTGACGAATTGGTCAACATCGCCACAGGCCAGGTTGCTTCACAAGAAGTATCAAACGGACTTGGACATTTCTTAACAGACGCCCAGAAATGCAACAAAAGTTTTATCGAAAAACGACTTCTTGCTGACCAAACCAAGAGTTTCTGGGAAACAGACTCACGAACAAAGACACCAACGTTTGCGGACATGTCAAAACCCATGAAAACCAACAAACGAGATAAATTGATGGTGGATTCAGAAGAACTTTTCCGGCGGCTGCTTGCTGTCTCAAAGAAACGCGATGTCAGTCTGGAACAAGTCCTGACACATGAACTGGCTCCTGTGCCACCGTCCCTCTTCAACAATGATGGGACAATGCGAAAAACCAACAAGGCGGATCTGGCAAAGAAGTTAGAAGCTAATTGCGAGGAAGTCCAGGTGCTCGAACCCTCTGACCAACATGATACTGCTTATGTCATTGATGGGATGGCACTACTTCAGGCACTTGATGAAGCCCAGTTTGACACATTTGACGATCTCGGACGTACCATGATGCAGAAGATTCAGTCACTGCTTGCTAGTAACCAAGGTGTGACATCAGTTACATTGGTTTTTGACAAGTATGATGTACCACTCTCTATCAAGCAGCTGGAAAGAGAACGTCGCACTGGTGGAGAGTCAACACCCAGATATGTCATCGATGGACAACGCACAGTTCCAAACTACAGGAAGTTCCTGAAGAACACCACAAACAAATCGGCGCTTGCCGATTTCCTCTGCAGTTACTTGACAGTAACCGCCCAATTGCAGCTTGAGGAAAACCAATCTGTCACACTGGCAGGAGGCTTTAACGATGGCCTGCTAGTTAAAGTTGTGGATCATAGAGGCATCCGGGAACTACCTGAATTGTTCAGCACACATGAGGAGGCTGACACACAGCTCCTGCTACATGCTATCCATCTCGCCAGAGCACACTCAAGGGTCATTGTACGATGTGATGACACTGACGTGTTGGTCCTACTCATCTATTACTGTGGGAAAGGCATGTTTGGGGACACCAAAGTGTACATGAATGCAGGTCACTGTACAAAAACAACGAATCGTCAGAGATTCATTCCTGTCAACAGAATAACGGACGACATCGGTCAGGATACGTCAAGTTGCTTGCCAGCATCACATGCTATAAGTGGCTGTGACACAACCTCCTCGCTGTTCAAAGTCTGGAAACGCACTGCATATTCGAAACTCAAGCAAAACATTGCACACTTGGCACCACTGTCACGGTTAGGCCAAACCAGAGATACAACCAATGTCGTCAGCACTGCCACAAAATATGCTCTGTCGTTGTATGGTTCAAAGTCAAGTCACACACTCGACCAACTTCGTTATGTTTATGCCTGCACAAGTGACAAACCAGCATCTCTCTTCCCACCAACAGACGATGCTTTCGAACAACATCTGAAGCGAGCAAATTACCAGGTGGCGATATGGACCCACAGCCATGTAGCGAAGCCTGTACTTTGGAACCCCGATGGTAATGGATGGCAGGTCAGAGACAACAAACTTGAGCCTGTCATGTTCCAAAAGGATGCAGCCCCAAGGGAGGTTCGAGATCTCACGCATCTCTACTGCACCGACGATGACTGTAGGAAGAGCAGAACATGTCATTGTATCTCTGCAGGACTGACCTGCACTGAATTCTGCTCGTGTAGTGCAGACGATTGTCCAAATGTTGATGATTCTGTTGTCTTTGACGACAGCACTGATGAAGAGCGTGACTGAACTTTTAAATGTATTACATGTATTACTTCATGTAATAGATGTACATAAGTTACAGTGCATGTTATGAATTCATTATCGTCATATGTGAAATAGCTTATATCAACATGATGTCTATAAAAGTCACTTTCACAATTGTGTCAGAATCTTAAGTCAATTCTTCATGTTGCATATCTGCTTCGGGATTTCTATCGGTCAGCATTAGTGGGGCGACATATGATTTCAGTTATAACTATATCATTTCAGTGACAATTATATCATTAGATATATTTTTCAAAGGGTAAATAAACTTGGATTATGTTGATGTAACAAGTATGACTGCAAGTCCAATATTTTTGAAGTAATTAATGTTTTTGTTGATATTTATTGGTAAACCCGAAGCTGATTTGTTGAGTAAAATTCCACTATTTTTGCCTGTAGGTCACACAAAAGCCTTTGTTACATCACAAATGGTTTTTACAGATATATATATATATATATATATATATATGTCATCATTCCGCACATTTTGGTACCAAATTTGTGTTTGTAGCACCAGTATTAACAAATATATGAGCCAATATCTGTGGCGATTAAATCCATTTTTGCAGTCTGCAGTGGTACATATGTAAACGTGATTTTCAAAATGTTGTGCAATGATCTCAGGTTCACAACCATGATTTTCTAACTCCCCAAACATCCCTCTTCAAGAAAAAATAGGTTGTGACTTGTTCTACCTTGGGTAGGGGTATGCCACCCAAAACCTCATTTGGCCACTAGCCTAGGGGGAGGATTGGGACGGAGAAGGGGGTCACCATTGCAATCACGACCGTGCTGAGGAGCTTCCAAAAAATAATAATAAACACTATCCTCCAAAAGAATAAACACCTACCAAGTCCCTTAAGCTTTCCTCTACAAGATTATACCACTGATCTGGTACAGCTTACCTTTAAACGATACACTTCAAATTAAAGTTAAATACATTTCCACTTTTTAAAAAACGTCTGCCAAAGGATATTCCACAAGAGACTGTACTCCGTTCTTCTTGAAAATGACAATCCTGAGCACAGTTCCACAGGGACTGCAAATGGTGTAAACAACATCCTGCCACAACAAAAAAAAGGGAGAGAGAGAGAGAGATTCAACACTTTCCACCACCATCCACAATTGTGCCGCACGACAGCAATACTCTACACATCTACTCAAGTGGAGCAAACCAACTGACTGGCTATAGAATCACACAATCTTCTAGGCAATTATATATTCAGTCTTGCAGGGACCATTTGAGGCCCTGCCTCAAACTATAATCGCATGTTCACATAATTATACTAACCTTAAGACCAAATTGGTAATCACACTCTTTACCATTTACCTTTAGTGAGGGAGCACAAACTCTCCAAAACAAATATAAACCATCTCAAGAGCAAATCAAATAAAAAGTATTTATATCCGAGCTTAAAAAACATTTTATAAGTCATAGAGGTGGTGCGCAGTTCAGATCGGTGCAGTGACGGGCTTGAGTGTTCGGGAAGAGGTCAGATGGTTCGAGCAGCGAGCAGTGCGGGAGAGCGAGTAACACAGCGAGGCACACTGACTGTCGTGATTGGGTAGAGTGGGTTGAGGATGGTGAAGAGCAGGATGTTGTTGACATTTGCGTCGTCTGATCCGGAAGGGCGAGCAATTTTCTGGCTGGTGGAGTAGTTACAATAAGCCGGCTGCCCGCCGACGTAGACAGGATCGCTTGACGTGGATGTAACGCAGTTCCGCGCCTCTTCCAAGCTCTCAAACTCCACCAAGGCTTGTCTTCGGTTTGGAAGGATCACCACGTGCCTGCAAGCATGCCACAATTATAAGAATACAACCATTATAGAAAATTACCAAAGCTTGACTGCCTATCATGTACAAAAAAACATTTTACCAATTTACAACAGGAACTGGAAGGGTGTGGTGGGGTTGAAGGGGCCTTGTGTAAAAGGTTGTGTTAAAATGTCGAAGATTGACCGTCTTATTGAAGACTAGCGAGGTACCCGTCCTATGCATGGGTGGGAGACTGAAATTTCAAAAATAAAATGTTTTGAGAAATTTTATGAAAATTCCCACCCATTTTAGAACACGTGCGGGGACTTCAAATAAAAAGCTACACAGAAAATTTAAAAATTGCGGCACCCTACGGGTGGAACCCGAGATTCTCAATTCCATTGAGAATTGGCCGAAGCCGCAAATGTGTTTACACGTGGAGAAGGATCGGCATCGTACAAAAGGAAACTTAAAATCACAACTGTATCGAGATATTACCGAACCACCGCATGATTCCACATGCGATACAGGCGAAACTGCGAATAGCAAACCCGTGAATGAGTTTACATGCGGAGAGAGAGAGCAGTTTCATATGGGTGGAAACTCAATATCATGGATGTATTCAGAAATTTATGAAACCTCCCACCCTACCTGGGACCCCAAAAGGTTCCACAGAAAGGTTGGTGGGGCTAGCCCCAAAAATGAGGGAGTAGTTTCGGGACAGACAGTCCTGCTTTATTACAGATGTCGCTTGCTCCTGCATCACTGTTAAAGAACCTTCAGTCTCTCAGAAATATCTCCCCTGAAATACGAGCTATCTTACAAGAGGGCCAAAGCTATCTTACAAGTGCCGTTCTAGTTTGTCCTGATTCTGATTAGCTCATTTTAACAGCAACATAATTATTCTCAACTCTCTGCACACAGAAATGAGTCATTGTTGGTTCTCCATTCCACATGACAAACTTTCACTTTACCATATTTTCCTCCTTTCTGGATCACGAGGACAAAGATGTATCTCCTTTCTTCTGTCTGATCGATTGGAACCGACCCATACTGAATAGCAGGGGATCTTTTACACCCAAAGCAGACTTCAAAACTAGAACGGCACTCAGTAGAGATCATACCCCTGCCAGGTGAACAGTTTACGTTTTGTATCCCAGAGTAGACCAGATAATCACAATACAGAATTACATTTAATCAAAATCGTCGGTCCATAACCTTTTGAGATATCCTGCTTAATATCATTTTTGGCCAAATCACTCAATGGTGAAGAATCACTTTAAAAACTTCTACTAGCTGGATCTGGATCTGGATCTTCACCAAAATTGAAAAGATTCTCCCTTGTCACACACCCAACCTGTCCAACAGGTTTCGTCCAAATCCATCCATAACTTTTTGAGATATCCTGCTATGTATCGTTTTTGGCCGTATCTCCCAATTGTGAAGAATCACTTAAAAAAAAAAAAAAAAATTCTGCTAACTGGATCCTGATCCAGATCATCACCAAAATCTAATCATTTCGTCCTTGTCACATACACTACATGTCTGCCAAATTTCGTCCAAATCCATCCATAACATTTTGAGATATCCTGCTATGTACCGTTTTTGGCCCTATCTCCCAATGGTGAAGAATCACTCTAAAAATTCTAGTAGCCGGATCCGAATCCGGATCTTCACCAAAATCTAATCATTTCGTCCTTGTCACATATGCTACATCTCTGCCAAATTTCGTCCGAATCCATCCACAACTTTTTGAGATATCTTGTTCACAAACGGACAGACAGACAGGGGTGAAAACATAACCTCCATCCACCTTTGATGGCGGAGGTAATGAACTAGAACAGCACTAAGTAGAGAGCATACCTCCGCCAGGTGAACAGTCTACGTTTTGCATCCCAGAGTAGACCAGAAAATCACAATACAGAATCACATTTAATCAAAATCATCCGTCCACAACTTTTTGTGATATCCTGCTACATATCGTTTTTGGCCCTATCTCCCAATGGTGAAGGAACACTTTTAAAATTCTACTAGCCGCATCCGGATCTTCACCAAAATGTAATCATTTCGTCCTTGTCATATTTGCTACCTCTCTGTCAAATTTCGTCCGAATCCGGCCACAACCTTTTGAGATATCTTGTTCACAGACAAACAAACAAATGAAAAATCACTCATATAGCGACACTTGGCAAAAGAGAACAAAGTAGCATGGCACTCAGTAGAGCATCCTTTTGACCTCAAAAATAATTGGTGGTTGAATTCAGTAAGCTTATATGCAAATCGTCTTCAAAGTTTAAGCTAATCAGATGAAAATTGACAATTTTAGTAATTTGGCCTATGTTGACCTCAAAAATAGTTTGTGGTTGGTTTCAGTAAGCCGATATGAAAATCATATTCAAATTTCAAGTCGATCGGATGAAAATTGAGGATTTTACAAATTTGAAAAATGTGGTTGACCTTTGGCCTATGTTGACCCTGTGACCTATATTGATCTAAAAAAAATAGTTGTTGGTTGAATTCAGTTAGCTGATATTTAAATCCTATTCAAATTTCAAGTCAATCGGATGAAAATTGAGGATATTAGAAATTTGAAAAAAAAAGTGGTTGACCTATGGCCTATGTTGACCTAAAAAAAATAGTTGTTGGTTGAATTCAGTTAACTGATATGAAAATCTTATTCAACTTTCAAGTAAATCAGATTAAAATTGAGGATTTTAGAAATTTGAAAAGGTTGTTGACCTTTTGGCCAATGTTGATCTCCAAAATAGTTGGTGGTTGAATTCAGTTAGCTGATATTTAAATCCGATTCAAATTTCAAGTCAATCGGATGAAAATTGAGGATTTTAGAAATTCAAAAAAGAGTGGTTGACCTTTGGCCTATGTTGACCTAAAAAAAATAGTTGTTGGTTGAATTCAGTTAACTGATATGAAAATCTTATTCAACTTTCAAGTAAATCAGATTAAAATTGAGGATTTTAGAAATTTGAAAAGGTTGTTGACCTTTTGGCCAATGTTGATCTCCAAAATAGTTGGTGGTTGAATTCAGTTAGCTGATATTTAAATCCGATTCAAATTTCAAGTCAATCGGATGAAAATTGAGGATTTTAGAAATTCAAAAAAGAGTGGTTGACCTTTGGCCTATGTTGACCTAAAAAAATAGTTGTTGGTTGAATTCAGTTAACTGATATGAAAATCTTATTCAACTTTCAAGTAAATCAGATTAAAATTGAGGATTTTAGAAATTTGAAAAGGTTGTTGACCTTTTGGCCTATGTTGATCTCCAAAATAGTTGGTGGTTGAATTCAGTTAGCTGATATTTAAATCCGATTCAAATTTCAAGTCAATCGGATGAAAATTGAGGATTTTAGAAATTCGAAAAAGAGTGGTTGACCTTTGGCCTGTTTTTTTTTTTTTTTTTTGGATACAAGATCGAGGCTCAAGAGCTAAAAGATGTAAATCTTCAATGTTATGTGATGATTATGTAAGCTAAAGTAAAGATGTTCACCTTTTGACCTCAAAAATATATAGGATTTTTTTCGGACCACGAACTCTACAATTTGGTCAAGTTTCGTAAAGATCGGTTTAAAATTGTGACCTGCAGGCAAGTATAAGTGAGCGAACAGAAGCGGACAGAAAACACATGCACGCATGCACGAGTGCTAAACATATTTGTCAAAAAAAAACAAAAAACATTTGCCAAGAAACAGACAGACGTGAAAACATAACCTCCATCCACCTTTGGTGGCGGAGGTAAAAATGATGACGATGATGATGAGATGGAAATATGACAGAGTCCACACAGATGCACACAATTTAGCACATCGCTCGGCGAAGGTGAGTAACAAGATGGTGCCTTGCAGTCATGTCATCATTCACGATAGTTTTCACTGAAGCAGAGTTCGCCGAACTCTAGTACACTACTCACAATAAGTTAGGAATATTGTAGGAGTGACTTAATTTTTTTTATAGGGGTTAGAGCTATGGTATTGAAATCAAGAATGCTGTGTTTTTTCACACATTAAAAACCATAGAATTAGGACCAACAACTTTTTTCAACATAATTAATACACAAAATCAACCACACCGAAGAACCTCCCAATATCCACAACTTATTGTGAGTAGTGTATACTATTGGCTCTGCCCAATTCCAACTCCCAGACCCTCTCCTTCCCCCAGACCTTCTCCTTCCCCCAGAACCCTCTCCTTCCACCAGACCCTCTCCTTCCCCCAGACCTTCTCCTTCCCCCAGAACCCTCTCCTTCCACCAGACGCTCTCCTTCCCCCAGACCCTCTCGTTCCACCAGACCCTCTCGTTCCACCAGACCCTCTCGTTCCACCAGACCCTCTCGTTCCACCAGAACCTCTCGTTCCACCAGAACCTCTCCTTCCACCAGAACCTCTCCTTCCACCAGACCCTCTCCTTCCACCAGAACCTCTCCTTCCACCAGAACCTCTCCTTCCACCAGAACCTCTCCTTCCACCAGAACCTCTCCTTCCACCAGAACCTCTCCTTCCACCAGAACCTCTCCTTCCACCAGAACCTCTCCTTCCACCAGAACCTCTCCTTCCACCAGACCCTCTCCTTCCACCAGACCCTCTCGTTCCACCAGACCCTCTCGTTCCACCAGACCCTCTGCTTCCACCAGACCCTCTCCTTCCACCAGAACCTCTCCTTCCACCAGAACCTCTCCTTCCACCAGACCCTCTCCTTCCACCAGACCCTCTCCTTCCACCAGACCCTCTCCTTCCACCAGAACCTCTCCTTCCACCAGAACCTCTCCTTCCACCAGACCCTCTCCTTCCCCCAGACTAGGGCTGTCAACCGATCCGAGACCGGGACGAAATCCCGGCGGTTTCGGCTTTCGAGACGGTCTCGGGACGGTCCCGAGATAAATTGATTGACGCAATTTCTCGGTAAAAAAATCCCGGTTAAAATTCCAACTTCTTGCAGATATTTTCCATAATAGAGGCATTTATTGAGCCTTGCTTTCATTACTCTGCTTCTGCACAAGCATCATTTTTCGCAAGTGCAGCTGAACTGACACAAACGATGATAAAGTAAACTCACTGTTCCAGGATTTTCCCCTTGTCAACAAACAATGCACTGCAAACGAATCCGAATTCCGAATCCGGATCTTCACCAACATCTAATCATGTCGTCCTTGTCACACACGCTGCATCTCCACAAAATTTCGTCCGAATCCGTCCACAACTTTTTGAGATATTGTGTTCACAAACAAACGGACAAACAGACAGGAGTGAAAACATAACCTCCATCGACCTTTGGTGGCGGAGGTAACGAAATCAGGATAACCGATAAAGGCCCCAATGAAAATCCCCCGCATCGCGGCTTCATTTAAACCGTCGAATCCTTCCGCCGTATCACTCCGCCTCGCCCCGCTTTACGCTGCGGTCACGTGTCCGTCCTTGGAGACGAGTTACAGGATGTGGTTGCTATGGTCTTTAGCACATTAATATCGAGGGACTCGCTCGAGGCCCGTGAATGGAGGGACGATGTTTATTTACATTAAAAACACGTTTATAACGGATTATTCTACACACAATGTATCTATCTATAATTCCAGTAATCTCTGTTTGTACGTTTGTACGTTTGTTTGTCTGTGACCGCTGTTTCTCGACAACCACGGGTCCGATATACTTTAAACTTGCCAGGTATATTGCTGGGGACCCGAGGATGTGCCTTTTCAAGGTTTTAAATTAATCGGACAAGTACTTACCGAGCTATGTCCAAAAAACGCTTCAACCAATCAGAGAGCAGCGAGCTATCACGTGTGCCGAACGTGGCGATCAGACTCTGCCTCGGACGGCACATTTGACAGCGTATTCATTTATTTCACGTTGGAAAACTATGTTGCCGTTAAACTATGTTTTAAAACGAATTCAAACTGCGATTAAATTAAAACGATTCATCGTAACTGCGATTTGCGAACTTCCGGACAGTGAAGACTTCACTTCCGGCAGCCAATCACAGAACGCTTTGTTGCGTAGGCGTGGCCGATGTGAGACGAGCGGAGCTGAGCGCGTTACGAGCTGACCGCCATTACGGTACGTAATTCGATTTCTTATGCGCATTATTTCTCCCAATTCAGTCAGAGCGAAGGGCGGAAGCGAAGAGCGTTGTTTTTTTTGTTTACGGGCGTACGGGCGGGGTAGAGCGTACGGGTAGCGTTTTTTTTTTTTTTTTGGCAAGGAACGGGCACCCACGTACGGGCAATGCCCTAGTTAATACAAGTACAATACATTATGTAGTTTTATGAAATGAGTTTTTGATGAACGTTTATGTTTAATTGCAACGCTAAATCTATAAATTGTAAGAATCCCTCGGGGTTTGGTTTGACGGTTTGAATGTGAAAGTATTTTGGTTATCTTATCTCCACTTTCGGCCTGATAAGTTGATTACGTTTACTTTAGTCACAGAGTCAAAATAAGGAGGGGGGGGGGTGATCACTACACCGCCTGCTTTATAATTTACTCGCAGAAGTACCCGGCATTGCCGGGCGGAGGAGGGGAGGGGAACGGGGGGGGGAGCGAGCCCCTTGGCGATCACAACTCACAAAATGATAATGAAACTCCAACCGGGACTCAAATATGCCTGGGCAGAAACATTTTCTCCCTCTCTCTGACATTCCGAGCAAGAAATTACACGACAATACAAACTGTAATGAGATAACCCGGTTCCATCGGTGGCCGATCATCTGCATGTAGGCGGTGTATTTTATTACATCCCGGTAAATGGAAGCTAAGTCGGAATTTAAGTACTCAACATCAGAAATGAATTTTTTTCATTGTTGTTTATATATTGTAATGAAATTCCATTTTTTTTTTTTTTTTTTTTTTTTTTTTTACTTTGCCAGGAACCGAGCCGACCCGAGATCCCGTTATGAAAATTGAAAATTTATCGAGACGGTTCCGAGACGGGATTTTGAATCTAGCTAACAGCACTACCCCAGACCCTCTCGTTCCACCAGAACCTCTCGCTCCACCAGAACCTCTCGTTCCACCAGAACCTCTCCTTCCACCAGACCCTCTCCTTCCACCAGACACTCTCGTTCCACCAGACCCTCTCGTTCCACCAGACCCTCTCGTTCCACCAGACCCTCTCGTTCCACCAGACACTCTCGTTCCACCAGACACTCTCGTTCCACCAGACACTCTCCTTCCCCCAGACCCTCTCCTTCCACCAGACCCTCTCCTTCCACCAGACCCTCTCCTTCCACCAGACCCTCTCCTTCCACCAGACCCTCTCCTTCCACCAGACCCTCTCCTTCCATCAGACCCTCTCCTTCCATCAGACCCTCTCCTTCCACCAGACCCTCTCCTTCCACCAGACCCTCTCGTTCCACCAGACCCTCTCGTTCCACTAGCCCACCCTCTCGTTCCACCAGACCCTCTCGTTCCACCAGACACTCTCCTTCCCCCAGACCCTCTCCTTCCACCAGACCCTCTCCTTCCACCAGACCCTCTCCTTCCACGAGAACCTCTCCTTCCACCAGACCCTCTCCTTCCACCAGACCCTCTCCTTCCACCAGACCCTCTCCTTCCACCAGACCCTCTCCTTCCACCAGAACCTCTCCTTCCACCAGACCCTCTCCTCCTTCCACCAGACCCTCTCCTTCCACCAGAACCTCTCCTTCCAACAGAACCTCTCCTTCCAACAGAACCTCTCCTTCCACCAGAACCTCTCCTTCCACCAGACCCTCTCCTCCTTCCACCAGACCCTCTCCTTCCACCAGAACCTCTCCTTCCAACAGAACCTCTCCTTCCACCAGACCCTCTCCTTCCACCAGACACTCTCCTTCCACCAGACACTCTCCTTCCACCAGAACCTCTCGTTCCACCAGACCCTCTCCTTCTCCCAGACCCTCTCCTTCCCCCAGACCCTCTCCTTCCCCCAGACCCTCTCCTTCCCCCAGACCCTCTCCTTCCCCCAGACCCTCTCCTTCCACCAGACCCTCTCCTCCCCCCAGACCCTCTCCTTCCCCCAGACCCTCTCCTTCCACCAGACCCTCTCCTTCCACCAGACCCTCTCCTTCCACCAGACCCTCTCCTTCCACCAGACCCTCTCCTTCCCCCAGACCCTCTCCTTCCACCAGACCCTCTCCTTCCCCCAGACCCTCTCCTTCCCCCAGACCCTCTCCTTCCACCAGACCCTCTCCTTCCACCAGACCCTCTCCTTCCCCCAGACCCTCTCCTTCCCCCAGACCCTCTCCTTCCACCAGACCCTCTCCTTCCACCAGACCCTCTCCTTCCACCAGACCCTCTCCTTCCCCCAGACCCTTCCCCCCCTCCACTATGGCATGTGGACCTCGGTTATGAAATATTCTTACTCCTTCAAGCAGGTTTGGGTTGACAGCTGTGTAGAAGTCAAACAAACAAACAAACAAACACGCCCTACAGGCGAGCAACGGCATTTTAAAACTACAGCTATTAAACTATCATATTTTTTAAACATACAGGACTGGCACATCAATCGGCCAGACACAAGCAAAGGTGCCTCAACTGGACGTTTCAGATCACTCTCGAAAGCTGCTTCGCAATTTTACTTACTTCACACTGCCAAAATGTTGCATGGCATCCACCACCTCCGATTCCACCACGGTGGTGGGCAATCCTCGCATGTGCACAACAGGTGAGGGCGGTGGTCGCCGGGGGTCCTCCACGCTGTTCTGAGTAACAACAAAGTGACAATGAGGTTAGAACACGAACGAACGAACACACACACACACACCACGTGCACACACACACACCACGTGCACACACACACACCACGTACACGTACACCACGTGTATACACAGTACGTGTATGCACACACACAGTACACACACAGTACGTACACACACACACACTACACAGGCGCACGAAATGTACAGACGTCGGAACCTCGAGTAAAACGCGTCCAAATGATTGTTACAGGACAATTTTAAAAGTTTCATGTGCAACTCCAGGGCCAGGCAGCATCCACGAGTGACGATTCAATTCACAAACAAAAGGATCGTTTCCGAATGAACTGGAAGCACGCGAACGTCACGAACGTCACAGTTACTGCACAGCAAATAAAGGCCTCGATTGCACGGGTACTCGACCACCTGCCTCGGACGGCCATTTTTGCTTGGAACATGCTACACACATTTGTTTTAGATGGAGGTTACATGTAACGGTATTAATAAAGTTCATGCAACGATATGAGGTGAAAAATGAATAAAAACATTCACAAAGGGACCGTAACCATTAAATCCACGATGGCGATCGGGTATTCGTAATAACGTGAATAAACGACACAACGAACGATCCATTTCGAATTGTAAATAGTTTTATTTTAAAAACAAAACGGGTATCTGAGGCCTTCTGTGCGAGGCCTCTGTGCACGCCTCCAACCCGAGGGGCCTGCTCACGTTTAGCCTCCTCTTACGTAAGGCTGTGCGTTAAAATGAGGCGATAAAGCGGGAAAAGACAGGACCCGGAGCCGCAGCTCAACTCCTGACGAAAACAAGAAACAGCATGGGCCGCCAACAAGGCCGCAGCCCCACACCAACACTAGGCCCATGCGCGGCCTCTCTAGACTACACGCATGCCGTCCGAGGACACTACCATTGCGGCTTCGCGCGGCGTTCCAGACGTCAGATGGCTGCTCGGAGGTTTAAATAAATCCGAAACCACGATGAGGATGAGGCGACGATGCGAACGAGGAAGAGCGAAGCGTGGCGAGAGAAGACCCGCCCGCTCTGTGTATATATATATATATATATATATATATATGTGTGTGTGTGTGTGTGTGAGTGAATGTTTGAGTGCGTGTGGACTGTGGATGTAGGGCTCCCCCCCCCCCACTCTCCCACCCCTCCACCCGACTGACAAGGCACCGTACCGCCCCGGGACACCCCCTGTACTCCTGGGACGTGCGTCGCGCTCACCGTTCGTACATAGCGGAAACAGGTTATAAGAGAGCCCCGTGCGGAAAACTCACGTCTTGCTCGGCCTGCTCCATCCTGCCTTTCAGTGACGTTTACTTCACAGGAAGTCGACGCGATGAAGCCAAATGGGCTCTGCTTACATCACGAGTGACGGGAAATGTCGATCCATAGAGGGGAAAAAAACCCCTAACGATGTGAATGGAGGAGTAAGAACCCCGAAGGTGGTGGCAAAAGTCGAACAACCCTTCCCTACCTCCCGAGACTCAGAATAAACTAGAACAAACCACAAAAATACTGCCATTCAAATTGAAGGCGTAGGTAATAAATGGATAGACATCGAAACCCCCAAACAATTCACAAATCCGTTTATTGGGTTAACTTGGATATCTATATTTATGGGAATTCGAGCTTGGTCGGTCATTAAAGACTCAAAATCCTTCCATATTCGCTTTACTGACGAGTGCTGATGTTTAAATTGCCACAAGAGTAATAATGTTAAATCGCTGCACAGGAACTCGTCCTCTCTCTTCCCTGGATGAAAGTTTTCCAAAAAACAATATCGACAACTCGACTCAGGTGAGAAAGAAAATGCATGACAAACACGACTTCAAATCTGGGATATTTATTTGGTCAAAAGCACAACATCCACACTGACGAGGCATAAATACCAGTCATTTTCTTTTAAAAATAAAACAAATCAAACAAATTAACAATTGCAGGTATCAATTCATCATGTTAGTCCATCTACATTGTGTTAATGTTCAAAGAAATGTTTTCGTTGGCCTAAAATGTAACAACCAAGAACGATCGACAAGGAGTCATTGAAGGTCCACGGCCTCGAGACGAGACGTCCACCTCGATGCTGGCTCACATGACTTGCTGTTCCTCCGGCCCGTTGTCCATGAGATGTTTATAAGGACTCCCAGACATGGATCGTCTGTTGAACAGGTGTGGAGCACTCCGATTAAAAAGAGGGTAAACAGTTCACGCATTTCAACAATTCATAATCATTTCTACCGTCGACTCAATATCGACCCGATAAAAAAACATCCTCAGACATGAAACCAGTTAATGGGAGTATTTCACATGACACCACACGTCAGGGGAGTCATCATGCACGAACAAACCTTCCCATTCTGCAAGACCACTTTTCATCAAAGGTATTATAACACCTGCACAACTTAAAAGGTAAAATTATTCAAAATTACAAAAAAACAACAAAAAAAAAACAGGAAAGGGCAATAACCTACCCAAATCTGCTTCAAACAGAATCGGGCACGTGGTCGTTGTTGTCTTTCGTGGCTGCTGGTTGCATCATTTTTGTGGAAGCGCGTTTTGTGCCGCTGATGTAGTGCCCCAATTAAGAGTGAACTGGTACTCAATTTGCCGACCTCGGAAGGATGACAGGCTGAGTCAACCCCCCTGGCGTTAATTCAACGATTGACCGGGATTCAAACTCAGGATCTTCGGATCCCAAGCCAGCACCCGAACCGCTAAGCCAACACCAGGCTCAGACACGTGGTTAAGACCAAGCAAAGCATCCATCACATTACATCCGGAAATAAAATAGAGAAAAGAAGAGCATTTATTGGGAGGTCAGAGGTTTGAACTCAACCCTGGCCAAGTACCAAGAAACACTAAAAATAGCCCCGAGTGGGCTGACTATCATCTCTTGAGGTTGTAGTTCAGACCTCTGCCGATCTGGGGAAACCCCCCTGGGAGGACCCTGATCCAAAATAGAAAAATCTTAAAACCAAGCGATACTGCAGACCATCGAGTAGAAGGACTGTATCCGGTTTCAGAGCAATCAGTTGCTAAATAAGGGATGAGAAGGGTTCCAACGCTTCAGGCGGTAGCTCCCCATGATCCGAATTCGAGAAATAAGAAAACGAATGATCCAAGATTGAGCGATCCTGTTGACCGGAGTAAAAGGGCTGTATCGGATTCAGAGCAATCGGTTGGTAAATAAGCGGCGAGTAGGGATCCGCAGTTTGGGGTATACACCCCACACGGCAGCCCTCATGATCTGAAATTTAAAAAAAAATTGAAGCCCAAGTGATTGTGTGGGCTGTCTTGTTTTCATGTGCCAAGTATCAGAACAATCAGCCATGAGATAAGCCAGTAGCAAAACGTTGACGGCCAGAGAGACATCTGGACATCACGACCCATTTTATAAGTTAATCTCTTCGAGAATCAAGATGAAATGACCTAGAAAAACAGGAAAAATGGAATGAATATGAATCGTCGTTTTAAGGCCATTTTCCCCGCTGGAGCGGGGGTTAGCCTTGCGGGCCCCATGACAATCATGGTTCCCTGTTTGAGGCAATGTTTTTATGGCCGGATGCACTTCCTGACGCCAACCCTTGGTCGCCTCTTACGATGCGCAGGGATACGGTGTACCTATTCTAAATCGGGGTACTCACCGGGATCATTCATCCCAGCAAGCTGGTACTCAATTTGCCGACCTCGGAAGGATGACAGGCTGAGTCAACCCCCCTGGCGTTAATTTAGCGATCGATCGGGATTCGAACCCAGGATCCTGGGATCCCAAGCCGGCACCCTAACCGCTAAGCCAACACCAGGCTACCTAGAAATAGACCTGTCCAACCTAGAAAAACAGGAAAGATGACAGTTATTTCTCCATGGTTTCTGAGATTTTAAAATAAATTCAGCCTCTTATGGGGGTGGGGGGGAACCACATTGGGAGAACAACCCCATAAGACTTTGAAGTAGATCTGCCTGATCTGCCTCAAACTAACCAGGAACTAATTTACACTGGATTTGTTTTATTTTTTAAAAAATTGCATAACTCACAGATGCAGCCAGTCCTGTACCAACCAAACACGGGCAGTGATTCCTTGTTTACAATAAAAAAAGTGAAAGCAAATCTACACTAGAACGGCACTCAGTAGAGAGCATACCTCCGCCTGGTTGGCCATATCACTCAATGGTGAAGAATCACTTTAAAAATTATACTAGCTGGATCCGGATCCGGATCTTTACCAAAATTGAAAAGATTCTTCCTTGTCTCACACACAACCTGTCCAACAAGTTTCGTCCAAATCCATCCATAACTTTTTGAGATATCCTGCTATGTATCGTTTTTGGCCCTATCTCCCAATGGTGAAGAATCACTTATAAAATTAAATAATTCTCATATCCAAATCCATATTTAGATCTTCATCAAAATCGAATCGAATCGTCCTTGTCAGACACCCAACCGGTCCACCAAGTTTCGTCCAAATCCACCCACAAGTTTTGGAGACATCCGTCTATGTATTGTTTTTGGCCCTATCTCCCAATGGTGAAGAATCACTTAAAAATTCTAGTAGCCGGATCCGAAATCTAATAATTTCATCCTTGTCACATACGCTACATCTCTGCAAAATTTCGTCCGAATCCATCCCCAACTTTGAGATATTTTGTTCACAAACGGACAGACAGACAGGGGTGAAAACATAACCTCCATCCACATTTGGTGGCAGAGGTAAAAATAATAAATAAACCCGACTGCAAGACATCAATGCAAACAACGATTTTAAAAAATAATAATATGGAAGCCGAAGCCAAATTTTGAAACCATGTGGTCCAAGTGCCGTAGTTTTTGAAGTCTTCAAAGAAAAATCCGACTTATTTTATAATCTTATTACTTATTACTTATTTGCTTCTCACGGCAGTTAGCATACCTGAGTCAACACTCACATGAACCTCATCCTAAAAGAGGCAGGGAGGGAGTGTGTGATGTGATGACTAAATAGTCTTTATTGAACGTCTCACACAGACAAAACTAGAGGTTCCAGGGAACCTGAACTGAACTGGTCGAAATCAACAAAAATTGATTTTTCAATATGGCCGCCCTGCCACGCCCATTTTTGGGAGTGCAACACCCAAATGCAATCCCAAACTAGTTTATGTCTTAAAGATGCTGCATAACAAGTTTCATCAAATTTAATCAATATTTGTGACTTTTAGAGCGGAGACGTCGAATTGTTTACAGACAGACAAACAGACAGACGACAGACGGCAGACGGCAGACGGACGACGGACACTGGGTGTCGACAAAAACTCAGCTGGACATAGTCCAGTTGAGTTAAAAACCAAACACACCGACACCACCAACCTTGGCTGCCGAGGAAAAGACTTGGAGCGAGAGCGCGACAAATGGCAGAGAGAGCCCGAATGGGAACGAGACCGGGAACTGGATGCAAAAGACAGTATCCCATCAGCTTTTGACAGAATGAAAAAAAACTACACCGTCTAATATCATATCCGCTAAAATGGAATGGGGAAGGGGGAGGGGGGGGGGGGATTCGAGCTCCAAAAAAAAATCCGAGGGTAGAAAAACAAAACCAAAAGGTAGATTAGCAAAAAAAAGGATTAGCCTTTTTGACAGTACAAATTGTTCTGGTTGTGGTAGTTCTTTTATTCCATCCAATATAGTGCAAGATTGATAAACCAAAAGGCAGAACTTAAATCACGAGAGTTTGGTCTAACGATCATAATTCCAAAACAAGGAGCAATACGCAACAATCCCTACAAAGTCTCAAAAGGTTTGAAAAGGTATCAAAAAATAATAAAAATAAACATCAACACAAGAGAGTTGATTGGTTGAGAGATGTTGGTAACAGTTTGCAATGGCTGCACTTGGAGGTATTAGGTCCAAAGCAATACTTGCCGATAAGGCTTCCTCATAGGACTGAGAGACCGGGACCTAAGGAAACGAAAGTCATTAGGGGATGCATTAGGATTAGGGGAGAGAGGGGGGGGATAAAAACCGAAGTAGGAATTCATTGATGAAGGTTTCATACCGAGATTGACTTCTACGTCCAGATCTTGACCTTGACCTGACAACAGGAAAATATAAGTAGGTTGGGGGGGTGGCGGGGGGCATGTTTAACACCACCTTTAAATCAAACGAAACGTTAAAACTGTAGCACTTTACTGTTCTGAACTCACAAACTTACCTACGTCTTTCACCCCTACTCTCACTCCTGCCATATCTCCTTCCTCTTGACCGAGACCTCGAGCGGCTGAAAACACATAGAAGACAAAAAGGGGGGAAAAAAAAAAATTACGTTTTCATTTATATATTTGCTTTTAGAACCTGAAAATCTCAATTAAATGTGAACATGTAAGCGTTTGCATGTGTCAGACAAATACACCACTGCTTAAAACATAAGTAATCTCATCATACTGCCACTTTCTCCCCAATTTAAAAACCCCAGTTGACAGAACAACGATTTATCAACCGGAAGTTGACAAAGGTGTACAAACCGCCTTGCATAGCAAAGCTGACGTTTCCAGCGCGAGCCCTTCATCCAAGCAACATGCTGGGCTGAGACAACAGACCAACGACTGAAACGTCTCGACTTTGCTTCTCACGGCAGTTAGCATACCTGAGTCAACTCTCAATTGAAAAAACAAAAACGTCGTTCTAATTGTTCGTCGATGCAACGACACCACTAGTCTTGACAAAGTCTAATATTATTCTATCTATTCCAGTTGAGAGAAAAGCCAATCAGTTACCATCCAAACTCCAGGTCAATCGACCTCACCATGGCCTCCTCACTGCAAAGCTTCCACGTCGTCTTCCGGTTCGCATCCTCTCTATAGCATCACATGGCATCATTTCCTGCTATGGCAAAAGTAACCTACCTTTTTCGCAAGCCTTGTTTGGCTGTTTATTTAAAAAAGAAAACCCAGAATATTGTTGCCAGATTCATACAAACACACAAACACACACACAAACAAACAAACACGCACCAATCCTGCTCTCACAATCCTACCCAGAATAACCTTATTAAAAGTAGACTTATTATGCTTCCAAAATGCATTTTGCTTTTGTTTTGCACCTGAAGGAAAAAATATACATAAATAATGCCGAACAGCAACCTTTTCCATGAACGCAGACTGCTTTCAAGGACGTTCACAGGGAGGTCTAGAAGGGTCTAAGAGGCGACGTCATCATCTTCGAGAGGTCAAATTTGCTGCCAAAACGGGTCGCAGAGTGGCATCACAGGAGAGAGCACTTGTTGCGGACCACGTTTTCACATTTATGCTGTTCTATTCGAAGTCATTTTGGGTTCGCAGACGCTCCCTCATCATTCAAGGATCTACGCCGCTCTAGTGCCGCGTTGTCTAGAAGCCATTCTATCGCGACGATCATGGCCTGCTTAAATGCATGGGGAGTGTCATATGCTGGAACCTGAAAGGTCCGCACCACGTGGGTTATTAAACAAAAAGGATTTAAAATAATAATTTTTAAAAATCAGTTCACCAAGGACAAAAAAAATAGAAATAAAAATAAAAACACACCAACATTATTACATTATTTATTGCACAAAATGAATAAAGCAAAAAATATATATTCGTTTTGGTAAACAAAACTTGTAAATGTATTTTGGCAAGATCTGTTTTGGATCAAGTCTGGTGTGATAGGTTGATGGCTCCCCTACTACCCCCCCGTCCCAGCCCAAGTACCTGGTACTCCTCCGGTGTCGAGAACGACAGTCATATGCGTAATGACCCCTTTCACCGCACTGGTAACATCGATCGTTCGGGTCAAAAGGCCTGCGGACCAAAGGGCGTCCGAAGCGAGGCCGCCGTGACATGCCATTCGACATCTCGACGCACACACGCGATCCGCAAATTAGCCTGAAATGGGGATCAAAGAGACATGGATGTAGCGAAAACATTATTCAAGCAGGTAAACTGAAAATGCAAAACCAGAACAGCATTTTGAGGTTAAATAATGGTTCGCCAAAGACTAACCCTAACCTCGGCAACAGCACATTGAAACAAACTCACTTTCCATCAAGGGCTCTGACCGAATCTTCAGCATCTCGTGGATCTTCAAACTCGACAAATGCAAATCCAGGTGGGTTTCGAGCAACCCATACGTTGCGGAGTGGTCCGTAATGCTCGAAGACCCTCTCTAGCTCAGCTTTCGCTGCTCCATTGCCCAGGTTTCCCACATATACTTTAGCATCTGCAAGGCAAAGGCAAGGGAAGAAATGATGTGTGGGTATTAACATGCCGGAGAGAAAACTAGCCGAATAAACAACCAAAAATATCGTATACAAACGATCAGGGATGCAGTTTGCAGAAAAAGCAAGGTAAGCAGATCTAAGTAACCCATCAGATTTACAGCTTAGAAAATCCGATTCAACACAAATTCAAATGCCCCAAAAAGCCAATAACAATTCCCCATACCATGGCCGATAAACGATCCAAACCTGATTGCAATTATATAGCTGGCAAGTGCAATCACAGGAAGTTGCAAACGATCAATATACAACTGGTAAAATGCCATGTTGAAACGTGCAAAACTTATTTGGATTTTCAAAAGTAAAATGGGAATCGATATCGTCTCTGGGTGAGGAGTAGGGGTGGGTGAGGGTAGGCTCCATTCACATCCTAAAATGCTCAGTCCACACGTAACAATACTCATTTCTAATCCCTTGATGCATTCAAAAATGGAAAGCATATTCTATTCACAAAAAGATGTGCACACATGTGCATGGCATGAGGAGAAGAGGCAGCACAACCTCAAGCAGATAACAAAAATGGTACCGTTGGAAAGTTAATAAACCATTTACTTGAAACAAAAATTAGTCTCCGTTTAATCTTAAACATGCTCGTCATAAAAGCACTCCTTCCGGCATCGAAGAGGAAGCGTGAATGGGCACTGAATTTAGCAGTTCAAATATTAGCATTTATTATTCTACAACAGCAGGAACAAAGGAGGACATGGAAGGAGCAAACAAAATTATATATAGTAATACTTATTGAAGCAAGCCTGGTGTTGGCTTAGCGGTTAGGGTGCCGGCTTGGGATCCTAGGATCCTGGGTTCGAATCGCGGTCGATTGCTGAATTAACGCCAAGGGGGTTGACTCAGCCTGTCATCCTTCCGAGGTCGGCAAATTGAGTACCAGCTTGCTGGGATGAATAACCACGGTGTGTACCCCGATTTAGAATAGGTACACCGTATCCCTGCGCACCGTAGGAGGGTGACCAAGGGTTGGCGTCAGGAAGTGCATCGGGCCATAAAAACATTGCCTCAAACAGGGAACCATGATTGTCATGGGGCCTGCAAGGCTAACCCCTGCTCCAGCGGGGAAAATGGCCTTAAAACGATCATTCATTCATTTCATTCAATACTTATTGAAGCTATAGAAAACTAGAAAGTAGAATTTGATGGGAATGCGACAATGGTCTGTCACTCAAGTTTTTGGGTCTGCCATAAACATGGGTCTAATATGCTAACACTTAGACTGCCATGCTAACACCAACACTTACAATAAGGTCTGCCATGCTAACACGATCTGCCATGGACTTTCCTGAGAAAACCACATTTCCAAGCTGGCCCCCAAAGTCTGTCACCGACTGGGCATCCTCCGTCGTGTGAAGTCCTTCCTTGGCACTTCCAAGAGCTCCTCACCAACAACAACACAACATGCATTTTAAAGGCCATTTTCCCGACTAGAGTGGGGGTGAGCCTTGCGGTCCCCATGACAAGCTTCTCCATTTTTCCCTATTTTCTGCATCTCTCCTTGTTAACCCCCTTGCCCACATTTCTTCTTCCACCATCTTTAGCCAAGTCTTTCTCGGTCTTCCCCGTCCTCTACTTCCTTCTACATTCATTTCCATCACTCTTCTCAACAAGTCACTTTCATCCTTCCTCAACACATGACCAAACCATCTCAACCTGTTCCTCTTCACAGCATCAACCACAGGCTCTATTCCCATCATCTTTCGCAATTCATCATTTGTCTTCCTCTCTCTCAACGATACTCCGCACATCCGTCACAACCATTCGCATTTCCACCCTTTCCAACCTTCGTTGCTGCTCTACATTCATTACCCATGTCTCGCTCCCATAAATCATAACACTTCTCACACATGCAGCATACACCTTTCCCTTCAGCTTCAACGACACTCCCCTCATCAGCACACCACTCAGTTCCCGAAACTTCTTCCACGCACATCTCACTCGAGCAACCGTTGCCGAGTCTGATCCACCTTCTCCATTTAGCATGTCTCCGAGGTAGCAAAATGTTTTCACACCTTCCAGCTTCACGCCGTCTCCAAGATCCAACTCAACATTTCCTCCATCTGCAGCTCCCTCTGTGCACACCTTACATTTGAATGTAGCTGCCACACTGGTTAATGACCCTCTCAGACCACTACATTTTTGATGAATCCACTCAGCGCACATTGTACATTGAATGGAGTTCACTCCGACACCCTTCCTACACACAGCACAGGGCCACTTCCCAGTTCTTTCCACCTCACCACATGCTTTACCACTTGCCATCACCTTCGTCTTTCCGATATTCACCTTCAGACCTTTTGTCTCCATACATTCCTTCCACTTGTTCATCTTTTCCTTCAGTCCATCCATACTTTCCGCAATCAACACCAAATCATCTGCCTACAACAACTCCCACGGTAAACGCTCCTTTACGTTCTGAGCCAGCACCTCCATCACAGCTACAAATAGTAGTGGACTTAGTACCGACCCCTGATGCACTCCCACCTTCACCTCAAACTCACCACTGTTCCTGTCCTTCATCCTTACAGCTGTGCACGCTCTCTTGTACATTGCCATCACTACTCTGATCAACCATTCCTCCACTCCAAACTTCCTCAATGCCCATGTCAATACTTTGCGTGGAACCCTATCGAATGCTTTCTCCAGATCAACAAACCCAAGAAACAACTTCTTCCTCTTCTCCATGTACTTCTCCTGCAACTGCCTCACAATGAAAAGCGCGTCTGTCGTTCCTCTTCCTGGCATAAATCCAAACTGCATTTCGTCGATCTTCACTTTCTTCCTTATCCTCCTCTCCAACACCCGTTCCAATACCTTCATTCCATGCTCCAATAACTTTATCGCTCGGTACGAGCCACACTCCAGAGGGTCACCTTTCCCCTTGTATAGAGGGATGAGGGTACTCAGTTCCCAATCCACTGGAATGCGGCCTTCTTTCACCACCAGATTACAGATCTCTGTCATTCTCTTCACACCCCAACTTCCTGCTGCCTTCAACATATCTCCCACAACTCCCATCGGCCCTCCCGCTTTTCTACCCTTCATTGCTTTTATAGCTTCCTCAACTTCCTTCTCAGTTATCTTCTCTGCCGGTCCTAAAACTGGGTTACTCTCTATGTTGCCATCCCATTCATTCTCTGTATTCAACAGCATTTCCATATGTCTTTTCCATCTTCCTTTAATTCCATCTGGGTCGACAACCATTTGTCCCACTTCATCCTTCAAGCAACTCACCCCCATCACATCACACCTCTCTTTCGCTATCTGCTTTGCAATCCTGAATACTGCTTTCTGACCCTCTTCCGAATCCAAGCGTTCTCCGAACATTTTCCCACATGCCTCCTGCGCCTTTGCTACCTCTTTCTTTGCAGCCTTCTTGGCTGCCTTATAACTTTCATGCTCAGCTGTTACTGCTCCCGTACGCTTCGCCTTCTGCCACTCCTTGAACTTCTTCCTCTTCTCGTCAATCCTCTTTCCAACTTCATCATCCCACCACCATGTTTCCGAGTGCCTCGGTGGTCCTTTTGTCCATCCACATACCTCACCAACGGCTCCCAACAGATTCGCTTTCATTGACATCCAACCACTTTCAAGCTCAACCACATCATCCTCGACCCGACTCAGCCTCTCTTTTAATGCCTCCCTCACTGTCACCTCTTTCAACCTCCACACCTTCATTCTCGGTTGGTACTTCACCCGCCGAGCTCTCCTCGCACCTTTCACCCTTATGTCGCAGACAACCAAGTGGTGCTGTGAAACAGCCTCCTCCCCCGGGATCACCTTTGTGTCCCGGAGGTGCCCCCTATCTCGCCTACGCACCATCAGGTAGTCAACGGTTGTCGTTGACCCACCTAACGTGTTTGTAACAAGCTTATTATCCTCTTTCTGGAACTGAGTATTACAAATCAACAAATCAGCTCCATCAGCAAACTCCAAAATCCTTTCACCTTCTCCATTTCTCACACCATATCCGTAACCCCCATGAACTCCCTCAAAACCATCCATACTCCTTCCCACATGTCCATTTAGGTCTCCTCCTACCACAACAACTTCCTCATCTTTCACGTTTTCCATCAGCTTCTCTATCGCACACCAGAACCTGTCCTTCTCTTCATCGCTTCGACCAACCTGCGGAGCATATCCCGAGATGACGTTCACCAAGAGCTTTCCAATCATCATTTTCACCATCATCAACCTATCACTCACTCTAGTCACACTCACCACACTGTCTACAAACTCCTCAGAAAACAGGACACCAACACCATTCACGCCCTCCAGGCACCCTTGCCACATAAACTTGTATTTCTGTCGCTGCCTACCCTTCACCATTCTCACACCACTTACCTTCCATCTCGTCTCTTGCACACAACATATGTCCACTCTTCTTCTGACCAATACTTCCACCATTTCTCCTGATCTCCCTGTCATTGTCCCTACATTCCATGTCCCAAACCTCAGAAACCGATCTCCACTTCGGGCTGTACCCTGCCCATATGTAGTTGTAATTGTCATGGTTCTCTTTTTGAGGCAATGTTTTTATGGCCGGATGCCCTTCCTGACGCCAACCCTCTTAGTCGTCTCTTACGACACGCAGGGATACGGTGTACCTATTCTAATCCAGGGTACACACTGCTCCTTCCTCACTACATACAAAGCTTTAATCTGCAGCTTGATGGAATACTGCTCTCCCTTCTGGGCTGGTGCTCCTGCCTCACACCGAGCTCGGCTTCACGCTGTGGAAACCAAAGCATTCAGAATCATTGGTATCTCCCATGATGAAGCTGATTCTAAGGTCCTTTCTCTCTCTCACCGCAGGCAGGTTGGTGGTCTTTCTGTCTTCTACACACTCCTCTCCGGCCTAGCTCCCCCTGCACTGCCCACCAAATATTCCTGCAGGACACACAAGATCTGCCAGCAACCCTCTTCTGGCGAAACTACCAAAATCAAGACTCTCTGCTCACCTTCACTCTTTTATTCCTCTTTACTCCCACCTCTGGAACAAACTCCCTCACTCTATTCAATCCAACTCCTCCCTCCAGGTCTTTAAAACAGCTGTTCACCACCATCTCTTATCTTCCCCCATCCAAAACCTTGATCTTTTCTACCGCTGTTAAAACACCCCAAATCCACCTCCTTCAATCTCCAACTTCTTTCCTAAAATTCCGAGTTGTGCTCATTTGCTTTATACCGTGTACCCCTCCCCTTCCTCCCCCAGCCCTCTCCCTTGCACAGATCTACCCACACCCGTGTTCTCTATTGTTTTTGTGCTTGTGTGCTTCCCTCTCTCTCCCCCTCATCTCCCACTCCCTTTATTGTATGTGTTATGTGTCCGTGCATGTTTTCGTGTTTAATGTGTTTACTCTTACACGAGCCTCAACTCTGTATACAAAAAAAAATTAAAAATAAAAATAAATGGATATGCATCCACACACGAGAGCTCGACTTGCTTACGCTTGATCTCAATTAAAGGTCATGTGAAAAATTAAGTCCCTTGAGCAGGAGAGCGACAGCGAGAAGACAGATATCAGATGCTTCTAATTAGAGTTATTGTCTGCAAAATGATTATATATATATATATATATATATATATATATATATATATATATATATATATATATATATATATTGTAACGGTTTTGAGAAGTGTGTAACGAATTTGAAAAGTGTAACGGTTTTTGAGAAGTGTAACAATTTTGGAGGAAGTGTAACGAATGTAAAAAGTATGGTTTTGTTATGTGTAACACCCTGTTAATGTAAATAATGGTCGCAGCCGTCCTCCTAGTTAATTCCATGAAACTTACACGCAGGTCACGATATATCTTTTTAAATAGTGTATTTCCTTATTCTATGTAGGCTAAATATGTGTTTCCCACTAGATTGACTTTGCATTGTATCAAACAAAATAAGCATAGGCCCTTGCAATTTCCCCAATCATCTCCGCTCTCCAAAGTTCCTTTCAAAAGGGTGCGAGTTGTGTTCAATCCCGCAAGCCGCCATTGCCCATGTGCTAATCTCGGAGAAGAAAGGCGTGTCTCCACCTCGTCATAGAAGGGAGGAGTGAGCCAGAGGGTCGCATGTCCAATCAGCACCGCGGTGAGCGACCCGGTAGGCGTGCCCTCGCAGCCGGCGGCTTGATTCCGCCCCGAGTTATAAAAGCGACTGTAAGGGACTGCTTTAAGAGATGACCTGGGAGATGAGCGAAGAGGCGGCACCAAGAGGAGCGGTGAGATGCGAAACGCTCCAAGCCAAAGAGGAGAGGTACTCGGCAAGGAAACCAGCTTTGGAGAGACGCGCTGAAAGGAGGGAGACGGCTCCACCAGAAGAAGAGGAGCAGGTGTGCCGAACCAGCGCGTGACGTCTACAGCAGCGGATACGCGACGGAGGGTTTTCCCGCCAAAAACCGCGAGGAATTGAGAGCTGCTGCCTCCGACCCCGCCTCCCTCTCCAGCAATCCACCTCAAGCCCTACCTGCCTGCAATATTCCCCGAGTAAGTGTGAACGTCGTCTGTCCTACTCGTTGTCTTGGGGTTAAGTAAAATGAATAGTGTAAGTTAACGATTCGCTGTGTGACTGCTTCTTCCATCCATTGCTTGTGTGTGTATAATAAATCTGTTCTTCCTCCGTACTCTGTCTTCTTCTCTTTTCATTCTCTTTCGGTCCCTTTAGAGGTTTCCCGATTGAATATCTGCGGTGCGATCTGGTCAACGTCGGGTGGAATCGGGTTCTAATCGTGGAGTAACTGTTCGGACGCGGTAATACACCACCGCTCGGTCAATATAACATCTAAAACCGCGTCTAACAATATATATATATATATATATATATATATATATATATATATATATATATATATATATATATATATATATGCGGTTTACTGAATAAAGAATGACCCCCCCCCCCCCCCCCCCCCCCCACAGGTAGTTGCACCACAACATGTAGCCTCGCTTTAGTTCAGTTATTTCTTAGTAAATGTAAGCGTAGTCTCCTTTCCTGTGTTAAAGTGCGTTGAGCAGGCCAGTGAGTTAGGTGTTCTTTGGGCTCGAATGCCATGTGGTAGGCCTGGAACAAGTCTGGCAAGGCCAAAGGGAGGAGCTGCAGGGGAGTGGCCTGTAGGCGGCGAGCAGCCAATCGGAGCTCAAGGGGAGTGGCTCACAACAGCAGCAAGAGGAGGGGCTTGGAACATTCGGGTAAGGCTGGGGAGGGGCCATATAAAACCCTGCCCCGTGCCCCCCGCGGCAGAGGTGAGAGCTGTGAGAGTCAGACAGAGCTTGAGAGTTGGTTCGTGCCCGAGTTCGTGGTTTGAGAGCGTTGTGAGCGCAGTGAGAAAGAGACATTGTCGCAGCACGAGTGAAGTCCCTTGCTTGTTATACAATGTTATAGCCCTCTTTACACGAACTATCCCTCTGCCCTGCGCTCTGCGGCTGTGTTAATCGTGCTTGTGGAGACGATCCATTCCGGAGCCACAGACGCCCGATCTCCCTGCCTGCGCTCTCAGCATACGTGCCGTCAACACCCGAGGGCCACGCCAGGCGAGCTGTCCGGAGTGAACGGCGCCAAGGACGCGAGCGTGAACTTGTCCTTCCTCCTTTTCCCTGCGTGAGTGAGTGGGCCCATGTCTGGGTGATAAGATAAGAGCTCTGCCGCTCCATTCCTCTTCCCTCAGATCGGCAGTCTGCAGCCTCCTCACTCTCTGAAGACCTGGACAAAATCACAGACTGGTCAAACAAGTGGAACACCGAACATGTCTTTCAATCCTGACAAATCTCACACTCTTACTATGTCTCTCCGAAAAGATCTACTTTCTCAACCATCCTCTCCAAGAAGTTCTGTCGCTCAAGCTTTTGGGTCTCACTATCTGCCATGATCTTCCTTGGGAAAACCACATTTCCAAGCTGACCTGCAAAGCCAGTCGCCGACTGGGCATCCTCCGTCGTGCGAAGTCCTTCCTAGGCACACCTGAGCTCCTCACCACATACAAGGCTTTCATCCGCAGCTCAATGGAATACTGTTCTCCCCTATGGGCTGGTGCTCCTGCCTCACACCTAGCTCGGCTTCACGCTGTTGAAACCAAAGCTTTCAGAATCATTGGAATCTCCCGCGATGAAGCTATCTCTGAGGGCCTTTCACTCACTCACCGCAGGCAGGTAGGTGGTCTTTCTGTCTTCTACCGACTCCTCTCCGGCCTTGCTCCCCCAGCTCTCTCTGTGCTCTGTCCCCCAAATATTCCTACAGGTCGCACAAGATCTGCCAGCAAGCCTCTGATGGTTAAACTGCCGAAATCTCGGCTCTCTGCTCACCTTCACTCCTTCATTCCTCTTTTCTCCCGCCTCTGGAACAAACTCCCACACTCCCTTCAATCCCACTCCTCCCTCCAGGTCTTTAAAACAGCTGTTCACCACCATCTCTTATCGTCCCCCATCCAAAACCTTGATCTTTTCTACCCCCACTAATTCACCCCAGATCCACCTCGTTTGTAATTCCAACTTCTTTCCTGGTAGTCCTGGCAGTGTCCATATGTTTTATGCCTCTCCCACCCCCTTTCCCATGCCTCCCCCCCAAAGCCCTCTCCCTCCCACAGATCTCTCGATGTCTCCATGTCTCTCGGTTCCTGCTCTCAAATGTTGTGTTTGTGTCCTTCCCCCTCTCTCCCCATCTTGTCTACCGCTCCCGATGTTATTTGTTTTATGTGTCGGTTTGTCGGTTATGTGTCGGTTTGTCGGTTTGTCTTTCTGTGTGACAAATGTTCGCTCTTTCACGAGCCTCGATCTTGTATACAAAAAAATAATAATAATAAAAAAGTTAAGACTGATTAAGTGCCTGCTCTGTCTCTTCGCCTTGTCTAGCTGTAAATAAACCTGTTCTTTCTTCCATTTGACCGTTCATCATTTCACTATTGGCTTAGCATCGCACAAATAAAACCGCTCGAATCGGGTTCAATAAAAGTAACGGCACGAGTCACGTGATACGCAAACCGCTCGGCGTATTCGATTAGCGTGGCTTGTGCGAGGTCCAGTCCCCGTTTTCGTGGCAGCGTGGGTACCGAAGGTACATGTGGAATCGACCCGATACCCTTTCCCACGCTCGCTACAGGAGTGGCGACTCGGCCTTGTGGACACGAAGACCCAAGGGGGGAAAGGGGTTTAACCCCCCCTCTGTACGTCGATGGGCTTCGAGAGATCCGCAACTATATATATATATATTATATATATATATATTGTATACAGAATCGAAGCTCGTGTAAGAGCTAAAAGCTAAATTTAATTTTAAAAAATCAACAAAAAATTGTAAGAGCTAAATTTCAACAGGTACATGATCTTTGATCTATTCAATCTAAAATTGAATCAATTCATTGTTGTATTACAGTCCATATAGACGTGTATCAAATATGGTTGAAATCTT
This sequence comes from Myxine glutinosa, assembly GCF_964187855.1. Taxonomy (NCBI): domain Eukaryota; kingdom Metazoa; phylum Chordata; class Myxini; order Myxiniformes; family Myxinidae; genus Myxine; species Myxine glutinosa. The sequence goes on along the minus strand of NC_136266.1, from coordinate 49,711,729 downwards.
TCCTTATTTTTTATGTTGAAGACTCCAGGCATGGACCATATAGCCCTCATCGAGGCCAGGCCTTAAATAAAAGAGAAGCAAAGTGTATGATGAAAAGTGTATGATGTTTTTTGCGAGAAAGATTAATGCCAGCCCAGAAGCTATAGTTTGAGTGAGACAAAGCAAAACCAGCAATCCTGACATGGAGAGTGTAAGATGGTTGTGGGCACCACTTTAACGCTCCTAAGTCCGAAGGGGAATACCACCCTGGGCGGTTGCTGTCTACAACCTACTATCTTGATTGGTTCACAAGTTATTGCAGTAACACAAATTTTAAATTAAAGGACACTTGACCTTAAGACTGTGACCTTTTGAACCTAAAATTTAATCAGTTAATCTTCGTATTACAGTCCATAGTTATGCCAATTTTAGTCAAAATCCCTTTGGTGATTCGCAAATCATCGCAGTAACGAAAATCTGCTAATTTCAGCTAGGGGTCACAGCACATTTGACCCCTTAAATCCAAAATCTAAGCAGTTCATCTTTGCATTATAATACACACTTTTGCACCAAGTTTAGTTGTTTTTTTTAATCCCTTCAGTGGCTCAAGTTATCGTGCCAGATGGACAACCCAAAAACAATGCCTTCAACACCGAAGGCATAAAATATATAAAAGTACACGGAAGGACCACACACAACTGTTATTTTTTTTAAATAATATTAAATTCACATGTTTCACTTCATCCTACACCCTCATTGAGACTCAGATGGACATGTAATAAGTTTGTGAAGTACAACATTCCGTCTTTTGATTAGATCCGTCAGCGAAGTGATGACGGGTAAACACGCCTAGTACATTAAAACTATGATGGTTGAGCACATATCTCCGCCAAGCTGAACAGTTTGGATTTTGTATCTCAAAGATAGGCTGGATCTGGATCCGGAAATGAACCAAAATCTAATCGGCTTCTTCTTATCACCTACCCAACTCATCCACCAAGTTTCGTCATAATCTATTCATAACTTTTTTTTAATATCAAGTTATATATCGTTTTTGGCTCCATCTCTCAATCCAGTCAAGAATGACCAAGAAAATTAATTATTGTATCAGATCCAGACCTTCACCAAAATGGAATAAATTCGTCCTCGTCACACACCCAACCTGTCCACCAATATTTCGCGGAATTCGTCCATAACTTTGATCTATCGTGCTATAAAGTACATCGCTTTGACCGTATACCTCAATGATGAAGAATCACTAAAAATTATAGTATGCAGATCCAGATCTTCACCACAATCGAATAAATTAATTCTCCTCACACACCCAACTTCTCCAACAAAATTCATCTGAATTGGTCCACAACTTTTTGAGATATCCCGATCACAGACAGACAGGGGTGAAGACATAACCTCTGTCCACCTTAGTTGGAGGAGGTTAAAAAAAATTAAAAACAACGTTCCATATTTAATGTGTCCCCCAATGTTGATTGCATATACAAAGTTTCATTCAAAAATGTCTAAAACGTGCCGGTAATTGCATTTTCTTCGTATTTGACCTTTTGACCCCACCCCAGGGGACATCATGACTACTATGTTTGCTGAATTTCTGCTCAACCAATAGGAGATATTGAGACAGCCAGACAGGAGCAGAATAGAAAATGCCACAGCGTGGGCATAGAGATGCAATGCAGTGGAGTAACTGAGTGTAGAGAAATTGGAGTATTAGAGAGGTCTTCCCACCCCAAATTTTTTTTCCCTGCATCAATGGACATTAAACCAGTGTGGAGAGGAGTCAAAGGAGCATGCCACCAAAACAAGGGATTTGCAAGCAGGCACCAACAGTATCTTACGATAATTCACCAAATGTCCGTCCATCCGTTCGAAGGTACCGCAAAAACGGCTCAACCGATTGCAACGATATTTTGGGTGGGTGTTCCTGGGACCCCTGGGAGTAAAATAGGCTATATTGTTTTTCCAATTTTTTTTCCAATTTCCAATTTTTCCAATTTTCCAGTTTTACCAAACAGGATGGAATAATATTTACTGATATGAACAGTGATGTGGCTTTTGTTGAAATTCTACAAATACTGTTTATTCTACATACCAGGAGGGAGTAGATCGACTCCTGACAAACTCTTCCTATATAAACATGCAGCTCCGATGTAACATGGAAACGTGTGCAAAGCGACTGAGAAACAGGTGTAGCGGCCGCTTCCGTGTTACAGATTCGGCGCGCACTCTTCACACATAAATGTGCGACTGAGAAAGACATGTAGCGGCCGCTTCCGTTTTGCAGAATTCAATCTTTTTTCAAAATGGGCACCATGTACTGTTCAGATTTTGATGATTTGCATGTGATATGATTCAACGGATGTTTATATGAATCGTTTAAAATAAAAAAGCCTTCAATTTCTGATATTTGGCCTTTTCATTTGGGCCTCCCAATTGAATCTCCACCCATAGGGTGGGTACCGTTGCTAGTTACATGAATGTATCATTGGGCATTCTAACAAAAGCAATGAGGCGTTGTATGTCAGTATCATTTATTGGATCCTGGTTTGCAGCGTCAGTCTCCAGTTGTAATAAGCTTCTGCATATTAATAATAATAATGTCGTGTAATATTTTACTGGCAGAACATTGGAGACCTAGTCTTCGGAGTTTCATTTGAAGTCGATGTTTGTGTCGGTGTCAATGCAATGCCGTTTGTTTATTGATAAGCAATTTTAAAGGGTTGCACCGAGCTACAGCAATAACAAAATGACACTTCTGCCACCCACCCATTCATTCCCCAGTTTCATCCTTCATTGGACAGTTCAGGCCTGTTCAAACACATGCGGCACATGGGAGCTGTGTACGTCATTTCTGACAGCATGGCTGTGCTTGCCGAGTGCTCACGATAAGTTGCCAGGTAATGGGAATCTCATCTGGGTGCCAAGTAGTAGTAACTCAACACCCCTTCATAGAAAGACACCAAGTGGCATCTCTTGATGTCCACCAGCAAATGCTGGCAGTACGCGTCCAGCCATCTGAGCTCGAGCTCCATTTGACTAAGTTTCAGTGGCAGATGGGAAAACCTCTGTGTTGACAAGCGATTTTTTCAAAGTAGTCCAAGACAATGTTATTCACAAAATCTACTCCACTTTTTTTTGTAGTATATATTTAAGAATCATACATCAAGAAGCGTTCCACGCTGAGGTTACATGGCGGAGATAACAATTTTGAGCCGGAACTTGAAGTTAAGTGACCAGAAAGGTTCCATATGCAGGATGAGGCATCCATGTTTGCCCCTTGAGTGGATGGCTGGAGGAACGATCTGGCAGCATCAGTCGATGGTGGATCCCACGGTGAATTTGTCGAAGTGGAGGCAAGTTATCACCAGCACCATGACCAAATGACAAACTCCTGCCACATTCAATTGAACATCCGGTTTGGCCAGCCAGTTCGTGAAAAACGTTGACCAAATATGTATCCCGGACGCAAATTTTCCCCCAAACATGTGAATGAGGCAGCTCTCATGTGGTTAAACTCGTACATTACATCACGTCTTACTTCATTACATCCTGTCCCGATTCCCTCCCATTGAACCATGGACGCGACCACGATTTTGTCATGGCTGCGAGGGTATTTTGGAACATAACCAACCAGATCATTCGTTACGTTTAAGGTTTAGCGTTTAGGGATAGCGTAGTTAGGGATATCGTGATTAAGGTTTATCGTGGTTAAGGTTTATCGTGGTTAAGGTTTATCGTGGTTAAGGTTTATCGTGGTTAAGGTTTATCGTGGTTAAGGTTTATCGTGGTTAAGGTTTATCGTGGTTAAGGTTTATCGTGGTTAAGGTTTATCGTGGTTAAGGTTTATCGTGGTTAAGGTTTATCGTGGTTAAGGTTTATCGTGGTTAAGGTTTATCGTGGTTAAGGTTTATCGTGGTTAAGGTTTATCGTGGTTAAGGTTTATCGTGGTTAAGGCTTTGCGTGGTCGGTTAAGGCTTTGCGTGGTCGGTTAAGGCTTTGCGTGGTCGGTTAAGGCTTTGCGTGGTCGGTTAAGGCTTTGCGTGGTCGGTTAAGGCTTTGCGTGGTCGGTTAAGGCTTTGCGTGGTCGGTTAAGGCTTTGCGTGGTCGGTTAAGGCTTTGCGTGGTCGGTTAAGGCTTTGCGTGGTCGGTTAAGGCTTTGCGTGGTCGGTTAAGGCTTTGCGTGGTCGGTTAAGGCTTTGCGTGGTCGGTTCAGGCTTTGCGTGGTCGGTTCAGGCTTTGCGTGGTCGGTTCAGGCTTTGCGTGGTCGGTTCAGGCTTTGCGTGGTCGGTTCAGGCTTTGCGTGGTCGGTTCAGGCTTTGCGTGGTCGGTTCAGGCTTTGCGTGGTCGGTTCAGGCTTTGCGTGGTCGGTTCAGGCTTTGCGTGGTCGGTTCAGGCTTTGCGTGGTCGGTTCAGGCTTTGCGTGGTCGGTTCAGGCTTTGCGTGGTCGGTTCAGGCTTTGCGTGGTCGGTTCAGGCTTTGCGTGGTCGGTTCAGGCTTTGCGTGGTCGGTTCAGGCTTTGCGTGGTCGGTTCAGGCTTTGCGTGGTCGGTTCAGGCTTTGCGTGGTCGGTTCAGGCTTTGCGTGGTCGGTTCAGGCTTTGCGTGGTCGGTTCAGGCTTTGCGTGGTCGGTTCAGGCTTTGCGTGGTCGGTTCAGGTTTTGCGTGGTCGGTTCAGGTTTTGCGTGGTCGGTTCAGGTTTTGCGTGGTCGGTTCAGGTTTTGCGTGGTCGGTTCAGGTTTTGCGTGGTCGGTTCAGGTTTTGCGTGGTCGGTTCAGGTTTTGCGTGGTCGGTTCAGGTTTTGCGTGGTCGGTTCAGGTTTTGCGTGGTCGGTTCAGGTTTTGCGTGGTCGGTTCAGGTTTTGCGTGGTCGGTTCAGGTTTTGCGTGGTCGGTTATGCGTGGTCGGTTCAGGTTTTGCGTGGTCGGTTCAGGTTTTGCGTGGTCGGTTCAGGTTTTGCGTGGTCGGTTCAGGTTTTGCGTGGTCGGTTCAGGTTTTGCGTGGTCGGTTCAGGTTTTGCGTGGTCGGTTCAGGTTTTGCGTGGTCGGTTCAGGTTTTGCGTGGTCGGTTCAGGTTTTGCGTGGTCGGTTCAGGTTTTGCGCGGTCGGTCAAGGTTTTGCGCGGTCGGTCAAGGTTTTGCGCGGTCGGTCAAGGTTTTGCGCGGTCGGTCAAGGCTTAGCGCGGTCGGTCAAGGCTTAGCGCGGTCGGTCAAGGCTTAGCGCGGTCGGTCAAGGCTTAGCGCGGTCGGTCAAGGCTTAGCGCGGTCGGTCAAGGCTTAGCGCGGTCGGTCAAGGCTTAGCGCGGTCGGTCAAGGCTTAGCGCGGTCGGTCAAGGCTTAGCGCGGTCGGTCAAGGCTTAGCGCGGTCGGTCAAGGCTTAGCGCGGTCGGTCAAGGCTTAGCGCGGTCGGTCAAGGCTTAGCGCGGTCGGTCAAGGCTTAGCGCGGTCGGTCAAGGCTTAGCGCGGTCGGTCAAGGCTTAGCGCGGTCGGTCAAGGCTTAGCGCGGTCGGTCAAGGCTTAGCGCGGTCGGTCAAGGCTTAGCGCGGTCGGTCAAGGCTTAGCGCGGTCGGTCAAGGCTTAGCGCGGTCGGTCAAGGCTTAGCGCGGTCGGTCAAGGCTTAGCGCGGTCGGTCAAGGCTTAGCGCGGTCGGTCAAGGCTTAGCGCGGTCGGTCAAGGCTTAGCGCGGTCGGTCAAGGCTTAGCGCGGTCGGTCAAGGCTTAGCGCGGTCGGTCAAGGCTTAGCGCGGTCGGTCAAGGCTTAGCGCGGTCGGTCAAGGCTTAGCGCGGTCGGTCAAGGCTTAGCGCGGTCGGTCAAGGCTTAGCGCGGTCGGTCAAGGCTTAGCGCGGTCGGTCAAGGCTTAGCGCGGTCGGTCAAGGCTTAGCGCGGTCGGTCAAGGCTTAGCGCGGTCGGTCAAGGCTTAGCGCGGTCGGTCAAGGCTTAGCGCGGTCGGTCAAGGCTTAGCGCGGTCGGTCAAGGCTTAGCGCGGTCGGTCAAGGCTTAGCGCGGTCGGTCAAGGCTTTGCGCGGTCGGTCAAGGCTTTGCGCGGTCGGTCAAGGCTTTGCGCGGTCGGTCAAGGCTTTGCGCGGTCGGTCAAGGCTTTGCGCGGTCGGTCAAGGCTTAGCGCGGTCGGTCAAGGCTTAGCGCGGTCGGTCAAGGCTTAGCGCGGTCGGTTAAGGCTTAGCGCGGTCGGTTAAGGCTTAGCGCGGTCGGTTAAGGCTTAGCGCGGTCGGTTAAGGCTTAGCGCGGTCGGTTAAGGCTTTGCGCGGTCGGTTAAGGCTTTGCGCGGTTGGTTAAGGCTTTGCGCGGTTGGTTAAGGCTTAGCGCGGTTGGTTAAGGCTTAGCGTGGTTGGTTAAGGCTTAGCGTGGTTGGTTAAGGCTTAGCGTGGTTGGTTAAGGCTTAGCGTGGTTGGTTAAGGCTTAGTGTGGTTGGTTAAGGCTTAGCGTGGTTGGTTAAGGCTTAGCGCGGTTGGTTAAGGCTTAGCGCGGTTGGTTAAGGCTTAGCGCGGTTGGTTAAGGCTTTGCGCGGTTGGTTAAGGCTTAGCGTGGTTGGTTAAGGCTTAGCGTGGTTGGTTAAGGCTTAGCGTGGTTGGTTAAGGCTTAGCGTGGTTGGTTAAGGCTTAGCGTGGTTGGTTAAGGCTTAGCGTGGTTGGTTAAGGCTTAGCGTGGTTGGTTAAGGCTTAGCGTGGTTGGTTAAGGCTTAGCGTGCGTGGTTAAGATTTGGCGTGGTTAGGGATAGCGTGGTTACACTTACAGTTACAGAAATATCATTCAAAATGTAAGGTGTTCAGTAGCACTGGTACATGACAGGAAACCTGATATACATCGTTTTGTACCCTATCCATAAAGTAATGACGAAAATAAATAAAATTATTTCGCCAGGAAAAAACGAATAGGTGATCATTATTTTGGATAAACATCAACACAAACTACAAAGCTGATGCGGATTAAATAGGAAACCGAGGTAAAGCAAGTTAACGCCGCATGGCATGAAGGCCTCTGCCCAAAACGTCCGTGACTGACATCTTAGTTACAAGCGTTAAAGATTTATTCCATAGCGTTGATAAAAATTAACAACCCCCGAATCGATCAAAAATACGATGAAGACTGAATCACGAATGCGACAGCCAGCAGATGCTCACCAGCGTTCCGGCTGAATCGCGACATAACGACAAGATGGCGACAGCAGGAAACGGAGACAAAAAAAACCGCGGCAAATTGTATAATGGCGGCTCGGAAAAAAGTCACTGTTGTTGTTTATTGCTCTTCAGATCATTACGCAAAAGCGTAAATCATATGTTACAAATTTCAATAGCACGCATAATTTGAACAACTTGTTGAAATATAATCTCATGGTGACTGAAAACTAACAATTTAATCAGCATAATTAAAATAGCTGGAGGAAATCAGCTTCGCTAATACTATTACCTTATACACCTTTATCACCTTTATAAATTACCTTATACACCTTTATCAATAACATAATGTACCTGCATTGCATTGCGCACAAAAGAAAGAATATGCTTCCACACTAAAATAAACGAAACAAACAAATACAACGGCATTGATATTCATCACATTAAAAATATATATTGAGCTACATAATATTCTAATTATGTCGTATGCTGTATTGAAACTCAAGTTATGTCAATTTTCAGCTTTAATTCTCTTTTAATTTGAAAGTTTAATTTCCACAACACCGGAACTAAAATTTAAACTTCTCTTCAGCCACCATAATACATTTAAGGAAAGGATTAACTTATCCGAGCGACATAAACAGCGTCTATTCCCGCCGCATTTCGACTTACCAATACACCACTTAAGGTTTCATGTGCTATTACCAATCAATTGAGCGCTCGCCAAGTGGCTAAAGCACTCGAGCAAGAACTCCATTTAAACTGTTGGTAAGGAACGGCTGGCTTGGCAAGCGATAGCAAGCTGCTTGGTCATGGAACAGCCCCAGACCAATAATAACATTAACGAAGGTTGCTGTTATTATACATACAGTCGTGTCGTGGCCAAAAATATTGGCCCCCTTGCACCATTTCTTCCAGAAAATTGTTGAAATTAAAATATATTGTTGCGGTTTTGTAAATAAAGGAACCCCCCCCCCACCCCATAGTTAGTTACACCACAACATGTAGCCTCGTATCGTTAGTTATTTCTTATTCAATGTAAAGCATAGTCCCCTTTCCGGTGTTAGGATGTGTTGATATGCGTTGAGGCAGGCAGGATAATAGTAGGCCTCATCGAAGCCTAAAGTGCCTCATCATGGGACTAGGCCAGGCCTTGCAGGCCCGAAGGAGGAGCTAAAGGGAGTGGCCGAGGGCGTGGCCAATGAGCTGTCACCAATGGGAGATAAAAGGAGTGGCCGAGGGTGACCAATGAGGGGCTGTCACGACACGTGACCCCAGGTGGCCAATTGGGGCCCATGGAACATTCGAGTGGGGTTTTTGGGGGTTATAAGACCCGGCCCAGACTCCCCGCTCTCTCTCTGGCAGGCTCTCTCTCTTGCTGGACCTCTCTCTTGCTGGCTCTCTCTTGCTGGGTATACGCCCTCTCGCGCTGGTCTCCTGCTATACTCTCCCTCGCTGGCTTGGCTCCTATATACGGCACGCTCCTCTGGTTCCTGCTACGTGCACGTTATCGATCGTCGTCCCTGCCGCGATCATCTCCGGCTGTGGTGTCCTAGGTTGGAGCGATTCTCGGGGCTTCCGTCCAACGAGCCCATTCGCACGAACGGCACTACCGAGCCCATCCGGGCGAGTTGCACGACCGAGCCCATGCGGGTGAGCTGCACGAAACGGCCGCGCTTCTTACGCATTACCCTCTTCTCCCCCCCCCCCCCCCCCCCCCCTTCCCCGAAAGAATGAGGGCCCTTGTCTGGGAACCTAAGTAAGGCCGTTAAGATTCTTCGCTTTGTCCATGTTCTGTAAATACTGTGAATAAATACTGTGTTGAAGGAGCTGCGCTCCAACGCGAGTCGAAAGAAGTGACGCGACCAAAGACGGAATTCGTCCGAGTTGCTTTATTGAAACAAAACAGCTCAGGTATTCTGACAAAAGCCCGTTTATCGGGCAGCAATATATATACACATTTATGTCGGGAAGTTTGCCCGGCAAAAGCTATACCGGGCATGCCCGGGTGTCAAGGGCGAGCCTTGGAAAGGCGAGTCTGGACCTGCCCGGGCGTGTTTGGCTGCGGCCTGCCAAGTCGAGGCTGGGCGTGACCGGGCGCTCTGGACGAGCACTGGAAAGGCGAGAGCGGGCATGCCCGGACGCTCTGGGCGAGCCCTGGAAAGGCGATAGCGGGCATGCCCGGACGCTCTGGGCGAGCCCTGGAAAGGCGATAGCAGGCATGCCCGGACGCTCTGGGCGAGCCCTGGAAAGGCGATAGCGGGCATGCCCGGACGCTCTGGGCGAGCCCTGGAAAGGCGAGAGCGGGCATGCCCAGGAAAGACGAGACCGGGCGTGCCCGGGAGGTTCGGGCGTGCCCGGGGAACAGTAAGTCCGGGCATGCCCGGGAGAGGCGCGTCTGGCCGTGTTCTGGCCGGTGCAAGGCGATTGTGTGCATCCAGCGGTAACCGCTACACACGCCCCTCCAGAATCGACCTGCACCGGCAGGGTCAATTTAAGGGGGGTCCGGATGACCTGGCCGAAGCGACCCCTAGAGGGTCGTGGGGAGGGGTCCGACGTGGTGGTGGGTGGTCGAGCGGGGGGAACTGTGGATGGGGGGCGGCCTCGCCGCGGAGGAAGGGCCAACCGTGGTGGTCGGTCGACGTCCATGTGCGCCGGTTTGAGGCGGTCCACAGAGATCCGGTCCGACCGGCCGCCAACGTCGACGACAAAGGACTTGTCGCCCTGTCGCAGGACCCGGAAGGGCCCGTCGTACGGTGGCCGGAGTGGCCCCCGGTGCACGTCATGACGCACAAAGACGTAATCCGCTGTGCGAAGCGCCGGGGGGACGTAGGACTGGGGGCCACCGTGGCGGGACGTTGGCACGGGGGCAAATCGTCGGGCGGCCTCCTGGAGGTCCGAGCGCTGGTGTGCGGCGGACCAGGGACTGGTAGCGTCGGGCACGAACTCGCCCGGGACGCGGAGCGGCTGGCCGTAGACGAGCTCGGCGGCGGACGCCCGGAGGTCCTCCTTGGGGGCTGTGCGGAGGCCCAAAAGGACCCACGGCAGCCGGTCGGTCCAACCGTCGTCCTGAAGGCCGGCCATGAGTGCGGCCTTCATGGAGCGGTGAAACCACTCGCACAACCCGTTGGCTTGGGGGTGGTAGGCCGTGGTGCGGTGCAGCGTGACCCCCAACGAGCGGGCGACCACGCCCCAAAGTTCGGACGTGAACTGTGGGCCGCGGTCGGACGAGATGTCCGCCGGTGCGCCGAAGCGCGTGACCCAGGTGGCGATGAACGCCTGCGCCACGTCGGCGGTGGTGGTGGAGGTGAGGGGCACGGCCTCCGGCCACCTGGTGGTCCTGTCCACCATGGTGAGCAGGTGGGTGAACCCCCGCGATGGGGGCAGGGGACCCACCAGGTCCACGTGGACGTGGTCGAAACGCCGTGCAGGCACGGTGAAAGGTGCCAGCGGGGCCTGGGTGTGGCGGTGGACGTTGGCCCGCTGGCAGGCCGTGCAGGCGTTGGCCCAGTCGCGGACGTACCGTCGAAGGCCGTGCCAGACGAAACGCGCCGACACCAGCTTCTGAGAAGCTTTCCGGCCCGGGTGAGAAAGGCCATGGATGGAGGCGAAGATGCGGCACTGCCAGGAAACGGGCACGATGGGGCGAGGCTGGCCCTGGGAGACGTCGCAGAGCAGGACGGTGCCCGCGAAGGGGATGTCGGCCAGGCGGAGGCCCGTGTCCGCCGCCCGGAGGGCCTGCACCGAGGTGTCGGTGGTCTGGTCGGCCGCCATGAGCGCGAAGTCCACGCCGAGGTGGACCGCGTTCGCGCTGGCCCGAGAAAGACAGTCGGCCACAGTGTTGTCTTTGCCGGCGACGTGCCGGATGTCCGTGGTGAATTCCGACATGGCGGAGAGGTGGCGCTGCTGGCGGGCCGACCACGGCTCCGTGACTTTGGCCATTGCGTAGACCAACGGCTTGTGGTCGACGAAAGCCGTGAACGGGCAGCCCTCCAGGAGGTGTCGGAAATGGCGAACGGCCAGGAATAGACCGAGCAGCTCGCGGTCGAACGTGCTGTATTTTAACTCGTTCGGCTGGAGCTGCCGGCTGAAAATAGCGAGTGGCTGCCAAACCCCATCCACCCATTGTTCATGGACGGCGCCCACCGCGTAGTTGGAGGCGTCCGTAGTGAGGGCGATGGGCGCGTTGAGCACCGGGTGAGCCAGCAGCGTTGCGTCGGCGAGGGCCCGTTTTGCGCTCGCGAAGGCCGCGTCCATGGCCGCGGACCAAACGATGTCATGCTTGGCCGGCTTGCCCCGGAGGGCCTCGTAAAGGGGCCGCATGAGCTGAGCAGCGCGGGGCACGAATCGGTGATAAAAATTCACCATGCCGAGGAACTCTTGGAGGGCATTGATGGAACGGGGACGCGGGAACATGGTGATGGCCTCGACCTTGGTCGGCAGCGGCACGGCCCCGGTCTTGGTGATGCGGTGGCCCAAAAAGTCAACGGTCGTCGTGCCGAAGTGGCATTTGGCCAGTTCACATTAAGCCGTGCTCGCTGAGGCGACCGAACAGTGTTCGGAGGTGGAGGAGGTGCTCGGCGCGGGACGTGCTGGCGACGAGGATGTCGTCCAGATAGACGAAAAGAAATGGCAGGTCGCGCAGCACGCCGTCCATTAAGCGCTGGAACGCCTGGGCCGCGTTCTTGAGGCCAAACGGCATCCTCAAAAATTCGAACAGGCCGAACGGCGTGATGACGGCCGTCTTCGGGACGTCGGCCGCGCGGACAGGTACCTGGTGGTATCCCCGTATCAGGTCAATTTTGGAAAATATGACCCGTCCCGCCAAACGGGCGGAAAAGTCCTGGATGTGCGGGATCGGGTACCTGTCGGGGGTGGTAGCGTCGTTGAGGCGGCGGTAGTCGCCACACGGGCGCCATCCGCCCCCCGGCTTTGGCACGATGTGCAGTGGTGAGGCCCACGCGCTATTGGAGCACCGCACGATGCTGAGGTGCTCCAACGCGTCGAACTCGGCCTTTGCCACGGCGAGCTTGGCCGGGTCGAGGCGACGGGCCCTGGCGTAGACCGGCGGGCCCGTAGTGGGTATGTGGTGCTCGATCCCATGCCGCACTGCGACGGCCGAAAACGTCGGCCGTGTGAGGGCCGGGAATTCCGCGAACAGGCGAGCGAACTCGTTCGCCGTCGGGAGGGCGCACACCAGTTCGGTCGGCGCGGAGCTGCTCATCGTGCACGCCAGGGAGCTGAAGGTCTCGGCGTTGACAAGGCGACGACGTTTGACGTCGACCAGCAGCCCGTGCGCGCAGAGGAAGTCGGCGCCCAGCAAAGCCATGGGGACGCAGGCGGTCACAAAGGTCCACTGGAAGCACTGGCTGCCGAAGCAGAGGGTGATGTTGCGCGGGCCGAAAGTGCGTATGGCCGAGCCATTAGCAGCGACCAAAGAGGGGCCGCAAACGGCGTCCCGCCTGTCCTGCTCGGAGGCGGGTATGACGCTCAGTTGGGCGCCGGTGTCACAAAGGAAACGCCGCCCGGACGCTTTGTCCCGAATAAAAAGCAAGTTGCCCGAGTGGCCGGCGCTCATGGCTGGGAATGAACGCCGGCCCGGCCGTTTCCCGACTTGCCGAAAGTGCACGGGGGTCGGCACGTCCGAGCCTTGTGTCCGAACCTGGCGTGGTAATAACACCACGCCTGGTCAGGTGGAGGCCCCGGCCGTCGTGTCGGAAGCGGTCGGTGCGGCGTGGCGGCTGCCCGTTTCACCGGCAGTCGGCCTCCAACCGCGCAGGGCGCTCGGGTGTCGTGGGCGTCGCCTCGGACCGCGGCAGGCTCCAGGTAGCCGCGCCGATGTGTTGGCCCGCCGAGGAGATCTTATCGCCTTCCCTGGCGAGGGCGCGGGGATCGGTGATCGACGTGCCAGCCAGGGCGAGGCGTACCGGGTGAGGCAGCTGGCGAAGGAACAACTCGCGGAACAGAAAATCCGGAGAGTGCTCACCGAGCAACGAGAGCATATAGTCCATGCGCTCGGACGGGCGCGTGTCGCCGAGCTCGGGCAGGTCGAGCAGGCGCCGTGCGCGTGCCGCCGGTGAGAGGGCGAAAGTGTCGAGGAGGAGCGTCTTCAGCGTGTCATACTTGTCGGCAGCCGGCGGGTGCTCGAGGAGGCTCAGGGCGCGGGCCGCGGTGGCGGAACAGAGCGCTGCCACGACGTGGTGGAAGCAGGTGTCGTCCGCGGTGATGCCTCGCAGGGCGAACTGGGAGTCCGCCTGGGCGAACCAAACAGCCGCGTGAGCCTCCCAGAAGGTAGGCTGTTTAAGAGTCACTGCCGTGTCCATGTCGGTAGGTCACAAGTGAAGGAGCTGCGCTCCAACGCGAGTCGAAAGAAGTGACGCGACCAAAGACGGAATTTGTCCGAGTTGCTTTATTGAAACAAAACAGCTCAGGTATTCTGACAAAAGCCCGTTTATCGGGCAGCAATATATATACACATTTATGTCGGGAGGTTTGCCCGGCAAAAGCTATACCGGGCATGCCCGGGTGTCAAAGGCGAGCCTTGGAAAGGCGAGTCTGGACCTGCCCGGGCGTGTTTGGCTGCGGCCTGGCAAGTCGAGGCTGGGCGTGCCCGGGCGCTCTGGACGAGCACTGGAAAGGCGAGAGCGGGCATGCCCGGACGCTCTGGGCGAGCCCTGGAAAGGCGATAGCGGGCATGCCCGGACGCTCTGGGCGAGCCCTGGAAAGGCGATAGCAGGCATGCCCGGACGCTCTGGGCGAGCCCTGGAAAGGCGATAGCGGGCATGCCCGGACGCTCTGGGCGAGCCCTGGAAAGGCGAGAGCGGGCATGCCCGGGAAAGACGAGACCGGGCGTGCCCGGGAGGTTCGGGCGTGCCCGGGAACAGTGAGTCCGGGCATGCCCGGGAGAGGCGCGTCTGGCCGTGTTCTGGCCGGTGCAAGGCGATTGTGTGCATCCAGCGGTAACCGCTACAGTGTTTTGGTTTCCAACCTCGCCGTCATCATCCTTTCCATATTGACCCAGCAACGCCCTGAATTAAAACCACTCAATCGGGTTCGACAGTGTTAACGGCACGAGTTACGCAACGCACAACCGCTCGGGCGTCCAGGATCAGCGTGACTCGTGCGGGGTTCAGTCCCCGTTCTCACGGCTGCGTGTGTCTGAAGGTATTCAGGTGGTGACCGTTAACCCTTCCACGCGTAGCTGCGGGCTCGGCGGCTGGAATTGCTTCGCAATCCGTCCACCACGAGTGTAGTTGTGGTTGGCGGCCTCGTGGACCCGGAGTTCGAGGGGGAGCAGGGCTTAAACCCCCCTTAGTACGTCGACGAACCCGGGATCCGCAACAATATTTTGGTATCCACATATTCTTAAGTTTGCAGTGGAACAAAACAAAAAAAGCTGAAAAAATGACTAAATCTTAGCTTATTCCACACAGAAATCCTAAAACGGCCCAGACAATATTATTGGCACCTTTTAGAAGTCAGAAACAAGCGTGACTCGGCGCGCTCCGCGCCTCACCACACATCGTTTCAGAGGGATAGGCGTCTGACCATTTTGGGGTCTTTTGGGTCTTCATGGTGTTTTGGGTCTTCAGGGCCATTTGGGTCTTCAGGATATTTTGGGTTTTCGGTGTCTTCAGGGGCTTTTGCGTCTTAAGGGACTTTTAGTTCCTCTGTGTCTTTAAGGGCATTTGGGGTATTTTGGTTCTTTGGGGGTATTTAAGGGTATTTAGGGTCTAAAGGGTCTTTGGGGTCTTCAGGCTGTTTTGCGTTTTCAGGGTCTTTTGGGTCTTCCAGGTCTTTTGGGTATTTGGGGTATTTTGGGGTCTTCGGGGTCTTCCGGGTCTTTTGGGTCTTCAGGGTGTTTTGAGTCTTCGGGGTATTTTGGGTCTTCGGGGCCATTTGGGTCTTCAGGGTCTTTTGGATCCTCAGGGCCTTTAAGGGTATTTTGGGTCTTTGGGGTGTTTTGGGTTTGTTTGTTTTTTGGGGGGTTTTTTGGATACAAGATCGAGGCTCGTGTAAGAGTTAACATTAATGAGAAAAAAAACCAAAAAAAAAACAGACACATAAGACAAAATAAAGGGAGCGGGAGACAAGATGGGGAGAGAGGGGGAAGCACACAAGTACAACATTTGAGAGCAGGGACATCGGGAGATCTGTGGGAGGTAGTGGGCTTGGGGGGAGGAGGCGTGGGAAGGGGGGTGGGGTGGGAGAGGTTAAAAAAAAAACAGATGGACACTGCTCGGGCTTCCAGGTAAGAAGTTGGTATTTCAGAAAAGTGGATATGGGGTGAATTAACAGCGGTAGAAAAGATCAAGGTTTTGGATGGGGGAAGATAAGAGATGGTGGTGAACAGCTGTTTTAAAGACCTGGAGGGAGGAGTTGGATTGAAGAGAGTGAGGGAGTTTGTTCCAGAGGCGGGAGAAAAGAGGAATGAAAGAGTGAAGGTGAGCAGAGAGTCTTGATTTTGGCAGTTTCACCAGAAGAGGGTTGCAGGCATATCTTGTGCGACCTGCAGGAGTACTTGGGGGACAGAACACAGACAGGGCTGGTGGGGGGGAGGGGCTAGGCCAGAGAGGAGTCGGTAGAAGACAGAAAGACCACGAACCTGCCTGCGGTGAGTGAGTGAAAGGCCCTCACAATCGGCTTCATCGCAGGAGATTCCAATGATTCTGAAAGCTTTTTGGTTTCAACAGCGTGAAGCCGAGCGAGGTTTTGAGGCAGGAGCACCAGCCCAGAGGGGAGAGCAGTATTCCATTGAGCTGCGAACGAAAGCCTTCTATGTGGTGAGGAGCTCAGGTGTGCCAAGGAAGGACTTCGCACGACGGAGAATGCCCAGTCGGCGACTGGCTTTGGAGGCCAGCTTGGAAATGTGTTTTTCCCAGGAAAGCTCATGGCAGATTGTGAGACCCAAGAGATTGAGTGACAGAACTTCTTGGAGAGGATTGTTTTGAAGTAGATGGGAGGGTTGTCCAGATGGTCTTTTCGAAGAGTCATAGTGAGAGTGTGAGATTTGTCAGGATTGAAAGACATGTTTCACTTGTTTGACCAGTCTGTGATTTTGACCAGGTCTGCAGAGCGTGAGGAGGCTGCGGACTGTCAATCTGAGGGATGAGGTATGGAGCGGCAGAGAGTGGAGTCATCAGCAAAGAGATAGAGAGGATTTTTCAAAGAGTCGGAGAGATCATTGATGAAGACCAGAAAAAGCACAGGGCCCAGGACACTGCCTTGGGGAACTCCAGCCTGAACAGGAAGGGGAGATGAGAGAAATCCATTCAGGGCCACACGTTGACTACGACCAGAGAGGAGGTTTGCAAGCCATGCGTGGAGATTTCCATGGATACCATAGGAGGAGAGTTTGGTGAGCAGAGCGGGGTGCCGGACTGTATCGAAGACCCGTGATATATCAAGGGAGACAGCTCTAATTTCCTGTTTGACATTGAGGACCTCCATCCATTGTTGAGACAGCAGAAGCAGCATGTCCAGAGCAGAGTGACCTGGTCTGAATCCAAATTGATGATCAGAGATCAAGCCATTGTGGAAGAGGAAGGATTTGATATCCGAAGCAATGATGGATTCCATGACTTTGCTGATGATTGGGAGCAGGCTGATTGGTCTGTATTTGCAAGGATCTGTATTTGCACCTTTTTGTGTAAAGCAGTAATGTTGACTGTTTTCCAAGCTGAAGGCAGATGACCTTGAGCAAAAGAAAGGGTGAAAAGAACAGCGAGAGGGTGTGAAAGAGCAGCAGTGCAGGATTTTAGGACCCGTGGGCTGATGCCGTCAGGTCCAGTTGCAGAATCAGAGTCGAGGATTGACAGAAACTTCTCCACCTTGTCAGGAGAGAAGGACACAGAGTCCAGGAGCAGCTGGGTACGACACTGTACGGTGGGTACAGAGAGAGAGACGGGTTTGGAACACAAGATTTTGAGGCATACACAGAGTTGAGACATTCAGCTTTTTCAAGTGCGGAGTCTGCTGTGTAGCCGTTTGAGGTGAGGGAGGAGATGGAGGGGGAACAAACACCAGAAACAGATTTGACCAGACGCCACCAGGATTTGGAAGAGGGAGACAGATACGAGAGTTCGGTCCTGAGAACGGAGAGATATTGTTTCCTGGCTCTCCTGAGGGTGGACACACACTTGTTTCGGGCTTTGTGAAAGGAAATGAGATTTCCTTCCGTTGGATTTGCTTTCCAGGAGACGAAAGCAAGTTGTTTCTGGGCAACAGCCTCACCACAAGATTCCGTGTACCATGGACGGGAGGAAGGGTATGACAACTGAAGACGAGATGGGATAAATCTGTGCATGAGAGAGAGCAATTTTGTTTGGAAGAATTCCCAGGATGAGTTGATGTCAGAGGCGGTAGGGATGGGAGACCAGTCCAGATGATTGATGGCTGCTTAAAGACCGTGCCAGTTGGCCTGAGTGAAATGCCAGACTCGTCGACGCTGAGGAGGCTCTCTGAGAATGGTCAGAGAGATGTCCACTTTAACAAGCACATGATCAGATGAGCCAATTGGAGCAGAAGAAGAGCAGCAGACATTTTCAGGGAAGTTAGTCATCACCAAGTCCAGAAGAGAAGATGCTCCGTTGACTGAGATCCAGGTTGGGAAATTGACAGATTGTGTCAGTCCCAGTGAGTCGCAGAAGTCCTTTGCTGACGAGCCATGGCTGGTGAGAGAGGTACCCACACCCAGCCAACTGGCATGGTGACAATTGAAATCACCACATATGAGGAAGAGAGAGTTGGGATGGGTAGATAGAAGTTGGTCCATATTATCAGACAGCGAGATGTAGATGGAGTCATCACTGTTTGGTGGACGGTACAACACACATATGAACAAAAGTTGGGAGCGAAGGGGAAGCCGCAGCCAAAGGTATTCCTGGGGGTGAGGTGGAGAGAGGGCAGTGCAGGGCGAGTGAGAAAGAGAGTTTTTTTTATAAAGATAGCAACCCCACCTCCAGGACGAGGCTCGGGTCTATCATACCGGAGGAGGGAGTAACCTGGGAGAGATACCAATGAATCAGAGACATCATGAAGGAGGAAAGTTTCTGTTAAGCAGATCACGTCTGGTTTGTCAGAAGCAACCTGTATGGAGAGATCAGTCAAGTTTGAGCGAAGGCCCCGGATGTTTGAGGTCCATACCGTTAATGAAGAGGAAGGGGGAGCATCGGATACAGAACAGGGGGGGGGGAGGGGTAGGGTAAGATGTGGAAGAGGAGGAAGAGGTAGGGAGAGCTGTTGAAGGTGTGTCAGAGATTTCAGAATAGCTTGGAGAAAGGGAAGAATGCGGCGGACAAAAGGTTTGATGGTGATTGGGTGAGGCACAGTGAGGTTTTATTTGAGGAGGGGGAAGAGCGAGGCAGAAGGTTGGGGGAGATGAAGGTGAAAGTTGGAAGGGCGAAGATGTGGGGAGGACACTTTGAGGAGGAGGGGTGAGAGGGGAGTCTAGGAGGGGAGGAGCGAGGGAGAGTCTCGGAGGGGAGGGGTGTGGGGGGAGTTTAGGAGGGAAGGGGAAAGGGGGGAGATTTGAAAGGGATGGGTGATGGGGAAGATTTGGAGGGGAGGGGCAAGGGGGAAGATTTGAAAGAGATGGGTGATGGGGAAGATTTGGATGGGAGGGGCATGGGGGTGGATTTGGAGGGGAGGGGTGATGGGAAAGTTTTGGAGGGGAGGGGTGATGGGGAAGTTCTGGAGGGAAGGGGGGATGGGGGAGATTTGGAGGGGAGGGGCAAGGGGGAAGATTTGAAAGGGATGGGTGATGGGGAAGATTTGGAGGGGAGGGGCAAGGGGGAATATTTGAAAGAGATGGGTGATCGGGAAGATTTGGAGTGGAGGGGCAAGGGGGTAGATTTGGAGGGGAGGGGTGATGGGGAAGTTTTGGGGGGGGAGGGGTGATGGGGAAGTTTTGGAGGGAAGGGGTGATGGGAAGATTTGGAGGGGAGGGGCAAGGGGGAAGATTTGAAAGAGATGGGTGATGGGGAAGATTTGGAGGGGAGGGGCAAGGGGGTAGATTTGGAGGGGAGGGGTGATGGGGAAGTTCCGGAGGGGAGGAGTGATGGGGAAGTTTTGGAGGGAAGGGGTGATGGGGAAGATTTGGAGGGGAGGGGTGAGATTGGATTTTGAAAAGTGTACGATTAATGGGAAAGGAACATTTATTGCAAAAAGTGTTTCTGGAGACCTTCGAGTCAAAAAATACGTTGGAGGACGCTGAAGGAGGGGTGGAGTGCTGGAAAGTTTAGGGAATGTATGAAAGAGGCACTGTAAGAGATGGAATTTTTTTTTGGAATGAATAGATTTGGTGAGTAAGTCGAAAGCATCCTTTTATAGAGGAAGAAGAAAAAGGTGTTATAATATATGACAGAATACAGTTCTTCAGGGGAAAGTTTAAACATTTTTCACAACACAACGTGGTCAAAGAACGAACGAACAAATAAGAACAACGAATAAACGAATTAGAGCAGAGAAGGAAAAAAAAAAATTTTTTTTTTTTTTTCTGAGTTGAGATTTTAAACAAGGAAGTATGGGGTGAAAGACTGGGACAAAAAACAGGGAACGAAAGTAATTGCAGCGCAATCGACGAACCGCTGGGAGAAAAACAGGGTCCCAAGGTTGGGGTTAATACCTGTTAACGGCCCGAATCGCGGCCTCGCTAATCGCTCGGCGTGTCCACTGAAACCGTGGTTCGGGTGGGGTTATTTCCTTGCTTCACGGCCGGTGTTAGTACTTAGGTAATAAGACTAATTCGGCTTACAACCCTATTTAACACCGACCGGAAGGAACGTGATAGCCCCGGATCACGTCGGCTAGTAAAAAGACAAGGGGATTAATCCCCCTTGATAAGGGGGAGGCCGACGTTTGAGATCCGCAACTATATATATATATATATATATATATATATATATATATATATGTATATATATATATATATTGTTGCGGTTTTGAGAACCCACACTTGCTTGTAAATATGACATCATTAAAGGTTAAGGGTAGCACCCCATAGATAGGCCACAAGCAACATGTAGGTCACCATAGGACTTCAGTTATTCCTTAGTATGTGTTTCGATAAGGCCATTTCCCAATAGCTGAATCTGCGTTGTGTCAATCAAATAAGAATAGGCCCCCTTGCGTTCATTCCATCCATTTTGCCAGCCTCCCTCCAAGCGACGCCATTAAGCGCTAGCCATCACCCTCGCCCTTTAGGGCCAGCGGCGTGTGCAACCTCGCTGGGCTTCCGCCCAAACCAGCAGCCTTCGCTGCCCTTGAGCTCGCTCAAACGCCGCCATAAGCCACGAGGCGAAGCCCGGAAAAAGGGGGCGGAGCACCAGGAAGAAGGTGTGGCCACGTCACCCAACCATCAGGGCAGGGCCGGTAAGCCATAACCAGGGCTGGAGTGACATCGCCTGATAGGCGTGGCTTTTGGGCTTGCGGAGCGATCGCTGGCTGGATTATAAAAGCGAGCGCACAAAGCCCTTTCACAGGACTCGTTGGAAGGTTGGCTTTTGAGAGGACTTATGAGAAGAGCGCTCGTTAGACAGGACTTACTCACTGGCGCTGATTACCACAGGACTTGCTGGAAGCGCGCTTGGTAAACGGACTACTGTGATTTTGGAGAACTTACAGCGAAAGCGTGTGCTGACAGGACTTGTTGGGAGAGCGCACTGGTAACAGCACTGCAAGGACGAATGCGCTTGATCGTGGACTTGCACAATTAGTGCTTGCATACAGGACATTGGAGAGGGGGCGTTTGGCGTGAGTCGTGCAAATATTATGTACGCCGCCAGGATACCAGCCTTCCCCCCGTGATGTAATTGTCCGTTCGCGTTACACTGTGAAGAGCTGCCTGCCGGGTTTTCCATCGCCTGGACCGGAGCCGGACTGGAGCCTGGACGCGCTGGTGACCTTCCAACCTGTTCATCTGCAATCCCGTGTGAGTGACTGTGTGTGAGACGGGCCCGTTTGTCCAGGGAATAAGTTAAGCTGTAATTAAGACTGCCCTGTGTACTTCTCCTTCCTCTTTCTATCTTGTACATTTCTTTCGTTTCCTCTTCTTTCTGTACATTTGTAATAAATTCCCTTGTTCTTCCTGGTTTCCTCTTATCCGATCGCATCAGTCTTTTCTCTCATTGGGTAAGCGTGGCACGATTTGGAACCACTATAATCGGGTCTAGTCACCTGTTAACAGCTCGGATCGCGGATTGCTATCCGCTCGGCATATTCCATCCGTATCCGTGATTCGGGCGGGAGTTTTTCCCTCATTTCGGGTCGGCGTTAGTAATTAGGTAGTAGTGAATCCCTAGGCCTAACAAACCCTACCTAACGCCGCGCTGGGAAGGACGTTAAAACTTCCAGGACTCGCGTCAGCCAGATATAAGGACAAGGGGATTAACCCCCCCCCCCCCCCCCTTGATAAGAGGAGAGCCGACGTCGGAGATCCGTAACAATATATATATATATATATATATATATATATATATACATATATATATATATATATATATATATATATATATATATATATATATATATATATATTGTTACGGTTTCTAGAACCTTCACTTTATCAAATTTAGTATTAAAATCCCTAATAACCCCCCTTTGTACATTTCCCCCTTAATTGGCTGTTAATTGGAATGAGTGCACCTTAGCTAGTCCATCGCACACACGTAGGCCACCATAGAACCTCTCTATAGTTATTTCTTTATTATGTGTATCAGATAAGGCTCTGTTTTCCACTAGTTGACCTTGCGCTACACCAAATCAAATAAGATAGATCCCCTTTCAATGGCCACAGAACCTCCATTGCCAACCGCATTGCCAACCGCATTACCTCCGTTACCAACTGCATTTGACTCCATTACGCACGCGGTCAGCCCGGAGAAGAAGGGCATTGCCCGCCCATCGACATCAGGAGGTGGAGCCAGGAAAGCCCTTGCCGACCAACCAAGGATGAGTGGATATGGCTCAAGAGGGCGGGGTTATAAAACCCATTGCTTCAGCCCCCACCCAGAGATGCGTGACCCAGCTGAAGCAGGCAAGAGAGAAAGAGACGTGAGGGGGTGCCCATATTGCGGCAATAGACCGATACCCTCTAGGGCCCTATTGTCGCCGGTTGTGGAGGCACGGAGCGCCGGCTGCTGTTCGCTTCAAGCCCGGAACGTGAACCTCGACGGTGTGCATTTGCCCGGACCTTCCTGCCCTGCCATCAGCTTGGACCTTCTCCTCCCTCCAGTGATTCCTGCCCTCAAATTCCCCATTCGTGTACGTGAGTTTGTTTTGTGTGTCTTGTCCCTGGGTATAAGTAAGCCTGTATAGTTAAGTTGCACTGTGTCTATCTGCCTGTAAATTACTTTATTTCCTTTCTCCTCCTTTAGTTTTGCATAGTAATAATAAATATTTGTTCTTCCTTACCTTTGCCTCCTTCTTCATGCTCGTCCGATCGTCTTTGTCTTTTACCTATTGATATACGTGGCACGATTTGGCCAACGCTCAGGATCGGGTTAGTCCTTGATAAATGGCTCGAACTTCGGGTTGCTAAAACCGCTCGGCAACTAGTCCATCTAAAACCGTGGTTCGAGCGGGAGTCCCTTCCCTGCGTCGCGGTCAGGAGTGGCACTCAGGTCCTTGGGACTTTTCATTGACCAATTATCCTGGCTGCTCCCGACCGGAGGGAGCGTTGGGATTTCCAGGACTCACGTCGGTCAGTTATAGACAAGGGGCTAACCCCCCTTGGTAAGGGGAAAAGGCCGACGTTGAGATCCGTAACAATTGGTGTCGAGGAGTTGGGATTTGGACCCGAACCCAATTTTTAAGAACATCAACAAAATTTGGTCAAAATTTGGAGCGGCCGAAATTTCGTGTAAAACATCTAAATTAAATTGTGCCATGGATGATCAAGGCGACCGGATGCCGGTAGGGGAGTTAGATGGGGTATAATCGACCCAGGACCCCAGGGAAGAGGTGGGAATAATGGAGGAGGAGTGCAATACGCATTGGGTAGCGGAGAGTTCAGGCGCACAAAATGGCGGCGGCCCGCACGTGGCTGCGGCAGCCACGCCCGCAGCGCCGATGGACTGGGTCCATTTTCTGGCACAAATGAGGGCCTCTATGGAAGAGTCAATGTATAATTGGAAGAGGGACGCCATGTCAGACGAATCCGGGTGTGATCTGGAAAAATTGAGGGAGGAATCCAGGTGTGAAGTGAAAAAACGGATAGCAGAGGCAAGAAGGGATAATAAAAAAATGATGGAGGACATGAGGCGC
Organism: Myxine glutinosa; assembly: GCF_964187855.1. Lineage (NCBI taxonomy): Eukaryota > Metazoa > Chordata > Myxini > Myxiniformes > Myxinidae > Myxine > Myxine glutinosa. The sequence goes on along the minus strand of NC_136266.1, from coordinate 49,688,350 downwards.
AAGTCGGGCGAGCAGGTCCCAAGTGTATGCGATGAGGTAATGCAGGTCGAGGAGTGCGGATTGAGAGAGCTGGAGCAAAGGGCTATAAGGGACAAGACGTGAGATGTAGAAAAGCCGACGACCGTCAAATTGGATAATAAAAATGTCGGGAGCACCAGGGAAGGTTGAATTGGAAGACGAAAATTTATGGGCGCCGACGGTCGAGGTGGAGCAAAGCGCATGTAACTGGACCGGGGTAGAAATCGTGACCCGGGGTATGGGGCAGCCTGCGACCGCTGAAGTAGAGAAAATTTTATTAAAACCAGCGGTCGTTGCGATGAATAAAGAAAAACAAGTAGTGGGAATTGATATTGTAGAGACGACAGACTTAAAAGAGCAACAGTTGGAGGAAGGAATGGAAATTGCCCAAAGTCCGTGCTCACATCACGATGCTGTGCTTATTAACCCAAATGAAAGTTTGCAGGTGTTGGAGCGAAGAAGAAGAAGCGCCCAGGTGAGTCGTGCTGTATATTGGGCGGGAAGATTTTGCAGGAGGATGTTTGGCGCAGAAAGAATTTTCGCGCGCTTGGGATCGAGAAAGCATCCGGGCGTTGGTAAAGGGTCCCATGTGAGTGGAAATGGCGCGCTTGTGAAAAAAAAGTGTGCATCCGGGAATGAGTGTATTACAAAGTGTGGGAGTGATACCGAGTGCGAGAGCGAATGCACGTCGGAGGGTCTGTGTGAAACAGAGTGTACGGAGTGTGACACGGAGAGTGAGTTGGTGGTGGAGTGGGTGCGAGAATGCACACCTGGAATGGTCGAGCGTGTGCGGGAATGTACACCTGAGTTGGTGGTGGCACGAGTGCGGGAGAGCACATCGGAGCGCGTGATGGTGAGTGTTACAGAGGATGTAACAGGAGAGTGTGCGCAAGAGGGTGCGTGAGAGGTGTGGTGTGTAACAGGGAGTGCGATGGTGGAATGGACGGAGTGTGTGGAATGTACGGGCGGCGTTGGAACGCCGGGTTTGGTGAATGTAAAAAGGAACGTGTGGTGTGAGCATGTCCGGGGAGCATCGACGTGGATCGGGGCAGTGTTTCGGGCGACGGATAGCCGACGCGAGCACTCGGTGCGCGGTGCGCTTTGTTGGATGCGAGGCTCGGCGCTTATCGGTGCTGCGTCGCTCCTCTTCGGAGCGTCGTGCACGATTCGGGCCTGGCCCCGCCCGCACAGTCGAGTCCGGGCCTTGCCGGGCAAGGCGACTGGTCCGGTTTGAGGGCAGGTAGGAGGGACCGGAGCGGTGCCCCCTTGTGGTTGCGGCGTTCCAGCCGGGCGAGATTGAACCATCGGGCTGGAGACCGAAAGGCTCCGCGCCGAGATGGTGCGTGGAATCTCGGGCCGAGCATGCCGCCTCCCCTGAACCGAATGCCGGACGGACTCAACCTGCAGGCGACCAAACCACCCGAATTCATTGCTCGGCTTTGCAAAGCCGAGTTTTAATGAATGTAAAGACGCACCGAGGCTCAAGTTAATGGACATTTGGGAGAGATAGGGAATTGGTGATTGGCAAAATTTGATGGGTAAAATGATTGGCAAATATGATTGGCAGGTGATTGGCAAATTTTGGATTGGCAAGAATTGGAATTTGATGGGCAAAATTGATAATGGGAGACGCCCGAGGTGGAGGGATGGCAAATCCTCCATCCCTCACACACACCCGGGGCACATGAGCAATAGTTATGGGATTTATGGCAGTGTAAGCTCGCCGAGGGAGGGTTTGGATAATTGTATAGGGACTTAGAAAAATGACAATAGGTAACGGTAGAGGTAAGTAGCGACATTGTACAGGTAGTCGGGACATAGAGAGGTTAGAATGGTTGTTAATGACGTGGTATGTGCTTAGTTTAAAGGGAAGACGGGGAGAACCAAGTTAGAAGGATACCAGGTAGTTTAGATGATGCAGTTGTGCGTGCTGGTGAGAGTATTGAATGAGGATTGGTATGGAAGTTTTTTTGTGGGTGAGCATGTGAGCAAATGAGGAATCGAGAGGCAATGCTCGGGAGAGATGTGTGTATGAGCGTGGGAGAATTTGGGTGCCTGAGGCAATGGTTTGGAGAGTTAGAAATGTATGGTGAAAAGTGCGATTGTGGGTTGAATTGAGCGTCGAAGTGTATGGAGCAGTGTATGAGGAATAATTGTGATTGTGCATTGTATTGAGTGAATGAAGAAGCCTGGGAGGAAGGAGGGTGCAGGTGGCACCAGGTGTGATTGCACAGGTGTGCAAATCCAGGTGAGAATGGTTGTGTGGAATAGCTGGTATGGAATACGTGGAGTATGGCATGGATGGTGTGGAGTGAGTCTGGTGGAAAATGTGGAGTGGAGTGGTTGGTGCGAAGGGAGTGTATGGGAAGGATGGACCCCTATCACGAATACCCGGGGAGGGTAGTTTAAGAGTTAGGTAGAGGGTATAGGAAAATTGTGGTTGGATATTGGCATCTGTGGTGCGTGTGGAAGAATGGTGTTTGGATGGGTGCATTAGTGATGTGGAAATGGCTGGGCGTGTGGCCTGATAGTGTGTGTAGTTAAATGGACGCTCCGCCACTGTTAGGATGTCGGCCAGGTGAGGCCGCAGGTGGGCTCTGGGAGCCGGTAGAGTTCAATGGGGCCCGAGGATCCAGAGGAAGGACCCGGGTAGCCCAGTACCAGAGAGGGCACCGAGGGGGTAAGCGCCAGGGAGGGCCTTCCCCAGGTAGATAGGTAGGGTGAGGAGCTAGGTAAGCTCGGGTGGCAACTTCAGTGGCGGAGGCACACAGGTAAGTAGACCTGTTAGGCGAGCCACATGACTCAGCCCCGAAATTGTGCAAAGGCACAGGGAGTTGAACCGGGGGTGAGACCCCATATTGATGAGCACCACAGTTTGGTCAATGGGAATTGGTTTTTTGAACCGCATATAATAAGATAGCCAATGGATTGGCAGGGAAAGACCCCGGGTAGTGTAAAGTGTGTTAACGTCATTTAGGAAGTAGTTAGGATTGAAATCTCCTCGCACCATCTGCATCCACTCACCTGAGGTGACGAGGTGCTCCACACCGTGCCATGGTTTGTTATTTTATATTTTTGTGCAAATGTTTTGAGGATGTAAGACGCATCATGACGTGGGTGAGACATTGTGCTGGTTGTTCCATCCCCTCCTCCTTAAGAGGGATTGATGATGAATTGGTGATGGCAAATTTAGACATTGGGATTATGGTACGAATTTGGATTAGGGGAGATATGGGGAAGACGTAACGGTAGTGACAAATTTGTAAATGTGTAGGTTTTGTAAATATGGGGTAAGGGCAAGGGTAGAGTAGGTGACGGGGGGGGGGGGGGGGGGGCCGTACAGTAGTACAGTAGGGACGAGCTTTCTCACTTCGCTCTCCGTGCGCACCTCGTTCTGCATTACCTGTGTTGATGTGTACCCTTGCGCCCTTGCCCTCGCTAACTCTGCGGCTTTGTCTTCCTTCCCCGACCCATGGATCGTGCTCTCTGGGCACTGAGGGGGAGCGTGCGGTAGGCCGCGTCTGTGTGCCCGAATCCCCGCAACTAGCTGCCTGCATCCACGCACCACTTTATGGACCACGTTGCTGTGGCTGAGCACCACCATATGGACCACATGTATGTGGCCGAGCACCACTCCTGGACCCCACGGGTTGGGGCCTGGCCCCTCTGCTGGGACCGGCCACTGCGGCCAAAAGCCTTGCTTGCAGACCTCGGTGAGGTGGCACCAAGCCTAAAGGTGAACCACCCATAGTCGGCCCCTGTTGGCCATAAATAAAAAGATGGACGCGTTGTGTGCCTTTTTATCTTTACAAATAGGCAGCAAGCCCCAAGAAAGACAACAACTGGAAGAGACGACGGCCAGCGGAGCGGACAAGAAGATCCAGATCATCAGTGGATTTTTTTATGATGTGATGACTGTGCACCGGATGGTGCTTTATGGTGCTTTGGTGTTTAATGGTGCTGGTGCGTCGATGTAGTGCATGCTGTCTCCTCCCTCCCACAGGATTTTCTTTTTGTGTCTCCTGGAAGAGAAAATGGCAGGTCCTGGGTTGCGTTTTGTAACTAATGAAATAGTGTAACTTGTAAATAATGCTCCCCACCGTTCATGTTTAGTTTGAAAACCATTCCGCAATTCGGTTATTCTGTGGGTGTGAATCTGTTAGGCAGGGTGCAGCGCAACAGCGGGACATATTTATTTGTGTTTTAAAATTGTCGCACTCAGGGTCAGCTTAATTGTAGAGGGAATTACACCTGAGTGTCACACCAAGTTAAAGTTTTGTCGGCCCGAGTTGTGCCGTGAGGAATGAGGGTGCTGTGTTACGGTTTCCGGAACCTTCACTTTATCAAATTTAGTATTAAAATCCCTAATAACCCCCCTTTGTACATTTCCCCCTTAATTGGCTGTTAATTGGAATGAGTACACCTTAGCTAGTCCATCGCACACACGTAGGCCACCATAGAACCTCTCTATAGTTATTTCTTTATTATGTGTATCAGTTAAGGCTCTGTTTTCCACTAGTTGACCTTGCGCTGCACCAAATCAAATAAGATAGATCCCCTTTCAATGGCCCCAGAACCTCCATTGCCAACCGCATTGCCAACCGCATTACCTCCGTTACCAACTGAATTTGACTCCATTACGCACGCGGTCAGCCCGGAGAAGAAGGGCGTTGCCCGCCCATCGTCATCAGAAGGTGGAGCCAGGAAAGCCCTTGCCGACCAACCAAGGATGAGTGGGTATGGCTCAAGAGGGCGGGGTTATAAAACCCATTGCCTCAGCTCCCACCCAGAGATGCGTGACCCAGCTGAAGCAGGCAAGAGAGAAAGAGACGTGAGGGCGTGCCCATATTGCGGCAACAGACCGATACCCTCTAGGCTAGGGCCCTATTGTCGCCGGTTGTGGAGGCGCGGAGCTTCCGGCTGCTGTTCGCTTCAAGCCCGGAACGTGAACCTCGACGGTGTGCATTTGCCCGGACCTTCCTGCCCTGCCATCGGCTTGGACCTTCTCCTCCCTCCAGTGATTCCTGCCCTCAAATTCCCCATTCGTGTACGTGAGTTTGTTTTGTGTGTCTTGTCCATGGGTATAAGTAAGCCTGTATAGTTAAGTTGCACTGTGTCTATCTGCCTGTAAATTACTTTATTTCCTTTCTTCTCCTTTAGTTTTGTATAGTAATAATGAATATTTGTTCTTCCTTACCTTTGCCTCCTTCTTCATGCTCATCCGATCGTCTTTGTCTTTCACCTATTGATATACGTGGCACGATTTGGCGAACGCTCAGGATCGGGTTAGTAATTGATAAATGGCTCGAATTTCGGGTTGCTAAAACCGCTCGGCAACTAGTCCATCTAAAACCGTGGTTCGAGCGGGAGTCCCTTCCCTGCGTCGTGGTCAGGAGTGGCACTCAGGTCCTTGGGACTTTTCATTGACCAATTACCCTGGCTGCTCCCGACCGGAGGGAGCGTTGGGATTTCCAGGACTCACGTCGGTCAGTTATAGACAAGGGGCTAACCCCCCTTGGAAAGGGGAAAAGGCCGACGTTGAGATCCGTAACTATATATATATATACATATATATATATATATATATATATATATATATATATATATATATATGTATATATATACAGTGATCCCTCGTTTATCGCGGGGGTTACGTTCCAGAACCCCCCGCGATAAACGAAAATCCGCGAAGTAGCGACCATATTTTTATTTTGTTATTTATATATATTTTAAAGCTTTATGAGCCTCCCCACACTCTTATTAACCTTTCCCATACTCTTATAAACACTTCCTATACTCTTAAACACTTTTTACACTCTTAAACATACGTAATTTTAACAACATATAAAATTCTAATGGGTACTCACCATTGAAGATACTGTAGCGACCCATGGGTTCCCCAAGCAAGACCAGCATTAGAATCTCCTTGCTCCAGCCGGTGACGTCACCGGCGGGGATCCCCGGCACCAGAGTGGCTGGTCACGTGACCGCCAAAGCGTGCTGCGCGTGCGGGTATAATCAGCTACAGCTGTTGATCACGTGACCACCAAGCACGCCACGCTTGAGAGGCGTGGCTTTCGGTTTCGGTTTCTGGTTGTGCTTTATAATGCAGCCCGATAAACGGGCTTTTCAGTGTTCCCGAGTTGGTTTTGATAATAAATATCTTCTCGGACGAGTTTGTGTCTTGCCCGTCATTTCGTCCGTATCAAGCAAGAGCCCCGGCTCTTCAATACTACAACTTGCGTGATGAAGATGATGATGAATTAGCTGTGCAGTACTGATGACGATGAAGGTGATGACGATGATGAATGTACTGCACAGCCAGAAAGAGCATTACAGTTACCCATTACGTGGGTAACTAGCACAAGTGGAAGCTGCCGCATCTGCATTTTCCATATGCACGACTCTTTGTCTCTTTGTCTACTCTTCTACTGTACACTATGTACAGCATTTTATTTCTTGTAATATGTTTTAAATACTGTATTTTCTTATTTTTTTACGTTTTTTAATTTTTTAGGCTAGAAAATGCTTATTTTACCACAAAAATATTTAAAATAATAGTATATAAAAATACATTTATACCGTAAAATCCCGCGATATAGCGAAAAATCCGCGATATAATTTTACATATACTAGCGAGAAAAACCCGCGATGTACCGAAGCCGCGAAAAGTGAACCGCGATATAGCGAGGGATGACTGTATATGTATATATTGTTACGGATCCAGGGGACGGCACTCCCGTTAGCAAGGGGGGGTTAATCCCCTTGTCCTGTTAAGCTGGCCGTCCAACCGGTCCTGGGGGTATGACGTCCCTTCCGGTCGATGGTAAGTTGGGTTGAAAGTCCAATTTGTCTTAATACCTAATTACTACCACCGGCCGTAAGCGAGGAAATACTCTCACCCGAGCCGCAGCGTGATTGGATTGCGCCGAGCGAAGCGAGCTGCGACTCGGGCCGTTAGCAAGAGACTAAACCCGACTGTAAAGTAGTTGGCCAAATCGCGCCACAGGTACTCAATGGGGAAAAGACTAAAGCGACCGGATGAGAGGAAGCCAAAGAACCAAAAAGGGTAAAGGAAGAACACAGGTTTATTTACTATCTACAAGAGGAAACGAAAGAAGGGCATTTACAAGGAGAAGAAGAAGCAGGTACACCGGGCAGCCTTAAACAGTCTTATACTATACCCCAGACAAAACAGACAGACTTACACGGGAGGGTAGTGGTAGGAGGAATGGCTGGAAGGAGGAGAAGGGTCCAGGCAGACGGTAGGGCGTTGAGGTCCGGCTCCAGGAGTGGACTCGCGTCGTGGCGGGAAACCCTGGCAGGCAGCGAGCGCGTATCGTGGACCGCGAGCGGACGTTGCATATATCGGGGAAACTGGGATACGGCGTACGTAATATGTGGCTCATGCCAACGCTCTCTCTCTCTCTCCTGAACAAGGCTCGTATCATCAACGGTCCCCTGCGCAGTCCGTTACCATCAGCAGTTCGTGGCGCACTCCCAGCTCCTTCTCACCTCATCTGATCCTTCTCACTCGTCTCTCCCCAAGCAGTCCCTCGCAGCCGCTTTTATTGTCCGTGTAGAAATCAAGCCGCCGGCTCCAATGACACGCCTACCGGTCGGCTCACCTCGGCGCTGGTTGGCCGGCAAGGGCTCACTGGCTCCACCTCTCATGGTGAGTCGACGTGCCACACCTTGTTCTTGTGGTTCCGCCCCCTTCTTCCTCGGCTTGAGACCGCGTGCGTAATGGCGGTTTGGTGCCAGCAAACAGCCCAAGTCAAACGGCAGGGTGATTGGTCAAGATTTTATGGACCACACGTTTTTGTGGCCAGGGTGATTGGCCGGGGTGATTGGTCAAGGATTTCCCAAATACCTTCACCAATCTCTCCGCAAAGCAGGGAAATGAGTCCCTGCTCGAACCGCGGATGTGATGGTAGTTGCCGAGCGGTTTAGCAATCCACGATCTGAGCCGTTAGCAAATAGACTAACCCGATTATAGCGGTTGGCCAAAATCGCGCCACAGGTACTCAATTGGAGACAGGACAAAAGCGATCGGGGGAAGAGGAAACCAAAGTAAAGGAATAACAGGTATTTATTAATTATTTACACGAACTGAAGAGGAAATGAAGGCAAAGAATACACAGAAGAAGAAGAAGCAGGACACAGGGCAGCCTTAAACAGTCTTATATTATACCCCAGACAAAACAAACAGACTCACACGAATAGGGAATGGCAGGAAGGAATGGCTGGAAGGAGGAGAAGGTCCAGGCAGACTGGCAGGGCAGGAAGGTCCGGGCCGATGCGCAGCATCGAGGTCCGCTCCAGTTCTCGCTCCGGTCCACGCTCCGGGCTTTAGGCGAAACACGGCGGCAGCTACACGTATATTTTCACGCGGTAGGGGCTTTCCGAAGCAGTTCGTCAAAGAGCTCCGCGCAGTTTCGTCTCTCGGCCAGACCCCACCAAGCGCCATCTCCAACCCAAATCGACTCTGTAAAAAGGCTCGCGTTGGCGCTTATATTACGCGCTTCAAGATCAATGCGCGCTTCATAGAGCCACGCCCGTGATGGTATTTCATCAGCCCTGGTTGGCTGGTAAGGGCTCGCTGGCTCCACCTCTGATGGTGAGTTGACGTGCCACACCTTGTTCCTGTGTCCCACCCCCTTTCTCCTCAGCCTGAGACCGCATGGTCAATGGTGGCTTGGGCAATCAAGCGAACCAAGACAATGGGGCAGCGAACCCTACCCTACTGCTACTGCACTTTGAAGAGCGGGAGAGATGATTGGGGAAATTGAAAGGGGCCTATCTTATTTGATTAATGCAATGCAGATTCAACTATTGGGAACAGATCCTTAACTGAAACACGTAATAATGAAATAACTACAAAGAGGTCCTATGGTGCTCTACGTGTTGTACATGGACTAACTAGGGTGCGATCTTTAATATAGCCAAATAATGGGGATATTTACAGGGGATCATTTATAAGGGAACATTTTCTAAAATTTACGAAGTGAAGGTTCTAAAAACCATAACACAGCACCCGTCTCTCCTCCAGGGCCGTCCCGGCCCGAAAGAACTTTAACTTAATGTGACACTCAGGTGTAGTAGCCCTCTACTATTGCCTTACCCTGGGTGCGACAGTTTTCAAACAATTAAGTATGTCCCCCTGCTGCGTTGCATCCTACCTAACAGACTCAAGCTCACAGGATAACCGAATCACGGAATTGTCTTCAAACTACATATTTAGCCGGTGGGGAGCATTATTTACAAGACACTATTTGGTATTACAATGCGAACCCAGGACCTGTCATTTTGGGAGACAAAAAAAAGATCTTTTGCAAGAGGAAGGAGCATGCACTACACTGCACCGATACACCATACCCACATGCCCGGTGATGCACAATTGATATTGCAGTGGACCCCCGAGCACAAGAGCATTACAATTCACCAAAGCACCAAAGCACGAAAAGCACCATCCAGTGCTTATTTCACACATGTCATCACATTTCAACAACAAACAAACTTATGACCTTGTCTTGTTTCTCCCGCTCTGCTGGCCGCTGTTTCCTTATGTTGTCGTTCTTGATGTCGACTCTTCTTTGTTTGCGGCCTATTTGAGGATAATAAAAAGGCACACAACGCGTCCGCTGTTTTTATTTATGGCCAACAGAGGCCAACTAAGGGTGGTCCACCTGTATGGCAAAGGGGGCCACCTCACCGTGCTCCGCAAGCAACTTTTCTCTGGCCATCATGGCCGGTCCCAGCAGAGGGGCCAGGCCCCAACACGTGGGGTCCATCAGTGTGGTGCTTGGCCACAAAAACGTGTGGTCCATAAAGTGGTGCTAGGCCGCAAGTCGTGCGGTCCATAAGGTGGTGTACCGGTCCAGGCAGGCTGTGCAGCTGCGGTTCGGGCACACAACTGCGGCTACCTGCGCACTCCCCCCGGACCCAAAAGAACAAGCCGTGAGTGGGGACAGAAAGACAAGGCAAGCATCGGGGCAAGCATCGGGGCAAGATCGCAAGGGTACACATCAAAACAAGGTAATGCAGAGGTGAGGTGCGCAGGAGAGCGAGCGGAGAAAGCTTGTCCCTACTGTACGTCACCCCCCCCCCCCCCCCCCTGTCACCTACCCTACCCTTGCCCTTACCCCGTATCTACAAAATTCTACACATTTACAAATTAGTCACTATTGTCCTGTCTTCCCCAAATCTCCCCTAATCCAAATTGGTCGACAATCCCTCTAACCAAATTTGCCATCAAGCCCAATTTCTCATCAATTCCTCCTGAGCAGGAAGAGATGGAACAACAAGCACAATGTCACACTTATGTCATGATGCGTCTCACCATTCCAAACATTTGCACAAACCGGTGGTGTGGAGTCTTGTCACCCTGGTGAGTGGATGTAGATGGTGCGAAAGAGATTTTCTCCGAACTACCTTCTAAATGACTTTAACGCACTTACTCTACCCGGGGTCTTTCACTGCAAAACCATTGGCCATCTTACACGATGTGGTTCTAAGAACCGAACTCCCATTGACCAAACTGCGGTGCTCACCAATTTGGGGTCTCACTCCCCCGATTCTTCACCCTGTGCCTTCGCACAATTTCCGGGCTGGGTCGTGTGGCGCTCCCAGGAGGTCCGCTCACCTGCACACCTCCGCCACTGCAGTTGTCTCCGAGCTTACCTGCTCCTTACTCTAACCTACCTGGGGAAGGCCCTCTGGCGCTCTCACCCAACTACCGCCCTCTCTGGCGTTGGGCTACCTGTGTCTGTCCTCCGGATCCTCGAGCCCCATTGAACAACTCTACTGGCTCCCAGAGCCTACCTGCGGCCTCACCTGGCCGACAGACTAACAGTGGCGGAGTGCCCATTTAACCATATACACACTAACAGGCCACACGCCCAGCCAATTGACTCCACTAATGCACCCATCCAACATTCTGTAAAACTACTCGCACCACAGATGCCAATATCCAACCACAATTTACCTACTCCCTCTACCTACTTTAAAACTACCCTCCCCAGGTATTCGTGAAGGGGTCCATCTTCCCCATCCACTCCTTTCGCACCAACCACTCCACCCCACGTATTCCACACTACTCACTCCACACCATCCATTCCATACTCCATTCCATCTATTCCATACTCCATTCACTCCAGACCATCTACTCCATACTAGCAATTCCACACAACCATTCTCCATACACCTGTGTTTCGCTTGCACATCTGTGCCCACACACCTGGTGTCACCTGTACACCTAGTGGCACTTGCACCCGTCTCTCGTCCAGGACCATTCATTCAATGCAATACACTCAACTCAATGCACAATCACTCACATGTCCACAATGCTCTGCTCATTCACTTTCACACACACACATCGTTCACGAGCATTGCCTCATTTCATAACCAGCACTACCGTGCACTTTCATACCAATTCCTCATTTCATCACTCTCACCACAAACACAACTGCATCATCTGGCTACCTGGTTTCCCTCTAACTTTGTGCTCACCATCTTCCCTTTAAACTAAGCACATACCACATCATTAACAACCATCGAACCTATTCTACATCCCATCTACAGGTATATGTCGCTACTTAACTCTACAGTTACCTCTGTTCATCTTTCTAAATTCTATCATTTTATCTTAACCCTCCCGGGCTAGTTGGCACAGCCACCCCATAAACTAATGCTCATGTGCCCTGGTATGATGTGAGGGATGGCAGAGTTGCCATCCCTCCACATTGGGCATCTCCCACGATACCATATACCCATAAAATTTTGCCCATCAAATTTTCCCAATCAACTTTGCCAATCATTACTGCCAATCATTTTTACTGCTCCCCCTAATCGTCCATTATTCTGAGCTTCGGTCCGTCATTACATTTTCGAAGCTCGGCTTTGAATTCGGGTGGTTTGGTCTCCTGCGGTTGGGTCCATCCGGCATTTGGTTCAGGGGAGGAGGTTTGGTTGGGCCAAGGTTCAAAGCACCATCCCGGCGTGGGGCCTTGCGCTCCCAAGCGCGATGGAGCCAGCCTTTCCCGGGTGGAACGCTGCCACCACAAGGGGGCGCCGTTCCAACCCCTCCTACCTTCCCTCGAACCGGGCTGGTGGCTTTGCCTGGCAAAGTGCGGACGCGACCGTGCAGGGCGGGGCCCGGCCCGAATCGTGCACGACGCTCCGAACAGGAGCGACGCGACACCGATCCCCGCTGGTTCCCGCAGTACACAAAGCCCGGCACAGACCGGGAGCTCGCGTCGGCTATACGTTGGCCTAAATGCTGCCCCGGTCAACGTCGATGCCTTGCTCGCATGCTCACATCCACACGCGACTCTTCCCATACTCACACATCCAGGTGTCTCAGCGCCTCTCATGCGACCCATACATTCCCTGCACTCTATCAATTCCAACACCGCACTCTCTGTTACATACCACTTGCTGTTCGCACACTTCGTTCCACACCTCTCCTCCGTTACGTCCTCCGTAACACTCACCACGGGTGTGCTCTCCTGCACATACCCACTCACGCGCTCCGATCTGCCCTCCCGCACACGCGCCACAACCAACTCAGGTGTGCCTCCTCGCACCCGCTCCTCATCCATCTCACTCTCATCACACATACACTCCGACGTGCATTCACTCTCGCACTCGGTATCACTCCCACACTTTGTAACACACTCACTCTTCGACGCACACTTTTTCCTCACACGCGTGCCATTTTCTCTCACACAGCGCACCACGGACCTCCCACAAACGCCCGCAGTACGCTGGGATCCCAAGCGCGCAAAAATTATTTTCGCACCAAACATTCTCCCACAAAATCTTTTCGCACCATATACCACCTTACTCACCTTTGGGATCCTCCTCTCCACACGCCCCTGCAAATCTTTATAAGGATTAGCAAGTACGGCATCAGGATGTGAATTCAGACTTTGTACATTATCCATCTCTCCCTTCGCTAATGCCTCTATGCTTGCCGTCTCTCCAATTCCAATTTCCACTACTGCTTCGATTGATTCGGTCTTAATTTCTTTTTCCAGCCCAACGACCGCCGGCTCTATGAAAATTTTCTTTTCCAATTCGGCGGTCACCGGCTTCCCCATACCCCGGGTCGCGATTTCTACCCCGGTCCAGTTACCTGCGCTTTGCTCCAACTCGCTTTTCTTGCGCTCCTCAAGCCGCGTTACCTCATCGCATACCCGTGTGCCTTTCCCGCTCAACATGCGATCCATGCTCTCCCCACATTTTTGTATCTGGTTTCCCAATTGCACCCCCCGAGCCCTTGCTTCGTCCCTCTGCATTTCTATAGACGCTCGTGGTTGCTCTATGAGCAAATACAGGTCCCAACCCGCTGGTACTGCGGGCTCGGCTGCCGCGACCACGTGCGAGGCGCCGCCATCTTGTGCACCTGCAACCCCCACTGTTACACCTTCTCCAACCTCCTCTTCCATTACTCCCAACTCCTCCCTGGGGTCCTGGGTTGCCTCTAACCCCTCATTCTCCCCTACTGGCACCCGATCGCCTTGATCATCCATGGCACGATTTAAATTTAGTGGTGTTAAATAAGAAATTTCGGCCGCTCCAAATTTTGACTAAATTTTTTCAGATGTTAAAAATTTGGTTCGGGTCCAATCCCAACTCCTCGACACCAATTGTTGCGGATCTCGGTTTCGGCACTCCCCTTACCGAGGGGGGTTTAATCCCCTCGTCTTTTAAGCTGGCCGTCCGAGTCCTGGAACTATCTCGCTCCTTTGCGGGATGAGATTGGCCAGGGTGATTGGTCAAGGATTTCCCAAATACCTTCACCAATCTCTCCGCAAAGCAGAGAAATGAGTCCCTGCTCGAACCGCGGATGTGATGGTAGTTGCCGAGCGGTTTAGCAATCCACGATCCGAGCCGTTAGCAAATAGACTAACCCGATTATAGCGGTTGGCCAAAATCACGCCACAGGTACTCAATTGTAGACAGGACAAAAGCGATCGGGGGAAGAAGAAACCAAAGTAAAGGAATAACAGGTATTTATTAATTATTTACACGAAATGAAGAGGAAAACGAAGGCAAAGCATACACAGAAAAAGAAGAAGAAGCAGGACACAGGGCAGCCTTAAACAGTCTTATAATATACCCCAGACAAAACAAACAGACTCACACGAATAGGGAATGGCAGGAAGGAATGGCTGGAAGGAGGAGAAGGTCCAGGCAGACTGGCAGGGCAGGAAGGTCCAGGCCGATGCGCAGCGTCGTGGTCTGCTCGTCCTCGCTCCGGTCCACGCTCCGGGCTTTAGGCGAAACCCGGCGGCAGCTGCACATATATTTTCACGCGGTAGGGGCTTTCCGAAGCAGTTCGTCAAAGAGCTCCGCGCAGCTTCGTCTCTCGGCCAGACCCCACCAAGCGCCGTCTCCAACCCAAATCGACTCTGTAAAAAGGCTCGCACTGGCGCTTATATTACGCGCTTCAAGATCAATGCGCGCTTCATAGAGCCACACCCGTGATGGTATTTCATCAGCCCTGGTTGGCTGGTAAGGGCTCGCTGGCTCCACCTCTGATGGTGAGTTGACGTGCCACACCTTATTCCTGTGTCCCGCCCCCTTTCTCCTCGGCCTGAGACCGCATGGTCAATGGAGGCTCGGGCAATCAAGCGAACCAAGACAAGGGGCAGCGAACGCTACCCTACTGCTACTGCACTTTGAAGAGCGGGAGAGATGATTGGGGAAATTGAAAGGGGCCTATCTTATTTGATTAATGCAACGCAGATTCAACTATTGGGAACAGATCCTCAACTGAAACACATAATAATGAAAGGAAGGAATGGCTGGAATACTGTTCTGTTCTGGAAATACTGTTCTGGAAAAATACTGTTCTGTTACTGGAAAGGTACTGTTCTATATACTGTTCTGGGAAGTACTGTTCTGGAAAGGAAATACTGTTCTCACCTATGGGCCGGTGCTCCTGCCTCACACCTAGCTCGGCTTCACGCTGTTGAAACCAAAGCTTTCAGAATTATTGGAATCTCCCGCGATGAAGCTATCTCTGAGGGCCTTTCACTCACTCACCGCAGGCAGGTAGGTGGTCTTTCTGTCTTCTACCGACTCCTCTCCGGCCTTGCACCCCCAGCTCTCTCTGTGCTCTGTGCTCTGTCCCCCAAATATTCCTACAGGTCGCACAAGATCTGCCAGCAACCCTCTGATGGTTAAACTGCCGAAATCTCGGCTCTCTGCTCACCTTCACTCTTTCATTCCTCTTTTCTCCCGCCTCTGGAACAAACTCCCTCACTCCCTTCAATCCCACTCCTCCCTCCAGGTCTTTAAAACAGCTGTTCACCACCATCTCTTATCTTCCCCCATCCAAAACCTTGATCTTTTCTACCCCCGCTAATTCACCCCAGATCCACCTTGTTTGAAATTCCAACTTCTTTCCTGGAAGTCCTGGCAGTGTCCATATGTTTTATACCTCTCCCACCGCCCCCTTCCCATGCCCCCCCCCCCCCCAAAGCCCTCGCCCTCTCTCAGATCTCTCGATGTCTCCATGTCTCTCGGTCCCTGCTCTCAAATGTTGTGTTTGTGTCCTTCCCCCTCTCTCCCCATCTTGTCTGCCGCTCCCGATGTTATATGTTTTATGTGTCGGTTTGTCTTTCTGTGTGATTAATGTTCGCTCTTTCACGAGCCTCGATCTTGTATACAAAAAAAAAAAAAAAAAAACTACAGAGAGGTCCTATGGTGCTCTACGTGTTGTACATGGACTAACTAGGGTGCGATCTTTAATATAGCCAAATAATGGGGATATTTACAGGGGATCATTTATAAGGGAACATTTACTAAAATTTACGAAGTGAAGGTTCTAAAAACCGTAACAATATCCTTGTATAGGTTGACAAAATCACCAGTCCATGTTTTGTAACCTATAGCTCCAGCTCTAGTTCAGATTAAATCCAATACGAATTAACCCGCTGCCCTAAAATAGCTAGAGCAGTTTTCACAAGGCAATGCTACAAAAACTCAAATCAATAAGACCGCATTTTAGCAAAATCTTCCCTTAAATCAACGATACATTAAATGCGTTCATCTTCTGCAGCCAGTTCTTGTTCCCTAAACTGTCAATAATTCACGCTTGTTTCTACAAAGCCATTTATAGTAGAACATTTTCAATTTGTGGTCGTTTTCCGATCAAGCATGCCCTCGGCAAAGTCTATCGTGCTGCTATCATCGAAAACTGCACAGGTTGTTTTTTAAAATAAATATGGGCCAAAAATGGAATGCATTCTATAATTGACTTTTCAGAAGCACGATTGGCAATGTGATTAAAACTTCACAACGACTGAAGATGAGATTGCCGCTTTATAAATAATTTGAAAGCACACAATCAAAGTGAGGCGCAAAGCGCCCCTTCGTTTATAGAACGGATCGTTTCTCTGTATGCAGCTTTTACATGGGGACTGAAAATACGTTTCTTCATAAATATACATATATACACACTTTATACCCTTTTAATATATATATATATATATAATATATATATATATATATATATACTGTATTATATTATATATATATATATATATATATATATTGTTACGGGTCGCGGACAAGATGTTACTTCGGCCGAGCGGATGGTCAACCGCGACCGTTACAGGATCCCCGATTGGCCCGACTCCTCCAACGTTGACCAGATCGCACCACAGATATTCAATTTGGAAACCTCTAAAGCGACCGAAAGAGAAGGAAGAGAGAAGAAGACAGAGTACGGAGGACTAACAGGATTTATTATACACACAAGCAAAAAGAAGGAGCGATCAAAGTTATTTACAAGCAATGGATGGAAGAAGCAGTCACACAGTGAATCGTTAGCTTATACTAGTCAATTTACTTAACCCCAGGACAACGATTAGGACAGACGACGTTCACACTTACACGGGGGATATTGCAGGCAGGTATGGCTTGAGGATGGATGGTTGTTTTGGGAGGCAATGGAGGGTCCAGCGTGGATTGCTGCCTGGCGCGTCCTTTTCTTGGCCTGCGGCCCCTTAGCTGCCCCCTTAGCTGCAGCGCAGCTGGTCGCACGATGGCTCGCACACACCTGCTCTTTCAGGCGTCTTCCGTCTCCCCAGCAACAACGAGCGACAGCAAGCAAGAGGACGGGGTCAGAGCAAGAGGACGGGGTCAGAGCAAGAGGACGGGGTCAGAGCAAGAGCAAGAGGAGCAAGAGCAAGCCAGTGGAGTGCGTCCCGCGGCGACTTATATTGGTTTTCTCACCGAACCTTCGCGCACTTTCTCGGGGGTTCCCGCTCCGCCCTCTCTTAGCCAAACCCCTTGTTCTGGGTTGGATGAGCGGGGCCGACTTACTCCTCCCCCCCCCCCTATGACGAGGGGGGCGACCCGTCTTCTCTAGCCACTCCCCTTGTTCGTAATGGCCGCAAATGGCGAAAACCGGTCAGCAGCTGCAGGTACTGCGCCGTCACGTTGCACAGCAGTTCAGTACTGCAATAAACGTTTGCTGTGAAAGCTCAAGTGGGGGAATCCCTGGCACTTGAGCTGCCATGGATCATCGGAGGGGCCTACGCTTTATTTCGTTTGATGCAATGCAGAGTCAATCTAGTGGGAAACACATATTTAGTCTACATAGAATAAGGAAATAAACTATTTAAAAAGATATATCGTGGCCTGTGTGTAAGTTTCATGGAATTAACTAGGAGGACGGCTGCGACCATTATTTACATTACGAGGGTGTTACACACAACAAAACCATACTTTTCACATTCGTTACACTTTCTCCAAAATTGTTACACTTGTGATAGAATTTTGTGTATGACTCACAGGACTCCAATGACCGGACACAGGTTACAAAAGGTCTAGTTTATTAAACTGTATTCACTTCATCCAATTACCAAATAATACCGCATTATTCAATGGCTGAGATTAACTCTTTTCCATGGTCCTTTTCGTTCGGCTGATGTTCCTCCGCCATGGTCCCGTTCGTCAGAGCTCCTCGCAGCAAGTACTCTCGACTCCAGCCGCAGCTCCCGCTTATATGGACCAACTCGACTTAATCCTCTGTCCGCTGAACTCGTAATCTCTTCTCCGCTGACGTTACTGGTCGCCTTCCTGGCGCCAGCTAGCCCCCCCTGTTGTGAGTTCCATTTATCAAACAATAGGGGGGTGCTCCAGCCTGGGGCTGTGACCAGGTGTTTCAAGAGATTATCATGTTCGTGCACATTCCTAACTCATTTACAAACTCGTCCTTCACAGAGTTTGCATGTAAAATGTATTTGCTTTGTTACCAGGTTAATTAATAAGTTACCAGTGCCAATTAATAAGTTACGCTGAGTTACACTTCCACAATTCCCTCATCTTTTTGTTTTTTGTTTATATTAACCATTAATCTAAACATCAATATAAGTAAACAGTCAATCACTACAAGTAAACATCATTACAAGTATAAGTAAATAATCATAACTTTGGTAATCAAATTCCCTTAGGCATACACCGTCATCCTGCAAGAATCACAAAACATTTCGTTGGTCATTGACTCCTTCCATATCGTTCAATCTATTGCATTTGCATCACAAATATATTTTCAAAACAACACTTCACCATCACCAAGATACAACAATTTCACTTCATTTTCAAGTTTTGTAAAGCATCTGCACCATCTGGAAAAAAACGTTTGCCTCCACACAAATGTTGACTTTGTTTGAAAGGAAGGGCTGATCACTTGTGTTTGAATCCAGGTATGAAACATTTTCTCCTAATGTCTTCATAGCTCCTGCACTACTTCGTGTAGGATTTCGCTGTTGTGGTAACACTGCGGAGTCATAGACTGACCCTTCTCTCCATGTAGCATTCTTGCCACTTTTTTGCTGTGAACCATAATGATTCCTTGAACAAGGCCTTCACCCAGTTGTAGTCGACTTGCCTCCTCCCTCATTGTGGGTGGGCAGCAAGTATTGGTGTGACGTTGATTGGCCAGCAAGATGTGGAACAGGGATGCCGGATGCATCCACACTGATGTTGGGACCATGGTGTTCAGGTCATTCATGGTCCTTACCAGGAGCAACCAGCAGAATCGTGCACAGCTGTTGTGACAAGGGCACAGCCGTTTTTGCAGCTCCATGCTGGTTCCCCGGACGTTGGTGAAGTAATAACATATGTCCCCGCATTTCACAGAGGTTGCAGGTAAAATGTCGTTGTCCTGCAACTTCTGATGTGGTGAATGTTCGAAGTCTTCGAACAAGAGTAAGTGATCGCCTTTCTTTCATATGTTGCAGTGTGATCCAGGCAAATGGTCACATAAATTTCCTTGGTGAAGGTAAGCATTCATCTCCAAGTTACACGGGAGAATGTCTTCATCATTCTTTGAGAAAGAGGGTGTATGCCACGATTAACTTCATTTTTTAGCCACAAATTTTCTTTCTCGAACTTCTTCCCAATTCCGTTAGCAATCCCTCCAAAATGTGATCTCGTCTTATCTTTATGCTCAGTCATATCTGAATCTGCTTTCCGCACACACTGAATCAGATAGGGTACATCTTACCATGAAATCAGCATAATCATGTATATCTTCCGACAGTTTCACATTCAACAATTTGTTGTTTTTCCTTAACTCAAAAAGTTATATTCATTTATATGCGTCACACAAATAATATTCAATCAGGTATGTATTTTATTACTAAACTAAGAATAGCATTGTATATGATTACAATCACAAACGGGAATACCTAATTCCCAACAACAATTTTCCCAAACCAACAAATTAAGCATAATGTATTATTACCATAATTCCTCTCCACTTTTTCTTTTCCCTCTGTTTTTCTAACAGTGTGTCACTCGTGGTGATATGAGTTCATTGATATTGTAATTGACACAACTCATAACATTGTCGTTATGCCATTATCTTAATTCTACTGTTTATGTTGCCATAAAAGTCTTCCTTTTCTGGTTCCACATTTCTTTCCTCATTTGTCACTTCATGCGTTATCATCGTGTTGTTGGTTACCTTATTCAAACACACCGTCACTAAGGCTTTCAAGCAAGCCACCACTAAAACAATTGCCAATATAACTACTAAACCAACAAACAAGTCTGCTACTCCTTGTATATGTTCATACCTATGACATAGTTATATGTTGATGACATTTAACATTATATACCAAACTAACAAGCTTCCTAAAAGGTAAATAAAGAAAATCCCTTAATATGTAACATAATCAGATTATTTGTCTTACCCTGATCCCCCTATCTCCCGGGGTTGAACTCAATCCCCTGATCATGAGTGTAGTTGTGATACTTTTTTTTTTTTCACTCATGCTGTATTAATATCAGTAGATAATTGTATGTCATGTAGGCAAATAAATGTCACTATTCCAAGTAGGAATATCACATGTTGAAAATGTAATGTTTATCAATGCAAGGGGTGTTAAAATGTAATTCAAATGACTGTAAATCACGACTATCATTTTTCTACCACTGAATGTTCTGCTGGGCTGCTAGGTGCAGCCTCATTTTC
The DNA here is from genome assembly GCF_964187855.1 of Myxine glutinosa. Classification (NCBI taxonomy): domain Eukaryota; kingdom Metazoa; phylum Chordata; class Myxini; order Myxiniformes; family Myxinidae; genus Myxine; species Myxine glutinosa. The sequence continues at coordinate 49,667,832 of NC_136266.1, read as the reverse complement.
TGTGGGATCGTCCACCTTAGCCCCATGTGCTTGTTTGCAATGAGGGGCATGAATCCAACTTTCTATTTTGGGTCCATATTTTTTTTTTTTTTTCTATTCTTATCAATCTCCTATGGTTTATCAATTTGTTCCAAAACACTGCAACCAAAGGTTTTAACCAAAGCTCTACCAAACTATTTCCAATTTGAACTCAAAATGCTAATTAAACAACAATTCAAAGAATTAACTTCAATGGGTCAACAAACTCATTTTATAAACAGATCTAATTTTCCCATCCAATAATTTTCCTTGCCAAATGTCATATTGCAACACTTTAATAAACCTTCGAAAAATGTCTCCCAAATCAATAAATTCCCTTTTTACTTCCCAAATACTCATCTGTAAATTACATATTCAATTACAGTTTTTTCCTATTTGTTCGGCCTAAATGGCCACTGAAGTGGCTGCCAACATGCAGTACCGTTTTTATCTACCAAGCAAGTATTCGTCCGCATAAGATCTCTACCAAAATGTTGTTTGTAAAAACAAATCTGGGATTTCTGATTACATGGATGCACACTCTCAGGACATTTCAGGCTGCTTGTTAACAATCCACTACGATTAATTAATTCCTTTACCCACAATCAAATAATTAGTACAAATTGAGGATATTATCCCTATCACATTCATTTATAGATTCATTATGTTGGATCTAAATTTTCTCCCACTGCTGCAAGGAAGAACAATAGCTCTAATAAGTCTTTGTAATATCTCACTTCATTTACCCAGCATCGAAGAATTTATTTACTATCCATTCCCATCTGTTAACCAGTGACTTTGTTTGAACTCCAAAACTTAATTTGATGAATCCCATGTGTATGGTACCACTTATTGAAACCCCTACTTTTGTAGAAAGTATCCAAGTAAGTGTTTTAATACACCCCCTTAACTGTTGCTCAACCATTTCTATGCACCCAGTGAGTACTACTGACACCAGTATGCCAATATAGGTGTGCGAGATTAACAAATATGTTGCAGGTACATGTAACAGCGCGTTCTGAGTATAAATAACGTAACAGCGCGTTCATGTCTGCCCCTTGGTTTAAGATGCACAATGCATTCCGTTTTAAAACTCACAATAGTTCCAATCAGCAAGATTTTCTTTACTATTTTCCCATATCATCTATGCCTAATACACATCCATACATGCAGCACAATTTATATGCTGATAAAATTCAAGTTTATATATATATATATAAATCCATGAGCAGAGTATTCTGGGAAGTCAGTGTAAGACCTCTCCCAAATTTGGATAATTTTGTACTCCCTCATTTCCTTTTATGAAGCTCATATCCATAAATAGCTGTTATTCTCATATAAATTCTATCAAAATGGAATCCCCAAATTACTCACAATTTTACTATGAATGAATAGCTGCTCATAACCCAGCACATCAAATCTTTATATTCCATCTCCCTTGACAAAAGAGATAATGTTCATAATCAAATTTTATTTCTATCTTATTTTACGGATTCTCTGCATATTCAATCCCATCCACATAAAACTATCCATTTCCAGACAGGCACACTGTCGGTGTCAACAATCTTGTAAGATTGATACACAAAACAATAAAAACACTAACATTGACACACAAAAATACACACACACCTGCATTATGCGTATTTGTTTGCGTTGGAACTATTATTTACAGATCAAGATGGGTGTCAATTTTATTTCAATTTCATAAAATTTGTCCTTCAATTTTAGAAATGCTAATACACAAATGGACCAAAAGCTTATTCTTAGAAAACCCCTATGATGTCACATTGAAATTACCCTTTCAGTTCCCACAATAATTTATCCAAATTTGACTACACACCCATTTGCATGTCAGTCGACCACTGACCTATCAATCATGCGGAACACTAGTCCGAAATTCCCACCTGATCATCATGTGACTCTTGTCACTTAGTTTCAAAAATTTGCAAAGCAATTGTTCCAACTTTGTAAATTTAAAATTGTGTGCCCAACATAAAAGATCCAATTTCGGCATGTGATCAATTAATTACTAATTTGTTTACAAGCAAAAGAAAAAATGAATAATTCTTGCTCCGAAAACTTTTCAGACCCAAGAATCATTGACAGTTATTCATGTTTGTCCAGTAATCGAATCTGTTGAGGCCAATCATCATTTGGGATTTGCAGCAATGAAGGCCTAATCATTGTCTGAGGTACCGGTACGTACTGGTACCCTTGATCTTGGTTTGCCCCATGACCTTGTCCTCCTGTTGACATACGGACATCTTCTTCTCCAATGTCCCATCTTTCCACACTCGAAACACCGGTTTCTGTCGTTTCCTGGTCTGTGCACCTGTGCATTTGTATTGCTGGGCTGCATCTCTACATTCCTGAGTTGCCACTGCAATCTCTCGTTGTCTCCTGAAACACGAAAAAATTCTCTGTACCGTCCTTTTTGGGGAGACAACTGGAAATCTGATGGGACAACTGTCACTTTCGTTCCTAATTTCGAGGGCAGTTGTGCATTTGTCTCCTCCACTGTATCCTGTATCCTTTTTATTTTAAGTTCTAGATCCGTTATCCGTTCTTGCTGTTCCCGTTGTCTGGATTCACCATCCCAAAGATGGAATGCAAGCCAGTCTACCGTTAGATTCTGTCTCTTCCTGGCTTTCAATCTTTGTTCCAATCTTTCCAATCGACTTCGCTCGAATGTACCATCTCTTGGAAACTCCTCATCATGTCCCTTTGTCCACAAATACCAATTCTCGACCTGCCTTATAGCTTCGGCACCATAACGGTCGTACATATGATGTGTACAAGTACCTTTTTGTGGAATTTCTGGTTGTCCTTGTGTATTCTTGCAGGCTCCATTTCCCATTCTGCCTTTATCAAAGTAGCGTTGGATGTGTTGTAGCTTGTTCCAGGTTCCTCTAAAGCTTCACTCGTACCTCCAGGAAGGATCTCTCCACCTGTTCACACGGTGATTTCCAGAGAATCTCCCTCAGCTGTGGCTTTTGCACAATCCAATCTCACAGATCAGTATTTGCAGATGAGCCGGAGGGTCAGTATGAAATGGGTGAATCCTCAGGTGTCCGCTCTGTTTGACGGGGAAATCACACAATGGTAACCGCACATATATATCTGTATATAAACTCACCACCTTGCTCAATTTTCCCAGGTTGTCTCCACATTGATAATATCTCGCAAATATATCAAAGCTTCTTTCTTGAGACCGCATTTTCATCAATCAAACAATCAATATATTCAATTCAATTTATTCAGTTCAATTTATGCAATTAAATTCAATCAATTAGATTCAATCAATTAACAATTCAATCAATTATTCAATTTCAATTAATTCATCAATATTCATCAATAAATCAAATTAATCATTTTGGATGTCTCCTTGCATAAGCCCTTTCCCCAATGATGTCAGGACAGGTCCATCCATTGACTGAGATCGAATTTCATCGGTCGTCACCTCAGATTCGTACCTCATGTCAATTGATGAATCACCGTCCTGTCCTAGGGTCATATCTGACATATTTTCCCATTTTGCCTGGTCTCCACAAATTTTCTTTGCAACCACTAAAGGCAACTCATCCTTCATTCGTGAGACAGCCAAAATGGATGGCAGATATTAAAGTTCTTTGGGAAAAATATCTCATCATTTTCCTTTTAATAGTACCCAAAATCTCTTGGCAATTTAAATTTCGTAAAACTCCTGAAATAAGACTGTAAAATTCCTTTAATCATGCTAAATTTTGAAACTCCATCGCTTGTACCACCCAATTTATCCCATAGGGCTTGAAAGTTCTTTCCCAAGTTCATGCAATCATTCTGCATTTGAACCCTATGATATCATTCATAATAATCATCATGATTTTATCGTCATGGTCCTATCATAATCATCTATTTAAAACGAACATTTCCTTTATCACCACAGCTATGTGGTATAATCAACAATAGAATAAAACTGTACATAGCAACAGGCTACCTCATGGCCACTTAGTATACCTATTGACAATAAGTCATAACAATATCGAATAATCATTGAACAATTCAACAATCGCTTCCACTGCTCCAGCCGCAGCATTTGTCACTTTGTTTGCTCATTCACTATTCCTGATTCGTCATCAAGGATCTCCATCATCACACAGCGTACTTAATTCCGCATTCTAATGAGAATTCAACAGGATTTTACGACTCAAAGGAAAAGAACGAGCAGACCTTTTGCAGGATGATCGTTACAAAAATCGTTACATATATTAAAGTATTTATGATGTCGACAAATCATATCTTAATTCTTACAAGATTTTGGTTCTTTGAATAAATCACAGCACCGGGAGAACCAGCTCCAAAAATGGATCTTTGTGTTTATTCAGCACCCTAGTAATTGGTTCTTTGTGTACTAATTACACAGCACCCAGGCCCCGCTCATATGGATCTTTGTGCAGCGCTACACAGCACCTGAGCAAAAAGGGGTTTCATCTACATTTTCCCTATCTGGTGTACCATCCGTGATATTTGTCTGCTCATTCACTATTCCTGATTCGTCATCAAGGATCTCCATCATCACACAGCGTACTTAATTCCGCTTTTTAATGAGAATTCAACAGGAATTTACGACTCAAAGGAAAAGAACGAGCAGACCTTTTGCAGGACGATAACTGGAATTAGTCGTGAAAATATATCCAAATACACAAAAATACACACACACATGCATTAACAACATTTATTCCGTTTAACAGAACAAACATTTCCTCTATCATGACATGCATGTCTTCAAAATTATATGCCCAAGAGAAAAAGTAAAATTAATTAAAACTGCGGGCAGTGATGATCCGGGGACCATACCGCTCCATCCTGATTGGACGAGTGCGTGCTAGAGTCGTTAACAACGACAGTCCAGATCCGATTGTTCAAAATTTCAACTCAATCGATCGAAAAATGAACGCAGGGATGCATTTTAAAGGTGCAGTGGCACTAACTGAGTTGCCACGAATATGGCCACGAAATTGCCAATATGGCCATCACAAAATATTTTCCTTAATCAATTGGCTCATAGCATAACCAATCTGCAAGTATTTCATCCGAAGATGTATCTCTCAGGAATTTTAATTAAATAAGTCATTTATAAATCAACGAGTTAATTTATTAAATCATTAATCAATAAATCAATATTTTCCTTGACAGCCACATCACTTGGTCAGTGTCATGTCCAAATATCAGCTTCCTTACTCAAAAGGTGCCTGAGTTAATGTAATGTAATTACTGTAATAAGATTACTGCAATTACTGTAATGATTACTGTAATTACTGTAATTACCGGAACTGTAATTACTGTAATTACCTCAGGTAATTACTGTAATGTAATTACTGTAATGTAATAAGAAATGTAATTAATTAAATAAGTACTTCATTAATCGTTAATAATGAAATAATTCCTGAATTCTCATTCGATTCACTTGACATTCGAATGTCCCCAAAACGTTGGAGCAAAACGTTGCAACAACGAAAGTGAAACGTTGTAGCGACGTTGTGGAAACGTTAGCAAAACCCAACATTTGAATGTTCCCAAAACATTCCAACAACAAGTTCCAACAACAAGTTCCAACAGCAAGTTCCAACAACAAGTTCCAACAACAAGTTCCAACAACAAGTTCCAACAAGTTCCAACAACAAGTTCCAACAGCAAGTTCCAACAACAAGTTCCAACAACAAGTTCCAACAACAAGTTCCAACAACAAGTTCCAACAGCAAGTTCCAACAACAAGTTCCAACAACAAGTTCCAACAACAAGTTCCAACAGCAAGTTCCAACAACAAGTTCCAACAACAAGTTCCAACAACAAGTTCCAACAAGTTCCAACAGCAAGTTCCAACAACAAGTTCCAACAGCAAGTTCCAACAACAAGTTCCAACAACAAGTTCCAACAACAAGTTCCAACAACAAGTTCCAACAAGTTCCAACAGCAAGTTCCAACAGCAAGTTCCAACAGCAAGTTCCAACAACAAGTTCCAACAAGTTCCAACAAGTGCCAACAGCAAGTTCCAACAACAAGTTCCAACAACAAGTTCCAACAAGTTCCAACAGCAAGTTCCAACAACAAGTTCCAACAGCAAGTTCCAACAGCAAGTTCCAACAACAAGTTCCAACAACAAGTTCCAACAAGTTCCAACAAGTGCCAACAGCAAGTTCCAACAACAAGTTCCAACAAGTTCCAACAAGTTCCAACAACAAGTTCCAACAGCAAGTTCCAACAACAAGTTCCAACAGCAAGTTCCAACAACAAGTTCCAACAACAAGTTCCAACAACAAGTTCCAACAACAAGTTCCAACAGCAAGTTCCAACAACAAGTTCCAACAGCAAGTTCCAACAACAAGTTCCAACAACAAGTTCCAACAACAAGTTCCAACAACAAGTTCCAACAGCAAGTTCCAACGACAAGTTCCAACGACAAGTTCCAACAACAAGTTCCAACAAGTTCCAACAGCAAGTTCCAACAGCAAGTTCCAACAGCAAGTTCCAACAGCAAGTTCCAACAACAAGTTCCAACAAGTGCCAACAGCAAGTTCCAACAACAAGTTCCAACAAGTTCCAACAAGTTCCAACAACAAGTTCCAACAGCAAGTTCCAACAACAAGTTCCAACAGCAAGTTCCAACAACAAGTTCCAACAACAAGTTCCAACAACAAGTTCCAACAACAAGTTCCAACAGCAAGTTCCAACAACAAGTTCCAACAGCAAGTTCCAACAACAAGTTCCAACAACAAGTTCCAACAACAAGTTCCAACAGCAAGTTCCAACAACAAGTTCCAACAACAAGTTCCAACAACAAGTTCCAACAGCAAGTTCCAACAACAAGTTCCAACAACAAGTTCCAACAAGTTCCAACAACAAGTTCCAACAGCAAGTTCCAACAACAAGTTCCAACAACAAGTTCCAACAACAAGTTCCAACAAGTTCCAACAGCAAGTTCCAACAGCAAGTTCCAACAGCAAGTTCCAACAACAAGTTCCAACAAGTGCCAACAGCAAGTGCCAACAGCAAGTTCCAACAACAAGTTCCAACAACAAGTTCCAACAAGTTCCAACAAGTTCCAACAACAAGTTCCAACAGCAAGTTCCAACAGCAAGTTCCAACAACAAGTTCCAACAAGTTCCAACAAGTGCCAACAGCAAGTTCCAACAACAAGTTCCAACAACAAGTTCCAACAAGTTCCAACAAGTTCCAACAACAAGTTCCAACAGCAAGTTCCAACAACAAGTTCCAACAACAAGTTCCAACAACAAGTTCCAACAACAAGTTCCAACAGCAAGTTCCAACAACAAGTTCCAACAACAAGTTCCAACAAGTTCCAACAGCAAGTTCCAACAGCAAGTTCCAACAACAAGTTCCAACAAGTTCCAACAAGTGCCAACAGCAAGTTCCAACAACAAGTTCCAACAAGTTCCAACAAGTTCCAACAACAAGTTCCAACAGCAAGTTCCAACAACAAGTTCCAACAGCAAGTTCCAACAACAAGTTCCAACAACAAGTTCCAACAACAAGTTCCAACAACAACAAAACTTTGAAACCACGTGGCAGTAACGACCACAGAACCCCCCCTTCTATTTACATGCAATGGTTTGGTCCATTCGCAAAGCCAAAGCGAACGACCACAGAACCCCCCTTCTATTTACATGCAATGGTTCGGTCCATCCGCAGAGCCAAAGCGAACGACCCGCGAGCACGGCGACCACACCCTGGGACCCACCCGTCCGATTAATTTCAAACCTTGAAAAGGCACATCCTCGGGTCCCCACCAATATACCTGGCAAGTTTCAAGTATATCGGACCGGTAGTTGTTGAGAAACAGCGGTCGCATACAGACAGACCGACACACACACCGAGATTACTGGAATTATAGATAGATAAAAATCCGATCTCATTAAAACCTTCAGACAAACCACTAGCATATATTATTCCTAGGACTAAAATCACCAGGACCATTATCAAACATTTATCAAAATATTAGGACCATCATCAAACCAATGAATGACTCCATCCTTTAATGACTCCATCCAAACCCAGACATTTTGAGTTCTGTAACTTTAATACTTCAAATTTTCCATTCCTTCCCTTCCTTATCCTTCGATGTAGGGATGGGTTCTTTTTAGGATCATGTTGCATCGAGCATTATTTTTCAAACAGTGTGACTATTAAGCCCACGCCAAAACCTCTGACATCCCACCATTAACACCTATTTTAAGCGTGCCGAATCAGTAAGCATCACCCCTTCTATGAGCCTCGACCAGAGGGTGGTTGTCACCCACAAACACTCGTCGCGAGCTGTTCCATTGTCTGTTGATTCCCATTCTGCTGTTTTTGTCTCATAATCAAGATAAATTTGGAACAGCCCTTAAACTAACACCAAGCAGATCAATTTTTATATTTAAATATAAAATCATTTTCTCATTAATTCATAATCATAGAATCATTTAATCCGTGTCACCCATGCTATTTATCTAGCAAATTTCGTCAAAAAAAACACAACAGCACTGGTTCCGTGTCACCCATGCTATTTATCTAGCAAATTTCGTCAAAAAAAATCGAACGAGTTTTAGTTATGGCGGGAAAACTGAAAAAAAATTCTCTATTTAAAACGGGTGTACACGATTGTACACGTGTACGGACCTTACCGAACCTTACCGACCCGGCAAACAAATCGCCTCATGGTGCACTTCATGAGCCGACTTGCCCGCAGACCAGAGTAAGGCTCTTAACACCCAGCGTATACCGTACGCATATGCAAGCACACGAATAATAGAATCATTTAAACCGTTCCATCCGTGACTTTTACCTTGGACGGTCGTGACAAAAATACTTTTACACTCCTTGGATTACCTACGGAATGCAAGTCCCACACACCAAATCCTCCATCTTCAGAATTCATATTTCATAATGGACAGATCCCCAAGACGTCATGCTTACATGCTCACCTTGGCAACGTCCACTCGAAATTTCAGCGGTGCCTCCATATTGTGATAGAATTTTGTGTATGACTCACAGGACTCCAATGACCGGACACAGGTTACAAAAGGTCTAGTTTATTAAACTGTATTCACTTCATCCAATTACCAAATAATACCGCATTATTCAATGGCTGAGATTAACTCTTTTCCATGGTCCTTTTCGTTCGGCTGATGTTCCTCCGCCATGGTCCCGTTCGTCAGAGCTCCTCGCAGCAAGTACTCTCGACTCCAGCCGCAGCTCCCGCTTATATGGACCAACTCGACTTAATCCTCTGTCCGCTGAACTCGTAATCTCTTCTCCGCTGACGTTACTGGTCGCCTTCCTGGCGCCAGCTAGCCCCCCCTGTTGTGAGTTCCATTTATCAAACAATAGGGGGGTGCTCCAGCCTGGGGCTGTGACCAGGTGTTTCAAGAGATTATCATGTTCGTGCACATTCCTAACTCATTTACAAACTCGTCCTTCACAGAGTTTGCATGTAAAATGTATTTGCTTTGTTACCAGGTTAATTAACAAGTTACCAGTGCCAATTAATAAGTTACGCTGAGTTACACTTCCACACACTTCTCAAAACCGTTACACTTCTCAAATTCGTTACAATATATATATATATATATATATATATATATATATATATATATATATATATATTGTTGCGGATATGGGATTTGGCCTCCATATCCGCTTGTAAATATTTCCCTATTTCCCCAATACTCCCCAACTATCCCCAATCCCCCATTCCCTAGTCCCATTGTCTGTAAACAACACTCTGTAGAACCGACCTTCCCCTTTTTCCCCCATTAAATGTCGTGCCCAGGTTCACCGCATCTCACGTAGACAACTATAGGACCTCTTGCTAGTTATTCTTAGTCTATGTCAGTTAAGGACTCGTTTCCATTAATTCTGACTCTTCGTTGCACCAGAATGTGATTGTATGGCACCAGTAGTGAGTTTAGGACCTCCCCATACCTCCTCCCATCTTCCCCATGAAACAACAACAACAACAACAACAACTACAACAACAACAGCGCGCGGGGAGTGTGCGTCCTCACTCCGGCTCGGTTAGCCGCCATTGCCCATGTGCGCCGACGGGGTTACCACGAAGGGGCTGACTGTCGGCCCCTCGTCAAGGGCGGAGCCCGGTAGCCCCCCCGCACCCAATAAGAAGCAATGGGCCGATTCCATCTGGGGCGGAGCTAACGAGCCGAGGGCGTGTCACTCCCTGCCGGATATACGCAGCGACTTACCGGACGTGACGAGAGATGCGCCCCGAGCTTGAAGTGAAGAGAACCAGACGCCACCTCCGAGCGCTGAGAGACCTCCCTGCATCTTTTGGGCCGCGCTATCCTGTCCCTGAGCCAAGGTGCACCTTGAGCCTCGACTACCTGCCCTTCCTTGCCATCAATCCCGGTGTGAGTCAGTCTTGTCCCGTTTATCTGTCGTCTGTCGGGTCTACTATAAGACCGTATTTAAGTGCCTACCTTCCTATGCTGTACCTCTTGTCCTTGTAATCTCAACGTTCCGAAATATTATAACCTCCTCCGGAGGTCTTGAGAACTGTACCCCTGGTGTCGTGTCATTTAAACCCAGCCGTTGTGTCCTTTCCTCAATTGATTTAGCGTAGCGCGACTCGGCCAACGTTCGAGTATAATCGGGTAAACTGTGCAGACGCGGTCATACCAAACCGCTCGGTAAACCAACATCCACAACCGCGTCTGTAACATTTGGTGTCGAGGAGTTGGATTCGGACCTGGGACTAAATTTGTTAGGCCCAAATTTTGGAACACCAATTGTACTATTAGAGTAACAATTGGTGTCGGGAAGTGCGATTGGATCCGGAGTGCGTTTCACGCGCTCGAAATTATAACGGCGAAATTTGATTGTGTTTTACAAAAAAAAAAAAAAAAAAAAACCCGAATTTTGAAAGTCGCGCTATGGCAGATCAAGACGGCTGGGTTCCGGTAGAGGAGAGTGGGGTAAAATCGACCCAGGACCCCAGGGAAGAAGTGGGGAAAATGGTGGAGGAGAGTAAAGAAGGTGTGGTTGAGGAGGTATCGGGTGCACAAAATGGCGCTCTCGCGCACGTGGTTACAGCGGCACCAAATTTTGCCGCGCCCTTTGTACCAACGGTGGAAGACATGCAATTAATTATGGCTGAAATGGAGGCCCTTTTGGACAGGAACAGGGAGCGATTGTTAAACCAAATGGAAGAAATAACGAACGGATTGGGAAACCAAATTGAAGCAACAATAAACGGAATGAGGGCCGATAGGGAGGAAAGGGAGCAGAGGGACAGAGACCGCAAGTTGGGCGAAAGGGTCCCAGGGGTGCACGAGGAGGTAAAGCGGGTCGAAAAGCGCTGGTTGAGCGAAGCGGAGGAAAGCACGGGTACAATGACGGGGGTAGAAATCGCGACCCGGGGTTTGGAAAAGCCGGCGACCGATGAGGTAGAGGGTGTTTTATTAAAGCCAACGGTCGTCGAGGTGAACAAAGAAATTATGGGTATAGTTGAAATTGGAGCGACCGGGGACTTAAAGTTAAAAGAGCAACAATCGGAGGAAGGAATGGAAATTGCTCAAAGTCTAAATGCACATCCTGATGCTGTACTCGCTAATCCAAATGGAAGTTTGCAGGTTTTGGTGCAGGGAGGAAGAAGAACCCCGAAGGTGAGACGTGCTGTGTATTGTGCGGGGAGATTTTGTAAGAGGATGTTTAGCGACAAAAGAATTTTCGCGCGCTTGGGATCGAGGAAGCATCCGGGCGTTGGTGAAGGGTCCCGTGTGAGTGGAAATGGCACGCATGGGAGGAAAAAGTGTGCGTCGGCGAATGGGTGTGTTTTTGTGAGGGTGAAAGGGGTAGCGTATGCTTGTAAGCATGCAAGTAAAGCATCGACGGTAACCGGTTTAGCGGTTAGGGCGACGGATAGCCGATGCGAGCACTCGGTGCGAGGGGTGCTTTGTTGGGTGCGAGGCCCGGCGCGGGTCGATGCTGCGTCGCTTCTCTTCGAAGCGTCGTTGCCGATTCGGGCTTGGCCCCGCCCCGCACGGTCGAGTCCGGGCTTTGTCGGGCGAGGCGACTGGTCCGGTTCAAGGGCGAGTGGGAGGAGGCGGAACGGTGCCCCCTCGTGGGGACGGGGTTCCGACCGGGGGAGATTGAGCCATCGGGCCCGGGACCGCAAGGTGCCGCGCCGAGATGGTGCGTGGAATCTCGGTCCAACCAAACCACCTCCCTTGAACCGAAAGCCGGACGGACTCAACCTGCAGGCGACCAAACCACCCGAATTCATTGCTCGGCTTTACGAACCGAGTTTAATGATGTCACGGCGCACCGAGAGGATCTAATAAGTAGACGGGTGATGAGGATAGTGTTTTGGCCCCAAAATTAGAAAAAAACAAAATTTGATGATTGGCAAAGGATTGGCAGTAATGATTGGCAGATGATGGGTAGTGATTGGCAAATTTTTGATTTGTTGAAATTTGATGTGCAAAATTGGTAGTGAGCGATGGGCCCGGTGGGTAAGGGTGGCATCCCTGCCACCCTTCCCATAGTGGGGGCAAAGGAGCAATAGCTTATGGGGTGTATGGCAGTGAAAACTAGCCCGGGTGGGTTAGGATATTGGTAGGGATCTAGCGAAGATGACATTAGGTAACGTTAAGTTTAGTTCGTGACTGATACCTGTAGTGGGGACGCAGGTAGATTAGTGTGGATTATAATGACGAGGGAGCGCAATAGTTTAAAGGGGCGACTGGGAAGCGCAAGTTTCAGAGGGGAGTAGTTAGATGAGATGATGCCGTGTGGTTGAGAATTGAACAGGTGTGATTGCACAGGTGTGCAACTGAACAGGTGTGTGGAGCAGTGTGTGGAGTAGTGAGTGTTGTGGATCAGCGCGAATGCGCTTGGGGAGAGAAGGGTGCAGGCGGCACCAAGAATGAGAGCACAGGTGTGCAAGTACAGGTGTGTGGAGAGAGTTGGAGTAAGTGATACGGAGTGATGTGCATGGTGCGAAGGTGTGAATGGGGGAAGAGTGGACCCCTTTCACGAGTACCCGGGGCGGGTAGTGTAAGTGTTAGGTAGAGGGTATAGGTAAATTGTGGTTGGATATTGGCATTTGTGGTGCGGTTGCAGAATGGTATTGTGGATGGGTGCATTAGCGTTGTGGAAATGGCTGGGCGTGTAGCCTGTTAGTGTGTGTAGTTAGTTGGGCACTCCACCACTGTGAGGATGTCGGCCAGGTGAGGCCGCAGGTGGGCTCTGGGAGCCGTTAGTGTCAGTGGGGCCCGAGGATCCGGAGGACGGACCCGGGTAGCCCAGTGCCAGAGAGGGCACCGAGTGGGGAGAGCGCCAGAGGGCCTTCCCCAGGTAGTTAGGTTAGGGTAAGGAGCAGGTAAGCTCGGAGGCAACTGCAGTGGTGGAGGTGTGCAGGTGGGTAGACCTGCTGGGAGAGCTACACGTCGCGGCCCAGAAATTGTGCGAGGGCACCGGGAGATGAATCGGGGGAGTGAGACCCCAAATTGAGAGGCACCAGAGTTTTTTTTTTTTTTTTTTTTTTTTTTTTTTTTTTTTGTATACAATATCGAGGCTCGTGAAAGAGCGAACATTAATCACATGAACACACAGAAAGACAAACCGACACATAAAACATATAACATAGGGAGCGGTAGACAAGATGGGGAGAGAGGGGGAAGGACACAAACACAACATTTGAGAGCAGGGACCGAGAGACATGGAGACATCGAGAGATCTGAGAGAGGGCGAGGGCTTTGGGGGGGGGGGGCGTGGGAAGGGGGCAGTGGGAGAGGTATAAAACATATGGACACTGCCAGGACTTCCAGGAAAGAAGTTGGAATTTCAAACAAGGTGGATCTGGGGTGAATTAGTGGGGTAGAAAAGTTCAAGGTTTTGGATGGGGGAAGATAAGAGATGGTGGTGAACAGCTGTTTTAAAGACCTGGAGGGAGGAGTGGGATTGAAGGGAGTGAGGGAGTTTGTTCCAGAGGCGGGAGAAAAGAGGAATGAAAGAGTGAAGGTGAGCGGAGAGCCGAAATTTCGGCAGTTTAACCATCAGAGGGTTGCTGGCAGATCTTGTGCGACCTGTAGGAATATTTGGGGGACAGAGCACAGAGAGAGCTGGGGGTGCAAGGCCGGAGAGGAGTCGGTAGAAGACAGAAAGACCACCTACCTGCCTGCGGTGAGTGAGTGAAAGGCCCTCAGAGATAGCTTCATCGCGGGAGATTCCAATAATTCTGAAAGCTTTGGTTTCAACAGCGTGAAGCCGAGCTAGGTGTGAGGCAGGAGCACCGGCCCATAGGGGAGAACAGTATTCCATTGAGCTGCGGATGAAAGCCTTGTATGTGGTGAGGAGCTCAGGTGTGCCGAGGAAGGACTTCGCACGACGGAGGATGCCCAGTCGGCGACTGGCTTTGGAGGCCAGCTTGGAAATGTGGTTTTCCCAAGAAAGATCATGGCAGATAGTGAGACCCAAAATCTTGAGCGACAGAACTTCTTGGAGAGGATTGTTGAGAAAGTAGATGGGAGGGTTGTCCAGTCGATCTTTTCGGAGAGACATAGTAAGAGTGTGAGATTTGTCAGGATTGAAAGACATGTTCCACTTGTTTGACCAGTCTGTGATTTTGTCCAGGTCTTCAGAGAGTGAGGAGGCAGCAGACTGCCGATCTGAGGGAAGAGGAATGGAGCGGCAGAGAGTGGAGTCATCAGCAAAGAGATAGAGAGGATTTTCGAGAGAGTCAGAGAGATCATTGATGAAGACCAGAAAAAGCACGGGGCCCAGAACACTGCCTTGGGGAACTCCAGCCTGAACAGGAAGAGGAGATGAGAGAAACCCATTCAGGGCCACACGTTGACGACGACTAGAGAGGAAGTCCGCCAGCCATGCGTGGAGATTTCCATGGATACCAAAGGAGGAGAGTTTGGTGAGCAGAGCGGGGTGCCAGACCGTGTCGAAGGCACGTGATATGTCGAGGGAGACAGCTCTAATTTCCTGTTTGGCATTGAGGACCTCCATCCATTGTTGAGACAGCAGAAGCAGCATGTCCAGAGTAGAGTGACCTGGTCTGAAACCAAATTGATGATCAGAGATCAAGCCATTGGAGAAGAGGAAAGATTTCATATCAGAAGCAATGATGGATTCCATGACTTTGCTGATAATTGGGAGAAGGCTGATTGGTCTGTAATTGCTAGGATCTGTTTTTGCACCTTTTTTGTGCAAAGCGGTGATGTTGGCTGATTTCCAAGCAGATGGCAGTTGACCTTGAGCAAAAGAGAGGGTGAAGAGAACAGAGAGAGGGTGAGATAGAGCAGCAGAGCAGGATTTTAGGACCCGTGGGCTGATGCCGTCGGGTCCAGTTGCAGAATCAGAGTCGAGGGTTGACAGAAACTTTTCCACCTTGTCAGGAGGAAAGGACACGGAGTCCAGGAGCAGCAGGGTACGACTGGGTATGGTGGGTACAGAGAGGGATGGGTTTGGGACACAAGATTTAGAGGCAAACACAGAGTTGAGGCATTCAGCTTTTTCACGTGCGGAGTCAGCTGTGTAGCCGTTTGAGGTAAGGGAGGGGATGGAGGGGGAACAAACACCAGAAACGGATTTGACCAGACGCCACCAGGATTTGGAAGAGGGAGACAGATAAGAGAGTTCGGTCTTGAGAACGGAGAGATATTGTTTCCTGGCTCTCCTGAGGGTGGACACACTTGTTTCGGGCTTTGTGAAAGGAAATGAGATTTCCTTCCGTTGGATTTGCTTTCCAGGAGACGAAGGCAAGTTGTTTCTGGGCAACAGCCTCACCACAAGATTCCGTGTACCATGGACGGGAGGAAGGGTATGACAACTGAAGACGAGATGGGATAAATCTGTGCATGAGAGAGAGCAATTTACTTTGGAAGAATTCCCAGGATGAGTTGATGTCAGAGGTGGTAGAGATGGGAGACCAGTCCAGATGATTGATGGCTGCTTGAAGACCGTGCCAGTTGGCCTGAGTGAAATGCCAGACTCGTCGACGCTGAGCAGGCTCCCTGAGGATGGTCAGAGAGATGTCCACTTTAACAAGGACATGATCAGATGATCCGATCGGAGCAGAAGAAGAGCAGCAGACATTTTCAGGGAAGTTAGTCATAACCAAGTCCAGAAGAGAAGATGTTCCGTTGACTGAGATCCGGGTCGGGAAATTGACAGATTGTGTCAGTCCCAGTGAGTCGCAGAAGTCCTTTGCTGAGGAGCCATGGCTGGTGAGAGAGGTACCCACACCCAGCCAACTGGCATGATGACAGTTGAAATCACCACATATGAGGAAGAGAGAGTTGGGATGAGTAGATAGAAGTTGGTCCATATCATCAGACAGCGAGATGTAGATGGAGTCATCACTGTTTGGTGGACGGTACAACACACATATGAACAAGAGGTGGGAGCGAAGGGGAAGCCGTAGCCAGAGGTATTCCTGGGGGTGAGGTGGAGAGAGTGCAGTGCAGGGCGAGTGAGGAAGAGAGTTTTTGATAAAGATAGCAACCCCGCCTCCAGGACGAGGCTCAGGTCTATCATACCGGAGGAGGGAGTAGCCCGGGAGAGATACTATGGAATCAGAGACATCATAAAGGAGGAAAGTTTCTGTTAAGCAGATCACGTCTGGTTTGACAGAAGCAACCTGTATGGAGAGATCAGTTAAGTTTGAACGAAGGCCCCGGATGTTTGAGGTCCATACCGTTAATGAAGAGGAAGGGGGAGCATCAGATACAGAACAGGGGGGAGGAGGGGTAGGGTAAGATGTGGAAGAGGTGGAAGAGGTAGGGAGAGCTGTTGAAGGTGTGTCAGAGATTTCAGAATAGCTCGGAGAAAGGGAAGGATGGGGTGGACAAAAGGTTTGATGGTGATTGGGTGAGCCACAATGAGGTGTTATTTGAGGAGGGGGAAGAGCGAGGCAGAAGGTTGGGGGAGATGGAGGTGAGAGTTTGAAGGGGGAAGAAGCGGGGAGGACGCTTTGAGGAGGGGGAGTGAGCGGGGGGAAATTGAGAAGCAATGAGGGTGGGGAGATTTGAAGGGGAGGGGTGAGGGGGGAGTTTGGGAGGGAAGGGACAAGGGGAGGGATTTGAAAGGGATGGGATATGGGGGAGATTTGGAGGGGAGGGGTGAGGCAGGAGTCTAGGAGGGGAGGGGCGAGGGGGCGTCTTGGCGGGGAGGGGTGAGGGAGTAGTTTAGGAGGGAGGGGGCAAGGGGGGAGATTTGAAAGGGATGGTTGATGGGGAAGATTTGGAGGGGAGGGGTGATGGGGAAGATTTGGAGGGGAGGGGTTATGGGGAAGATTTGGAGGGGAGGGGTGAGATTGGATTTTTGAAAGTGTACGATTTATGGGAAACGAACATTTATTGCAAAATGAGTTTCTTGTGACCTTCGAGTTAAAAATACGTTTAAGGACGCTGGATGGAGGATGGAGTGCAGGAGAGTTTAGGGAATGTAGAACAAAGGCACTATAGGAGATGGATATTTTTTTTGGGATGAATTGATTTGGTGAGCAAGTCGAAAGCAGCCTTTTAAAGAAGAAGAAGAAAAAGGTGTTATAAAATATGACGGAATACATAACTTGAGGGGAAAGTGTAAACATTGAAGGTTAATGAGTGAAAACTATCTGGGGAAATGGGGGAGAAACACGTGGTCGAAGAACGAGCGAACGAATAAGAATGAATAAACGAATGAGAACAGAGAAGGAAATGTTTTTTTTTTTTTGTTTTTTTTTTGAGTTGAGATTTACACAAGGAAGTAGGCTATGGGTGAAAAGACTGGGAATACAGAGAACGAAAGTTATTGGATCACAAACGACGGACCACTGAGAGAAAAACAAAGCCTCAAGGTTGTACAGTGCACACTGTACAAGGCCTTGCTCGCGACACGGCAAACAGACGATCAATTTATGAAAGATAAACACCGAGAAACAACCAAAGTTGCACACAATAACTTCACACACCGAAAGATAAATACAGTTTCGACAAAATACAATTGTGAACAGACTTAACTTCGAAAAACGTAGAGACCGTGTGGAGCTTCGAAAATCCCTGCCGCCGTCTCCAAGATCTCGCGAGATCTCCAATTCCCATTTGGTCAATGGGAATTGGTTTTTAGAACCCATAGAGTAAGTTGGCCAATGGATTGGCAGGGAAAGACCCCGGGTAGTGTAAAGTGTGTTAATGTCATTTAGAGGACTAGGGCATGCCCGTACTATATATATATCTAAAATTATATCCCCCCCCCCCCCCCTCTATTTACATGAAATGGTTTGGTCCAAAGCGAACGGCTTGCGAGTACGGTGACAATCCCCCCCCTCTATTTACATGAAATGGTTTGGTCCAAAGCGAACGGCTTGCGGAGTTTGGTAAAGAAATCGCCATAGCGTGCACAAACGCGCAGGAAAGCGAAAGAATCGCAAAGTAGTTTTAATTAGTTTTAAAACATAGTTTAACGCCAACATAGTTTGCCAACGTGAAATAAATGAATACGCTCTCAAATGTGCCGTCCGAGGCAGAGTCTGTTCGCCACGTTCGGCACACGTGATAGCTCGCTGCTCTCTGATTGGTTGAATCGTTTTTTGGACATAGCTCGCTAACGACTTGTCCGATTAATATGAAACCTTGAAAAGGCACATCCTCGGGTCCCCAGCAATATACCTGGCAAGTTTAAAGTATATCGGACCCGTGGTTGTCGAGAAACAGCGGTCACAGACATACATACATACATACATACATACATACATACATACATACACACAGAGATTACTGGAATTATAGATAGATAGTTAGGATTGAAGTCTCCTCGCACCATCTACATGCACTCACCTGAGATGACGTACCTCCACACCATGCCATGTTTTGTTATTTTATTGTGCAGATGTTTGGAATGTGAGACGCATCATGACGTGGGTGTGACATTGTGTTTTGTTGTTCCATCTCTTCCTCCTTATGAGGATTGATGATGAATTTGGTGATGGCAAATTTTGGATAGAGGGATTGTGGAGACGAATTTGGTATAGGGGAAATATGGGGAAGACGTGACAGTAGTGACGAATTTGTAAATGTGTAGATTTTTGTACATATGGGGTAAGGGTAGGGTAGGTGACAGGGGGGTGACGTACGGTAGGGACGAGCTTTCTCACTTCGCCCTCCGTACGCATTTCGCCTTGCATTGCCTTATTGATGTGTACCCTTGTGACCTTACCTCTCGCTCATTGTCTTTCCCCTTTTGTCTCCCACATGACCTGTGCGCCATTGGGTGCCGAGGGGAGCGTGCGTGAGTCGGCCATTGTGCGCCCGGCACTCTCAGAACCAGCTGTCTGCATCGATGCACCACATTATGGATCACATGCCTGTGGCCGAGCACCACTGATGGACCCCATGGGTTGGGGCATGGCCCCTCTGCTGGAACCGGCCATGAGGGCCCGAAATCTTGCTGGCGGACCTTGGCCACAGGGCACCGATGCCCCACAGGTGAACCACACGTAGTCGGCCCTGTGGGCCATAAATAAAGAAAATAAAAAGGACACATGGGGCACACTTTATTGCAAATAGGCCGCCAGTAAGAAAATGAAAGAAAGACAACAACTGGAAGACAATAATAATAACCAGCAGAGGGAGCCGAAGAGCAAGAGACACCTGCAGGGTTAGGGGTTGTTGTTTTTATTTTCATGAACAATGGTGACTGCACCGATTGGTGCTTGAGGGTGCTTTGGTGCGTTTTTGGGTGCTTTAATGGTGCATTGATGCAGAGCAGACTGTCTCCCCCCCCCCCCCCAGAAAGAACAATCACAGGTCCTGGGTTAGTCTTGTAAATAAAGTAGCGTCTTGTGTAAATAATGCTCCCTACCGGCTGTATGTTTAGTTTGAGAATTCTTTCCGCGATTCGGTTATCCTGTGGGTGTGTTTCGGTGAGGAGAAGGGTGCAACGTCGCAGGGGGACATATTTACTCATTTGTGAATATCTGTAAAACTGTCGCACTCAGGGTAGAGTTAATAGTAGAGGGAACTACATCTGAGTGCCACACTAAAGTAGGTAAAAATTTATCGGGTCGGGACGCCCCGAGGTAGAGAAGGGTGCAATGTTGCGGATATGGGATTTGGCCTCCATATCCGCTTGTAAATATTTCCCTATTTCCCCAATACTCCCCAACTATCCCCAACCCCCCATTCCCTAGTCCCATTGTCTGTAAACAACACTCTGTAGAACCGACCTTCCCCTTTTTCCCCCATTAAATGTCGTGCCCAGGTTCACCGCATCTCACGTAGACAACTATAGGACCTCTTGCTAGTTATTCTTAGTCTATGTCAGTTAAGGACTCGTTTCCATTAATTCTGACTCTTCGTTGCACCAGAATGTGATTGTATGGCACCAGTAGTGAGTTTAGGACCTCCCCATACCTCCTCCCATCTTCCCCATGAAACAACAACAACAACAACTACAACAACAACAGCGCGCGGGGAGTGTGCGTCCTCACTCCGGCTCGGTTAGCCGCCATTGCCCATGTGCGCCGACGGGGTTACCACGAAGGGGCTGACTGTCGGCCCCTCGTCAAGGGCGGAGCCCGGTAGCCCCCCGCACCCAATAAGAAGCAACGGGCCGATTCCATCTGGGGCGGAGCTAACGAGCCGAGGGCGTGTCACTCCCCGCCGGATATACGCAGCGACTTACCGGACGTGACGAGAGATGCGCCCCGAGCTTGAAGTGAAGAGAACCAGACGCCACCTCCGAGCGCTGAGAGACCTCCCTGCATCTTTTGGGCCGCGCTATCCTGTCCCTGAGCCAAGGTGCACCTTGAGCCTCGACTACCTGCCCTTCCTTGCCATCAATCCCGGTGTGAGTCAGTCTTGTCCCGTTTATCTGTCGTCTGTCGGGGCTACTATAAGACCGTATTTAAGTGCCTACCTTCCTATGCTGTACCTCTTGTCCTTGTAATCTCAACGTTCCGAAATATTATAACCTCCTCCGGAGGTCTTGAGAACTGTACCCCTGGTGTCGTGTCATTTAAACCCAGCCGTTGTGTCCTTTCCTCAATTAATTTAGCGTAGCGCGACTCGGCCAACGTTCGAGTATAATCGGGTAAACTGTGCAGACGCGGTCATACCAAACCGCTCGGTAAACCAACATCCACAACCGCGTCTGTAACAATATATATATATATATATATATATATATATATATATATATACATAGATATATATATATACTCGTACACTACTCACAATAAGTTAGGGATATTGGGAGGTTCTTCGGTGTGGTTGATTTTGTGTATTAATTATGTTGAAAAAAGTTGTTGGTCCTAATTCTATGGTTATTAATGAGTGTGAAAAAACACAGCATTCTTGATTTCAATACCACAACCCTATCCCCTATGAAAAAATTAACTCACTCCCACAATATCCATAACTTATTGTGAGTAGTATATATATATATATATATATATATATATATATATATATATATATATATATATATATATATATATATATATATCTTTCGGACATTCGGTAAAGACACTCGGTCGGACACTCAGGGACCTCTTGGTAAAAGCAAAGCACCCACAGCCCCACAACAAACAAACTAGGATCCCTGGCTTCTATAAATGCACAGCAAAAAAATGTATTATTCACAAGCATTTACTAGAAGGAAACAAATTTTGTAGTTCTAGCACTGGACAAAAATTCCCCATCACCTCCTATATGAACTGCAAATCTACATGGGTCATATACCTAATCACTTGCCAAAAGTGCAACAAACAATATGTTGGAAAAACTGAGAATACACTCTACACACGATTTAATAACACCCGGTCAGAAATCAATAACTTCCACACCAGTCAGGGCAAATCTCTACCTTACACGATACACTTTAATCAACCGGATCACTCTATAAATGACATTCAAATCTCTGCCATTGAATCAATCACAAATCGATCACACACCACGATTCTGAAACGTGAGTCCTTTTGGATACATAAACTTCGGACAAAAATCCCTCATGGCATAAATTTTGATGATTAAAGCATGTTCCTACATCAACCCAATCAAATTGTTAACCGTAACCCATTCATTCATTCATTCACCCATTCATTAATTCTACCTTTATATGTCATTTATATACATATATAAATATATTATATGAATATAAATGGTATATTAATATATGCTTGTGTGTTTATGTATGTATGTATCTCTATATTTGAATATGCACATGCACCGGAACTGTAACGCAAACGGTAACTGTAAGGTGTGCTTCACTTCCGTTGAACTTGGGGCCGGTGAGTGAGCTTTGGCGTGGCTCTTCCTTTTGTATGCATTTTCTACACATATCACACATCTTACACACATATCACTATACATATATATATATATATTTTTTTTGATATATACATGCCTTGACTGATATACATGCCTGCTGTTTTTGTAGACTCAGAAGAAGACCTTTGTTGGTCGAAAGCTTGTCGAATTAAAGATCGAAGTCCTGAAGCTACGTCCGCGTCTTATTCAATCTCCCGATTATATATTCAATGCAAATGAGATGCCCTGCTCGTACTGTGGAGTTTCTACTATTTCTCACAGTTGTATATATATATATATATGTGGGGCTTGAGATCCCCCTCCCCCTTTGATGCTTGTTACTGTTTGACCAATTACCAAGTATAACCAATTATATGTTTTGTTTTGATTGATTTCTGTATCCTTTTAATACTTTGTTCTTTTCATATCCTTTGGAAACTTATTATATCCATATAAAGAAGTATATGCTTTATGAAGCCAGACCCTGTGATGGCATTATCCTTTACTTTGTGGAAAACCACCTGTTCCCCCTTCCATAGCCTTGGTCGCAACTGTTATCTTTCTAGCCTTCCAGTGAGGCTTTTGCCAATCTCCTTTATGTTGGCACATTTACGACTGTCCACTCCCTCTATACCAGGGGTCGGCAACCTTTTTGACATGAAGTGCCAGTTTGAAATGTTCTTGTTAATTAGTGTGCCATATCAACATTAAGTTTAACATTAAGTTTAATTATGACACCACATCAAAAAAATACTTCCAACAGACATGGAATTTTATTCCATCCATACAGGCTACATGCATAGCAACAACATCCATACAGGCTACATGCATAGCAACAACATCCATACAGGCTACATGCATAGCAACAACATCCATACAGGCTACATGCATAGCAACAACATCCATACAGGCTACATGCATAGCAACAACATCCATACAGGCTACATGCATAGCAACAACATCCATACAGGCTACATGCATAGCAACAACATCCATACAGGCTACATGCATAGCAATAACATCCATACAGGCTACATGCATAGCAACAACATCCATACAGGCTACATGCATAGCAACAACATCCATACAGGCTACATGCATAGCAACAACATCCATACAGGCTACATGCATAGCAACAACATCCATACAGGCTACATGCATAGCAACAACATCCATACAGGCTACATGCATAGCAACAACATCCATACAGGCTACATGCATAGCAACAACATCCATACAGGCTACATGCATAGCAACAACATCCATACAGGCTACATGCATAGCAACAACATCCATACAGGCTACATGAATAGCAACAACATCCATACAGGCTACATGCATAGCAACAACATCCATACAGGCTACATGCATAGCAATAACATCCATACAGGCTACATGCATAGCAACAACATCCATACAGGCTACATGCATAGCAACAACATCCATACAGGCTACATGCATAGCAACAACATCCATACAGGCTACATGCATAGCAACAACATCCATACAGGCTACATGCATAGCAACAACATCCATACAGGCTACATGCATAGCAACAACATCCATACAGGCTACATGCATAGCAACAACATCCATACAGGCTACATGCATAGCAACAACATCCATACAGGCTACATGCATAGCAACAACATCCATACAGGCTACATGAATAGCAACAACATCCATACAGGCTACATGCATAGCAACAACATCCATACAGGCTACATGCATAGCAACAACATCCATACAGGCTACATGCATAGCAACAACATCCATACAGGCTACATGCATAGCAACAACATCCATACAGGCTACATGCATAGCAACAACATCCATACAGGCTACATGCATAGCAACAACATCCATACAGGCTACATGCATAGCAACAACATCCATACAGGCTACATGCATAGCAACAACATCCATACAGGCTACATGCATAGCAACAACATCCATACAAGCTACATGCATAGCAACAACATCCATACAGGCTACATGCATAGCAACAACATCCATACAGGCTACATGCATAGCAACAACATCCATACAGGCTACATGCATAGCAACAACATCCATACAGGCTACATGCATAGCAACAACATCCATACAGGCTACATGCATAGCAACAACATCCATACAGGCTACATGCATAGCAACAACATTTTAAAGAAACATTTATCTCTCATAATTAGGACATTGTAATGATCATTTTATCATTGTAAAATGTCCCCAATGAGGTTACAAATTATATGCACAGACCCCATTTCAAAACACTGCTTTCAGTAACTCATTTACAAACTTTTGCATTGGAAACAAATGTCAAAAAGTGAGAATAAAGTGTATCAAACAGAAATACCAGTACTATACAAGAATGCTGCCATCCTCATGAAAACATCCACATCAGAGTTGGAAAAAAAGAGATGGACAAACAGCTACATATGCAAACCCACAAATAAACAGATGCCTACCAGTCAGTGTGATCCCTGGCCCTGCTTTCCTTTGCTGAGCTCAATTATCTGGGGGTTGTCGTTAGTCACTTTAAGTTGCACACATGCTTCGGAGTGGTCGGTTGTCAAACGACTGCGGGAGGCCATTTCTTCAATGCGTCGCTCAACACTTCTAGCTGACATGGGAATATCATTCATTCTTGATTTGATTGTCTCTTTGATGGTAAGCCTTCAAACAGAACCTCTGAGCTACAGAGAAAAGCCTCCTTAATATATTCGCCATCCGTGAATGGCTTTCCGCATTTCGCAATGCAATGAGCAATGCGATAGCTTGCTTCAGTCGCTTGGTTTTTAGCAGTGGCAAAGATTTTGAGGGTGTTGGCTTGCTTCCCATACCTGGACACGGCACGTTTGATGGATTCTGCCTTGTCTGCCTGATCTTTGAAAGTTTTCTCGTGCTTTGTCTCAAAATGGCACTTAACACTCAACATTCGACAAACAACATTTTCAAAACATAAAGTACACACAGCACGGTCCTTCTGAAAAACAAAACCCCACTCTTCTGTCCATGAGGGCTGGAATGCTCGAACCTTTACTTCAGCTTTCTTAGCTAGCGGGGTTGCCATCATCTACCGAACCTGAACCGCTTCACTGCACTGTGGGAAATGTGAGCGGGAGGCCGTACCGTCAATCAAACTAAATAAGACAGGCCGCGCAACAGCCAATGGCTGTTGAAGAAGTGATTTGTCATGCAACTGAGAGGGCACTGCTTTCGCCAGTGTGCCAATGATTACGCTGCCGCGTGCCAATGGTGGCACGCGTGCCTAAGGTTGCCGACCCCTGCTCTATACTTTCCCAACCAAAAGACTTATGTCACATTACTTTGTTTGTAATGCCTTTTAAAGGATTAATATATGCTTTGTGTGACTTTATGCCTTGATAAAGGCATGTTCTCTTTTACTGTCGAAATCCAGCTTGTGTTCTCATACTGTGGTCTCGGCTGCAGCTGTTACACTCCTCCACTCCTCCAAGTTCTCAATATTCTCCTTGTTGACAGCTTCATGGCTGTCCACTCCTTATCTCCTTATACTTTCCCTTCAAGCCTCAATGATTGTCCCTTCAAGTTTCAATTATTATGTTGTCATGCTGCCTCATACTGGCCATAGACTTATTAGGGCATAACCCTTGCCTGGCCTGGAACTTCCTTAAACCGAAAGGGACTATTGTGAGGGCCACCTGTTCACCCCTTGTCTCCTATCCTGATGTTAAACCACACCTCTACATTTCATATATATATAATGAAGCCCTGATCGAACCTTTTTAGAGCATTCAGTTGGAAAGTTGATCTCTGTGAGTCTTCTTCTTTAACTTTTGCTTTCCACAGCCTGTGTATTTACGAATCCAATAAATATATCAGTTGTTCCTTCTCTGAGTCTCGAGTCCTAAGTCTCCAACCCGTCAACTGGTAGCAGCGGTGGGATCAGTCCGGCAGTCCAGGACACGGTCCCAGGCAAGTGAGTGGTGAGACCAGCTGGCAATTGATCCGGGTCAGGTGAGCTTTGGTTTTCTTTTGTTTTTCCTTTATAGCCTGGGGGTCAGTCCAAATTGTAACCCACTCTCTTGCTCGGGTGCCGTTTGTTCCGTTCCCTGCTCAAGCCTGATCCACGAACCTAAATTTAAGTACGGACCGCTTGGGTCCCGGAGCAACTGACTGTTTATGGACTCGTCAGGGTAACGTTACGGGACGGGAATAAGGTGCCTCAAGAGGGTGCGTGAGGATAGGAAATAGACTGGGATCGTAAGTAAGGTTAGAAGCGTCATAAGCGCGTAGGACGCCCGGAAGGTAAGGTACAGTTAGCGTACGGAGGGAAAAGTGAGACTAGACGGCCGTAACTCGTGCAGGCGGGCGAACCTCTCGGGAATAAGGCAACGTCGATAAACCAAATTTTCCTAGGATGGGTAATAAACCTGTGAAGGCGGGTGAGCCTTTCAGAAATACCCCAGCATTTTTTTATGTATAGAAGGCATGGTTATGCCGCTGCGAGACCAGGGAAGGGATGGGCTGCGCTGACTAAGGACCTAGGTTAACCATGGCCCGAAGAAGGGTCTTTCGCGCTGGAGAAATTGGACGCGTTGTATGGGGCATTAGATAAGTTAGAACAGGAAAAGAAACACTTCCCGCCTGACTATTGGAAAGTCTTTAGTTGGTGGAAGGAAGAAGCGTTAAAGCGACAGGCAAGGTCAAGACAGGCCAGCCTGGCCGGTGAGGTATCAAAACTCAAGGGCCTGAGGAAGCATGCGAATAAAATGCAGGATAAAGCGGTTAAGGAAATAGAAAGGCAGGCCAACGCGCGACTGATGCCGCTCGTTGAAAATCCAGGCCCTGCGGTAGGGGAGGTAGCTACCAACCTACCTGCCCCCGCCCTAGACCTGAGCTCTGTCCCGGGGTTTCAGGCACTACCTTCCCCTCCAGCGCCCCCGCCACCTCCTCCCTGCAACCCCGCTACCACCGCACCCCAGCTACCCCAGCTACCCCAGCGGCACCATCTGAGCCCGGGTAACCCGTTCATACAACAAGGGAATGACGGGACTGACATCGCAGGGTTTCCGCCACCAATGGGACAGGAAGGGCTATACCCCTCATTGGTAGGTTGTAGTGGGAACGAGACCCCCCAAACTACCACTGGAATGCATAGTCTATACCCCCCATCGAAGGGATGTCCGGAAATAACAGAAAGAACAAATTTGTGTCCCATACAAGTTATTGGAGTCGATGCTCAAGGTAATGGGGTTCGAGAAAGGGTACCATGGAAAGATACCGCTTCAACGGTAATGCGGGAAAGGGTTCAACATTTGCTTATTGAGGACCCACGGCAGATAGTACCAACCATGGCAAATTGGATCAATTGTGAGCATGGCAGTTGTGACTATAGAGATATATCCCACATGGGAACTTCTGTGCTCCCACCCAAGGTGTGGGAAAAGGCTAAGCTAAGAGCACAGTGGCCGCCGGCAGATCGAAGGGTGCCAGGAGTAGGCCAAATAACACTAGCGCAATGGAGGGATTTAAAGGCCCGGTTGCTAGAGTCCATTGAGCTGGCGCTGTTGCCAGCAGGAGGTCCGGATTGGGGGAACATAGGGGCCATAAAACAAAAGGCAGGAGAATCAATTGGGGATTACCGGGAAAGGTTGGAAAGGGCCATCGCGCGTTGGGGAGGACTGGGTCCGATCCAATTGGGAGGATTACCCCAACCATTGGTAAACCAATATCTGATAGAGGGGCTCCGGCCGGCATTAAAGAAACAGGTACAGTCCGTCCTTTTCGGATGGAAGGGAATGCCAACCAACGATTTATGTGACAAATTGAAACAATGCCCAGGCTCCTCTTTGGAGGAAAAGAAGGACATTAAAGAGGAAGTACTGCAAATGCTAGCCAGGAAAAACAGGCTCAACTTAATCAAAATAAAAGGGCAGATCGGAGTCAGAGCCACATACGCGATCAGTGCCAGAAGTGGGGGCCTGTCCGGGATGTCCATAACCCCCGCGCATGACAAACCCCCGGAGAATGGCCCACTTATAGAGGCGATCATCCCAATGGAGAGTGGATTTGTGATGGGGAAGACTGGTGTGATGGTTATGTCGACGACAATGGACAATTCGACATGGATAAGGCGAGACAGCAAATTCCTACACAATGGACGCAACCCCCACCTCCTCCCCCTCCTCCTCAAAACCCTCAAATTTGGACCGTACAAGGGCCCCCTCCCCAAAATTGGCACCCACCAAGGCCCCCTTTCCAAAACCATGGACCACCCCCCAATCATTGGACACAGAGTGGAACTAGGGGAACCTGGGCCCCGCCTCAGGGCCAGATGGCAACAAGTAAACCAGTCACAGTGGGGGCCGCCAAACCGACGGCTGGGTGGACGGAATGGCATAGATGGGCGACCTGTGCCCTCCGCACCGCCGTTTCCGCAGGAACCGTGCTTGCATTGCAAGCAATTGGGACACTGGAGACGCGACTACCCAAGTGCTCGTTAGAGGTTTCCGCCCCAGGGCCATCGCGCGGCTTATTGACGGGACGCCAGCGGGCCGCCCAAGGAGTGTCCCCTCTTGACTGTGACGGCGGCAGAGGAACCGACCTCGACTCTGGACGTGGACGGACAACAATTAGATTTTCTTGTCGATACGGGGGCGACTCGCAGTACAATTAATGAGGGGCAACTGCCATCCTTGCGCCCCACGAAAAGGAACGTTCAAATAATGGGCGTTTCGGGCTTACCCCAAGCGCTTCCTATTTCGGAGGAAGTGCAAGTAACATGCGGCCCGCTAGAGGCTAAACATGCTTTCTTGATGACTACTACCGCCCAGACAAATGTGCTGGGACGGGATTTACTTTGCCGATTGGGCTGTCAAATTTCATGTACAGAGCAGGGAGTCTTCGTAGATATTGCGGAATCTAAACACGACTCGTTGATGATGGCATTGTCTCGTCCCGGCCCCACCGCATATTGGTGGCGCTTGGACGAAGGGGCTCTGGCTACTTGGACACATGTCATAGATTCTGTGTGTTTGGACAGCCCAGTTGTGCGAGAGTGGCTACAACTGCACCAAATTTCGATAAAACACCTAAAGGATAATCCACCCCACTGTACGGCTTATTACGATGCAAAGGGCGAGGACGAGGATTACCGAGAGAAGGTTAAGGAAGAGCTGGGCAAGCGCACGTCTCTACACTTATCACGGATATGGATCGGCCGCGAGGGGATAGGTATTGAGGTAGCCCTATCCGCAGGTCAGCGTGCGTTGATCCAATACCCCGCAGGAGCGGCCGCCCACGTTACCCTCACTACTGCCAAGGGGTGGCCGCCGGAAAGTGTAGGTTGGATGGTGGGGCGATTACAGGAAACTCCCTTACATGGTTATTGGTTTAAGAGGGGCCACTGCACTGTGAGACAGCTCAATAACGGTGAAGGGTACTCGATTGACATTAAGAAACAACAGAGGGATGGAGTGTTCGAAGAGGCAGAGTTGCCCCCTAAGGGCAACTATGCCATGCGGGCGGTGCTTACGGACCTGGGTGAGTCAGACTACCTCCTGGCGGGGGTGCCGGTCGACTTATGGCCTCGGTGGGACGATGAGGTTGGACGGATGCGAGACGCCAAACCTTTAGCGATATCAGTGCAGCCGGGGATGCGCTTGCCAAACGTGAAACAGTATAAACTACGACCCGAGGCCGACGTAGGCATAGCACCAGTAATTCAATCCCTGGTGGAGCAGAAAATTATCGTGGAAACTAACAGCCCATGTAATACACCAATTCTGCCAGTAAAAAAGCCGACGAAAGATAAATGGAAGTTTGTACAGGATCTAAGGGAGGTGAACAAGGTGATACAGGGCATACACCCACTAGTGCCGAATGCAGAGACCCTTATGATGTCAATTCCACCGGACGCAACATACTTCACAGTTATTGACCTTTGTTCTGCGTTTTTCTCTGTGCCCATCGCGGCCGAGTCACAATATTTGTTCGCTTTCACCCATAGGGGGCGACAGTATACTTGGACAGTACTACCCCAGAGGTTTTCAGACAGCCCCACTCTGTTTTCCCGGGCGCTGCACCGCGACCTGGCGGATGTGGAATTGAAGGGAGAGTCAGTGTTGTTGCCATGGGTGGACTGGCCATAGGGCATTTGGGCAATGCCCGGTGGGCTGGGACCGCTGGATAAAAAATGGGCCGCTCGGCTGGATAACAAAACTGCTGAAAAAAAATTTGCCACGGAAAACTTCTGCCTCCATCCCCGGGGATTCCCCGCTAAATATCAAAAGTTCAAAAGTTCGCCCCTGACACCTCATTATAATTACTAGCAATGGTACCCGCCCAGTAACACGTACCAGAGAAAACAATTCGTTTGCGCAATGGGCTCTCCAATATTCGATGTGTTCACGGTTTGAATTACGAAACGTTGTAGCGGTTGCGGAAGTGCACACAATCCCCTTACACCGGCTGATGACGCAACCGGCAAGCGATCACTGCCCAGTGCCCAGGCCGCTCGGACGCGTCCAGCCTTGCCTTTCTCGTGCATACGCGCGAGCTGCCCACCACACCCCATTGAGAGGCATGGCAGACCTTTGCTGGCTACGCCCCCTTGCCTGAACATTTCCTTATTAGGACTGCAATCGCGCTTCGCTTATACCACGCCCCGCCTGAGAGGCGTGGCTTTTGTTCTTATATACTGCAACCCGATAAACGGGTTTTCGTGTGTTTTTGCCTGAGCTCTAATAAACGGCTCGGAGGAATTGTTTGCTTGGTCGCGTCCATTTTGTTCCTCGACGTACCTTAGAGCACAGCTCCCTACAACGTAACGTTTGTGACTTTTGTGTTCACGGTAGTGTTTGATGTGGTGGTGTGCACGTAATTTCATAATGTTTTTCATTTTTATTTTCGTAATCGTTTAATGAACGTTTCATGAGCGTAAGAATAATGTTTAATGAGCATTAGATGAATGAATGAATGAATGAATGTTTATATGAATAATGCCATGGCGTCACGTTGGCAGCAGTGACAATATAAAAATGTTTGCCAAGAACTTCAAAGAGAGAAAAGGAACTTTTATCAGCAATGTCATCTATCCTGAAGTTCCAAGCTGAAGAGGAGGTACCGTACAAAATCATTCCATTTTTTTTCCTAAAGAAAAGCGTACAGTTGATATCACGATTTGAAACACGATGGAATAATATTTACCGATATGAAGTGATGTGGTTTTTTAATTGAAATTCTAAAAATCCTGTTTAGATTTTGATGATTTGCGTGTGATATTTAACGGATGTTAAAATAAATCACGCCTCCCAATTGAAGCCCCGCCCTTGGGGCGGGTACCGTTGCTCGTCATAGATAATGGCGACACAACAATTGTTACCGCTTTGCTTTGAAGAACGGGAATGAAGGGTGAGGAGCGTGTTAATATGTCTGGTTTAAGGCTGTGGGCTGTGAGGTGAGGGGGTTTTAAGCCAGATTTTAGTCTTACAGCCGCCATGTTGGTGCTCACCGTCACTGCCATGCGAAGCGAAAGACGCCTCAGAGCTGTTACATTCACAATCGCTATGTCGTATGTACTTCCGATACGTGTTTCCTTCGATTGTAAAAACTACAAAATCAACAGTAAAAAGGATTTTGAGCCGATAGGCCAAGTAAGTTTAGATAGGTCTACTGACTACTGATCTAGTATTGATAACAATGTCGCGAACTGACTTACGATGCTAATTTTGTTTGTTTTTTCAGCAGCTGCATCTGTAACCAACAATGGATAAAGCAAACCAGAAGAGGAGAAAAGGAGGTGCTGAGAAGGAACGTGATCGAAAGAAAAAGAAACTGTCAGATAGTGCTTCAAAGTGCAGAAACCTTTTGGATCTGTTCAAGAGTACTAATACTGGGCCTGGTGAAGTCAGTGAACACGGGGATAAGGATACTGAATCGGTAGCTGGACCATCAGCAGCTGAATTGGTAGATGATCAATTGGCAGCTGAATCAGTAGATGACCAATTGGCAGCTGAATCGGCAGAATTGGTGCAAATTGGTGAACACGAACAGGTACGGTCAGCTGAGAGAGATGTACCTGCTGCAGCTGCTACACTTGCAGAGGAGGGATACCCCTCGATTAACTACTTTAAGAAACCATGTAGAGATGAAGATTGTTTGCTGTTTTGGAATTACCACCCTAATCAAAAAACTGACAACCGAGTGGTCAAGAGGTGTTTCATGCGAAAAGATGGTACAAACAGATGGTGGTTGTCATACAACAAGGACAATCATTCTCTTCACTGTTCAGTGTGCTTGGCGTTTTCCAGCACCTCAGACTGGTCCACGTTCATCGAGGGAATGACTGACTGGCGACATGTACATACACGTGTTGAAGAACAGGAACGCTCTTCTTTTCATTTGAGATGCTCTACAGCATACCTGGTAGATCGACAACAGTCCAGCGTTTCTCACCTGCTCGCACGTAGCCATCATGATGAGGTTAGAAAGACACGACAAGTGATGGAAAGAGTTGTGGATGTGGTCAAACTCATTGATAAGAGGGGACTGAGCTCCAGAGGAAGGTAATGAAGAAGCAGCATACATACTTGTCAATGAGGAGATCGAACATGGTACATTTTTGGAAGTTGTAAAACTACTTCGGAAGTATGATTCCTGCACAGCCGATCATCTCTCTCACTTTGTCCAGAACAGCAAGAAGCAACATGAGAAGGCAAAGAGTTCACGAGGTCGAGGCTCCTTGGTAACTTTGCTGTCTAAAACTACAGTGAATTATGTTATCACAGTTATCCGGGATAAGATACGTCGGTGGATTTCTGAAGAAGTAACAGACATGTTTGCTGTGGAAATTGATACCACTCAAGACATCTCAACACAAGACCAGTGCTCTGTTGTTCTGAGATATGTTGATAGCACTGGCACTATCCAAGAAAGATTCGTGAGTGTGGTGAATGAAATGTGAGGAATCTACTGGCGAAGCTTTTGTGCAACTTGTTTCTGAAGTCTTGTTAGGACTGAATCTTGGCCTCAAGAACTGTGTTGGAAACTCAACTGATGGTGCAGCACACATGCAGGGGCACTACAAAGGCTTCAGTACTCTGCTATCAAAGGAAGCTCCAATGCAGATCCATGTTTGGTGCTACGCACATGTGTTAAATCTCGTTGTGACTGAAGCTACAAGTGATGTGGTGACTAGCGCATCACTGTTCTCACTACTGAATGACATTGCAGTATTCTTTCGGGAATCTTATCAGCGAATGAACATCTGGAGTTGACACTCCACTACTGTGAAACGAATGGGAACTATCGGAGAAACTAGATGGTGGTCAAAGGATGCCGCCTTGAAGAAGGTTTTTGGTTCATTCACCAATCCAACTGGAGCACTTTTCATGGAAGTTATCACCACTCTTATGCCATACTTGTTGCTGACCAGATCCAAGCAGCTGTTAAGGCCAAGATGAAGGGATACATTGCCAGTCTCCTGCAGTTTGAAACAATTCTGACTGCACAAGTATATCTGCATGTATTCTCCCGCACTACAGCGCTCTCCAAGTATCTACAAACTGTGCAATTGGATCTGCTGACTGTGCACCGGATGGTGGATGAATTGCTAGAGAATATGCAGATGCTACGATTGCTACGGGATGACTTCCAAGCTTGTCATGATGCAGCTGCAAATTTTGTTCAATGGGCTAATGACCAGCTGGATGAAATGGATGTAAATCTTGTTATGGAAGAGTCCCTTCCTATAAAACGGCAAAGACAGCACAAACGTATTGATGGCGAACTGTCCATAGATGAGACTACATCAGCTTCTGACCGAGTAAAGAAGTATCGCATTGAAGTGTACAACCGAATAGTGGACACTATTGTGAGCAGCATCGAGCAGCGGTTTGACAGATCAGCAACATCAACATTGTATGCTGATCTCTCACTTCTTCACCCAAGGAAATTTGATCAAGTGCCATCGGGAGCTCTGGAAGAGCTGCACAAACATTTGCTGAGATTTGATGATGGTGTCACTGCGGAACAGCTACGAAAAGAACTGCGAAGCCTTGGAGAACAATGGTCAACACTGAAACAATCAGTAGCAGATGCTTATACAGTGCAGGAGGACAGTGAGTCTGAACAGGACAGGAAGACTCTGCCAAGTACATGCAAGTCATGTAAAGCCTGTCCTCTCTGCTGATACAAGGTGCTCCTCAAGTTGAACCTCTTCACTGATGTCTACAAGAGCATTGGGCTTGCCTACATGCTGCTGCTAACGCTGCCTGTGTCACAAGTGGCATGTGAACAGTCTTTCTCTGCTTTGAAGAGAATCAAAAGCCGTCTGCGAAGTACAATGACACAAGAACATCTTGAGGCGTTCATGTTGATGTCTGTGGAAAAAGGGAACCTGGCCAAGCTTGACACTGAGGATATCATTGATGGTGTGCCTGCCAGAAGCAGCGAACTGCGCAGGCACCTACTCTCTTAGACATGACATGTGCTTGTGTTACTGAAAATAAATTTAATTTTTAGAGGATTTTTTTTTTCAAGTGTTACGTGGTCCTCCCAGTAACTACCTGGTCTCGGTGACCCCCGGACCATGGGAGGCACCCCGCCAGAAAGATATATGATTTATACGCTTTCGTAACGCAATCAATATGAATTCCAGTCAATAAGAAACCCCACACCAAGGATCCGGAGTAATCAATAATATATTCCCCCCAGGAATCAACAACCATCAACAATCAACAATCAATCACTAAGATGGCCATCTTACATATGTGTCCCCCCCCCTGTCCCCACTCACGACCACTTGGGCCACTGTCCCTCACAATGTCTCTCTTCTCCGCACACGGGCGGTGGCACGAACCCCGGGCGGACGTGCTCCAAACGTCTCGTACCGGGGACAGCTGCTGCAGCGCACACCTCCTTGCCAAGCAACGGGGCAAAACCAAGCGCGGCTTGCAACGCGCGCGAGGCCCAAGGTGCGACCCGTACGCGTCCTTGTAGACGATGAGGCGAACTGTGCCGGACGCTGGGTTCCGTGCACGAACCCACGGCAACTTGACGTGTCAAGGGGTAATTACCCCGCGCAGGTAACTCCTTTTGTCAGACGGGCTTTCAAACGCAGCGTCCTCCACGCTGCTCAATATCGATACCAACTCTCGTCGGAGCTCGGCGAGGAAGAGGAAGAAGATCGTCGCTTCTCCAGGACCTCGTGTCTTTTTTCTTCCTCCGTTTCCGGTCTCCTTTTTCCCAGAAGGGCTCCTGACCCTTTAATCACAACAACCTTTATTCGACTACACATTGATAAGCAAAGACCTGAATAGTAATTCACATAAATCCACATAAATCCGTAACACTCCCCCCCTTCAAGAAAGAAAGTTTGAACCCAGCGAAAACTTTCTTTGCCAGCCAACTTGGATAAACAAACCAGATAACTCACCCCCCCCCCCCCCCCCCAAATCATCAGTTCCCCCCGGGCACAGTCATCACTTAAAAAGAAAGCAACAAAATTTCACACAATCCCCTAGATTAATTCCCTCTGGACCAAGCGTCAACCACTTCTAGTTTCTCTTGAATGACGGTTAAGAGGTGGTGACCAAAGCCCCCAAATTTAAACCTCTCTATAGCACTTTTTCGGGAGGCCCAGTGGAGTATTCCCTTCATGGATGCCTTAAGGAATGTGGAGTTCACGGTTAGTCCGGGGAGGAAAGTTCATTACATGGACGCCTTTAAGAACGTGGAGTTCACGGTTAGTCCGTGCAGGAAAGTTCACTACCTGGACGCCTTTAAGAACGTGGCGTTCACGGTTAGTCCGTGTAGGAGCCCCGGCTCGGCGGCTCCCCCGTATATAGTGATTCAACTTCTCCAGACTCCTAACAGTTACGGTGGGACCCCTTGTCCCAGCCGTTACCTGACTGGCGGTCTCCTTCTCGGCCAGTGCTCTGACATTCATTCTTTCGGGAGGTGCCGTAACTCTGGGAGCCTCCATAGTAATATCGGCTGCTGCCAACCCCAAAACTACTGCCAAGTTGTCCTCTTCTGTAGACCTCTCGACGCCTACGAAATGCCTTCCCTACTGTTATGGTCCGACCCTCCAAATCCTTACCATTCCAATTCTTCTCTGCCTCCCTGGCGTCTCTTGTGCTTGCAAATGTGACAAAGCCGAACCCTCTTGACCGTTGCGTTTCCCTGTCTTTTACCACCCGCACTTCCACCAGCGGCCCATATCTGTTGAAGACAGAGGTCAGAACTTCTTCCTCTGTGTTGAAGTTCAGTCGCCCTACAAATAACTTGGAACTTTTGTCGCCATCCCGAGCTGGTGTGGTGTTATTTTCCCTGCTGTGCTCTTTACCAACCCTCGGGTTACCATAAATTTGCCCCCCGGCCAAATCATTCCCGATAATCACAGATACTCCCTCTACAGGAAGCGTGGCTTGTAAACCGACGGTGACCGGTCCTGACACCAAATCGGATTCCAAATGGATGACATGAAGTGGGGCACTAACACAGCCACCGATCCCTTGTAACCGAACACTATCACCAGTTGCGGTACTCTTGGACAATGGCAAAATGCCTTCAAGCATTAAGGATTGATGGGCTCCTGTGTCCCTCAAAACCCTAACCGGTCTTGGGTTAGTCAAGTCTCCCTTGAGTGAGACCAACCCCTCATAAATAAATGGTTGGTAACTCTTCTGTGGGCGATTTCTTACGCTTGCCATCGCATTCGGAGTGGTAATAGTCGGACTCCGCTCTGGGTTTTCCCTTTTCATGAGGTAACAACTGGACATCAAGTGTCCAGGTTTCTTGCAAAAAGCGCAAGTAGGCCCGGAGGAAAAACTCGTGGTCTGCCTCGGGCCCCCCGAAAAATAAGTTTGTCTTGGGCCCGTAGCCCCCTGATTTCGAACAGTTCGGGTATCAGCGTTGTCCCCATATTCATCTCGCGGCCGCCGCCATGTATTGTCGTTCTCCGCACCTGCTGTTCCACACCTCCCCTGCGGAGATCTAGGCGAGGAGTTAGGTTCGTGGACCCCTATCCGGTGTGTTAAGGCATAATCATCTGCCATGGTGGCTGCGTCCCACAACTTCGGTACTCTCTATTCCTGCAGGTACACTTTGATGTCCTCGTGGACACACTGTTGAAATTCCTCCACCAGCATCAGGTCACGCAATGCTTCGAAGTCGTTCCCGACTCCTTTTGACTCACACCACCGATCAAACATATTTTCTTTCACTCTAGCAAACTCCACATGGGGTCTCACTCTCCCTCTTCCTGGCATTCCTGAATTTTTGCCGGTAAGCTTCCGGAACCAACTCATAGGCTTTGAGGATGTGCTTCTTCAATACCTCATAATCTGCACATTGGTCCATTGGTAGCGCCGAATAAATCTCTTGAGCTTTACCCACCAGCACACTTTGCACTAGTATGGTCCAGGCCTCCTCCGGCCAGTTTAACTGTCGAGCCACTTTCTCAAAGTGTGGAAAAAATTTAGTGACTTCCTTTTCACTGAAGGGTGGAACCAGCCTCACATGTCTGCCCACATCCCAGGTGTTCTGGCTAGGTGTCGACCCCGTCAGCAAGGGTGGTACATCTCCCCGTTCTCTCATTAACTCCAGCTCCTTGAATTTAATTTCTTGCTGAAGCGCCATGTCACGTTCCTTTAATTCCCTTTCCGCTTTTCTCTCCTCTGCTTCGAGTTCCCTTGCAGCTCTCCTCTCCTCTGCTTCTGCTTTCCTTTCCTCTGTTTTCATCCTTTCTAACCTTTCCTGGAGTTCTCGTTCCACTCTCCTTTCTTCTTCTGCTCTTTCCTTTTCTGCTTTCCTTTCTTCTTCTGCTCTTTCCTTTTCTGCTTTCCTTTCTTCTTCTGCTCTTTCCTTTTCTGCTTTCCTTTCTTCTTCTGCTAACCTTTCCTGGAGTTCTCGTTCCACTCTCCTTTCCTCTGCTTGTTTCTCTTCTCTCCTCTCTTCTGCTTTCCTTTCCTCTTCTTTTAACCTTTTCTGGAGTTCTCGTTCCACTCTCCTTTCCTCTGCTTGTTTCTCTTCTCTCCTCTCTTCTGCTTTCCTTTCTTCTTCTTTGATCCGTTCCTGGCTCCGTAATTGCAACTCCAGTTTCCGGAGCTCAACGTCTTCTGGTTCTTCGGGTAGCCACTCCCAGGCTAACTCGTCCCATGTTCCTAACCCCACCATAGACTGTATCACCATGGTCTGCAACTCTGCCTTCCTCAAATTAGTTCGGACCTCCAAGTTAAAATGTTTGGCCAATTTCAAGAGGTCCGACTTTAGTAACGCTCAGAACTGTGCCTCACTCGGGATTACCGCAAAGTTCTGTGCCGCAAACGCCACGTTAACACCTGTTAACCTTCACCCAAGACTTTACCCCCAATTTCCCCAAAAATTTACCAATTAATACTTAATTAATAAATTTTAATTAATAAAAATATTATTTTATTATTTTATACAATTTTAGATCCCGGACGTAGACCCAATTGCGAATCCGCAAATCGTAATTTGGACGAGCCCCCAATTCTGTTACGTGGTCCTCCCGGTAACTACCTGGTCTCGGTGACCCCCGGACCGTGGGAGGCACCCCGCCAGAAAGATATATGATTTATATGCTTTCGTAACGCAATCAATATGAATTCCAGTCAATAAGAAACCCCACACCAAGGATCCGGAGTAATCAATAATATATTCCCCCCAGGAATCAACAACCATCAACAATCAACAATCAATCACTAAGATGGCCATCTTACATATGTGTCCCCCCCCTGTCACCACTCACGACCACTTGGGCCACTGTCCCTCACAATGTCTCTCTTCTCCGCACACGGGCGGTGGCACGAACCCCGGGCGGACGTGCTCCAAACGTGCACGTCTCGTACCGGGGACAGCTGCTGCAGCGCACACCTCCTTGCCAGGCAATGGGGCAAAACCAAGCGCGGCTTGCAATGCGCGCGAGGCCCAAGGTGCGACCCGTACGCGTCCTTGTAGATGGTGAGGCGAACTGTGCCGGACGCTGGGTTCCGTGCACGAACCCACGGCAACTTGACGTGTCAAGGGGTAATTACCCCACGCAGGTAACTCCTTTTGTCAGACGGGCTTTCAAACGCAGCGTCCTCCACGCTGCTCAATATCGATACCACTCTCGTCGGAGCTCGGCGAGGAAGAGGAAGAAGATCGTCGCTTCTCCAGGACCTCGTGTCTTTTTTCTTCCTCCGTTTCCGGTCTCCTTTTTCCCAGAAGGGCCCCTGACCCTTTAATCACAACAACCTTTAATCGACTACACATTGATAAGCAAAGACCTGAATAGTAATTCACATAAATCCACATAAATCCGTAACACAAGCATTTCGTCTATTTCCTCAGATAAGCAACATATAAATGAACATATGTCACCCACAGGGTGAACCGTATCTTGCCAAAATGTGAAAATTCCGTTTTTTCGTCATGACGTCATCAAATGACGTCATAGCGTCAAACTGTTTACAGATCTGGGAAGCACTCATCAAGGGCATTCATATGAGGTATTACTCGATATGGTACCTACGATTTCAAAATTTGACCTTGGGGTCAATAATTTTCGACCTCCAGCGCTAACCATGAAGGTCAAGGCCGATCGCCACCAAAAACTAATCAGCTGAGCGCCGGACCATATACTAGATTCCCATGAAGTTTGGAGACGATCCGATCAAAGTTACTCAAAAAATTAGTGTTTCGTCGACCTCCATGATTGACCACAAAGTGACCTTGACCTTTGACCTTGACCTTCAAAATTTTGTGTGCTGAAGGGTATCTCTATAGGACTCTGATATGCGAAGTTACAGGAGTTTCCAATAATAACTGTGGTCTACAGAGTGATCTAAACGTGAAAAAAAAAATGATTAACCACAAACAAACATACAAGCTGACTAATACATCTTGCAAAAACTTCGTTTTGGCAAGATAATGAATAATGGGCCGACCTAGGTGAAGGATGCCCGGGCCGGTTTTAAGACCCAGTCCGCTACTGGTTGTTGCAATACATTGACGATTTGTTGATTTGCTCCCCTTCAAGGGAAGCCTGCGAAAAGGATTCTATGGCCCTATTGAAGGCCTTGGCGGCCAAAGGCCACAAAGTAGGCAGGCCTAAACTCCAATTTGTGCGGAAGATCGTAAATTATTTGGGTCATGCCATTTCACACGGAAAACGGGAATTGAATGCCGGTCGGGTGACCGCTATCATGGAGATGCCGCGCCCACGCACGCAACGGCAAATGCTGCGCTTCCTAGGTATGACAGAATACTGTCGCACTTGAATACTTGATTTTGCGCTGCTGGCTAAACCTCTGTACGAGGCTACCAAATCAAGTGCCCCAGAAGAATTGGAATGGACGGATGATTTGAGGCGATGTTTTGTGGGTCTTAAGAAGGCGTTGGTCACGGCACCGTCATTAGGACTCCCAGATTATGCGAAACCATTCACCCTCTACACTCACGCAGTGGGGGGTTTCGCCCAGTCCGTCTTGACACAGACCCATGGGGAAAAGGAGCGACCGGTGGCCTACTTTAGTAAAAAGCTGGACCCGGTCGAACAAGGATTTCCGGTGTGCCTGCAAGCCGTGGCCGCGGCCAGGTACGCAGTAGAAAGAACAGCGGACATTGTCATGGGACACCCAGTAACGTTACGGGTACCACATTGCGTTACTTCATTGTTACTACAGCGAAACACACAACACTTGTCTAACACCAGATTAATGCAATACGAGTCCGCACTGATCACAGCGGCCAACGTTACGATTGAACGTTGCACGACACTCAACCCAGCCTCACTGATGCCCACCCCTGAGGAGGGTGAACCCCATGTGTGCGCCGACGTAGTACAGTTGATCTCCACGGTGCGGTCGGATTTAAAGGACGTTCCCTTGGACTACCCCGATTGTACATATTATGTCGATGGATCAGCTAGGCGCGCATGGGACGGGTTTCTGTTATCCGGGTACGCTGTGTGCTCAGATAGCGAGACGGTAGAAAGCGGGCGTCTTCCACCTACATTTTCCGCACAGCAGGCGGAGCTGTGCGCCTTGACCAGAGCGTGCAGCTTGGCGGAAGGCCTTGCCGTCAACATTTACACAGATTCGGCCTACGCTCACGGAGTAGTCCACGACAAAGGGGCAATTTGGAAGATGAGAGGTTTCCTCACATCTGCAGGTACAGTGATAAAGAATGGCACGTTGGTGGAAGGGCTCCTCCAAAGCATTTTGCTTCCCCGCGCTGTCGCGGTGATAAAATGTCGCGGCCACCAAAGGGTGGACACTGACGTTGCCCGGGGCAACGCAAGGGCGGATGAGGCGGCAAGAAAGGCCGCCAACCAACAGATAGGACGCAACATGCCGATGGTGACACGAGCGAAGGGGACACCTGCACAGAACGTCGATATACCGACTGTAGGGCCACCTGCCACACCAACTAAGGATGATATCATAAATTTGCAAAACGCTGCGCCAACGGCCGAACACGAGGACTGGATCAAACGAGGGGCGATACGCCCCGAGCCAGCGGAGATGTGGACCCTTGACGGGAAACCTATAGCACCCGAGGCCTTACTGCCTTGGCTGGCATGCATGGCACATCAAAATGGTCATGTGTGCCAGAGGGGGGTGATGGGACAGATACATTATACTTGTGCGGCACCGGGACTGTCACGAATTGCATCCGAAGTGTGCCGATCGTGTGTGGTCTGCCAGCAACACAATAGAGGGGCGCCGCCAAGACACGCACATGACGGGGGTCGTCCCCCGCCGATCGGGCCGTTCGTAAATATCGAGTTTGATTTCACGGAATTGGAACCAAGCATGTCATTTCGCTACGTGTTGGTGATCGTAGATACGTTCACCAAATGGGTTGAGGCCTACCTATGTGTTAAGTCAGATGCCCCGACAGTAGTGAAGCGCCTCGTGCGGGATTTTATGTGCAGATTTGGCATTCCCCAGATAATTTCTTCAGACCAAGGGGGCCATTTCACGGCGAAGGTGGTCACGGGCATCCTGAAGGCGTTGGGCGTGAAACAGTCCTTCCATTGCGTTTACCACCCACAATCATCGGGACTTGTGGAACAAACAAATAAGACTTTAAAAAATAAACGAGCGAAACTTTGTGCAGATACAGGCTTGAAGTGGCCGGAAGCTCTCCCGCTTGCATTGATGAGCATCCGTTCCACCCCTGGTCGCATTACGGGCCTTTCCCCCCACAAAATATTGATGGGACGACCTATGAGCTTGCCGGTCTCAGCTCCGACGGACATGTCCACCCTTGATTTGCCTGTGATGGATGACATGCTTTTGAGATTTGCATAGGCTTGTCCAACGTGGCGCGCAGCATCCATGCTCGAGTACGAGCGGCGCTGCTTGAACCAATAGGCCACGCCATCCACGACTTCCACGCCGGTGACTGGGTGCTCGTAAAGCACTTCACCCGCAAAGCTGCTTTGGAGCCACGGTGGAAGGGACCCTTCCAGGTGCTACTAGTCACACCAACGGCAGTCTTCTGCGAGGGTAAACCTTCGTGGATTCACGCCACCCATTGTAAGTTGTCCATTCCCGCACCACAGGCCACACAGGACACCGCACCCCACACTGCCTAAGACAATACACCTTTTAGGGCACTATCGTCTCTTAAGGGCGGTGATGATGGTCATGATGACGGGAATTCTGGGTAGCTGCCTGAAAAACCCTGCCAAAGATAGGCTTTTGAACTTTAACCCACTGAGAGAGGATCTCCCCAAATACCCAGGACCCGATAACTTCACATTATTTAACCTTTACCCCGTCAAATACATAACGGCTCCCCGGGGACAGGGGATAGCAGTACATTGCTGTGAGTTGGAGACGAACTTCAAGTGGTTATCTGTAAGATGGATGGAAGCCATGGTGGTACACAATGGGACACCACAGGCACGCATGACAACACCACGCATAGTCCTAACTAAAATTAGAAAGGTGGAAAATGGAAAGTTTACTGGGGCCGTGAATAGTCACGCCGCCGCAGGATATCAATGGGGCACGGGCATCGACAATACTACTCTCCTACTGACGCATGCCC
This sequence comes from Myxine glutinosa, assembly GCF_964187855.1. Taxonomy (NCBI): domain Eukaryota; kingdom Metazoa; phylum Chordata; class Myxini; order Myxiniformes; family Myxinidae; genus Myxine; species Myxine glutinosa. The sequence continues at coordinate 49,624,462 of NC_136266.1, read as the reverse complement.
TCGTCGGCCCACACACCACAATAATACTTGAATGTAGAATATGGCCCCCACGCACGCTGATTAAAAGGAACAAAGAGAAGGGAGAAACCAAACACCAATTCCGGCCTAGTTGCGCCGCCTACGTCATTAAACCCCCTCCTGCCCAGGAAGTAAGGAAGGAGCCAGAGGAGAACACATACTGGAAGGTCGCACGGCACATGGCCACAGCACAGAATAGGACACGATGTTGGATGTGTATGCACCTTCCCCGCACCAGCACGGCTGGAATACCAATGGTAGTGTTACCCCTATCACTCAATGATTTGTGCTCGCAGCCACTAGACACCAAATGCATTCGTACAACCCTGACAAGCCAAGGTTCTGACGGAACCGCGTGTAAACGAGTCTTTCAGTACTACCCCCCCATCCAGTCCCGGCACTTTGAGGAACGTCCTGCGCCGGTTTGGGTCAAGCCGGCGCAGGGGGCCCTCTGCTTAGAGGGAAAGGGCCAAGTAATGGTGGGCAAATCCGTGTGTAAGAATACCCTCCCCGCGGACCCTAGGGAAGGGAAACACAGGCTGCTAGTGAATGTTACAAGCTCGCCATTACATAACCTCACACACCTCCAGTTGGCATGGAGAGGGGAAAACGGGACAACCACCATTCCAGGCCTTCTCACTTGCATGTCCACCCATTTAGTGGCACCGCACGGGACCATGTTTGTATGCGGGAATAAAGCTTACCCGTATTTACCTGATAACTGGGGAGGGACTTGCTATCTAGGATCAGTTTTCCCAGAGATGGAACTGCGACAACACTTGTATAATACCACGGCACTCATAAGGACACAAAGGAGCACCTCCTGGCATGACGATGACACCACCACCTTACACGGCGCTGATTGGGAGAAAGCCGTTAGCTTCTTCTTCCCATGGGCAGGAACGGTCATGAACAGTTACCGCATTGACAAAATTGTGCTAATCTTAGAAAGGGTGGCCAACGACACCGCTACAGCACATGATGAAATGTTAGACACGGTTGTCCACCTGCGTACAATGGTTATGCAAAACAGGGTCGCTTTAGATATGTTACTGGCAGAATGAGGAGGGGTATGTGGAATAATTAACGGTAAATGTTGTACGTATATTCCTGACCCATCGAAGGGGGTCAATGCTGCTATTATAAGGTTAAGGGAAAGTGCGCATATATTGACAAAGGATCGAATGGATCGAGAAGCCTCCCACCGGTGGCTTACTGGCTGGTTTAAAGGATGGACAGGTACGATAGCAAAGTGGATATTGACCGCCTCGGCAATAGTCCTTGGAATTGTGGTTTGTAGTGTACAAATCAAGGCTTTAGTCCTTGCGTGTGTGAGAAAGTTTACAACAGGATGGACACTGAAGACGACACCAGAAAAGGCCATGGTGATGACTGACAAGCTGACCATGGATCCAGATGAAACTCCGGCTGTCGACGTGACTGCAGACTGCGGATCCTGGAACGACTGCCCGAATGAGTCACTGAGCAGCAACGATGAGATCTCCGCGTCCGAAGATTGTTCTTCCATTGTTGATGTTACCGATAATGATTTTGATTACACCGTTGCGGACCTCAGAGCATTGCGGGCTGCCAGGAAGCCGATTACTCTGGACCCCAACATGTCGCATGCAGATGCAAACGACTACTTAAAGGAAGCCTCCCTCTTTTTCTCGAAGTGTAAGGCGATGACTGCTGCTGGCCGTCTATGCCGCAGGCCTGAGCCACCTGAGAATGATGTTACTGATGATGATTCCGATGATGTTGTGGACCACTCGTGAAAGTCTCCTACAGATGTTTATGTCTCAATGAGGGCTTTGCCTCTTTATGTCTCACGAGCTCACCTTTATGTCTCACAAGCTCACAGTGGTTCAATCGTCACTGACCCAACTCTGGATTTCGACCCAACTCCGGACCCAACTGCAAAACCGGGCCTGGTTGTCAAGGAACTCGACATTGAAGATGCTCTGAGTTCCGATTCTTCTGAAGATGCGTCCATGGATAATGACGGTGGAAGCAGCATCGCCTCGGACGACTTCGACTTTGACCCAAAGGAAGTTTCTCTCCCTCCTTTGGACCGTTATGCTTTGTTTTATGGCCATAGGTTTAAGCCACCTGATACTGATGTCGTTGTGTATTCCCCAGACCACCAGCATGTACGAGGCCTTATGGACATGAACATCGATTGAGCACCGAAGATCTGCAAGGATTGCGCCTTGAAACGCTTGGGCGAGCTCCAGATGGGGGGGGGTGAGTCCCGGTTGCACCTTCGAGGGCAAAGGGTGAGCCGGGAGATCCTCTCGGGTGTGGACCCCGGCCGAACCGGACGTCTTCGTTGTGGATTCGACATGCTATTCGATCTTCATGCCTCTACGGACTCACATTACATACCCACATACCCGCAAATCATCCTGCTGAGTGCGATGTGAGGTGCTTTGGGCGCGTGACATGCTCACTGGGCTGCATTCGCGTGGTATCTTTGCATTTATTGTCCCCCTACCTTGATTGAATAAAGGCCTTTGATTGGCTCGTAGACAACGTTGTATCTTAGATCCAAAAGGGCGGTATGTGGGGCTTGAGATCCCCCTCCCCCTTTGATGCTTGTTACTGTTTGACCAATTACCAAGTATAACCAATTATATGTTTTGTTTTGATTGATTTCTGTATCCTTTTAATACTTTGTTCTTTTCATATCCTTTGGAAACTTATTATATCCATATAAAGAAGTATATGCTTTATGAAGCCAGGCCCTGTGATGGCATTATCCTTTGCTTTGTGGAAAACCACCTGTTCCCCCTTCCATGGCCTTGGTCGCAACTGTTATCTTTCTAGCCTTCCAGTGAGGCTTTTGCCAATCTCCTTTATGTTGGCACATTTACGAATGTCCACTCCCTCTATACTTTCCCAACCAAAAGACTTATGTTACATTACTTTGTTTGTAATGCCTTTTAAAGGATTATATATGCTTTGTGTGACTTTATGCCTTGATAAAGGCATGTTCTCTTTTACTGTCGAAATCCAGCTTGTGTTCTCATACTGTGGTCTCGGCTGCAGCTGTTACACTCCTCCACTCCTCCAAGTTCTCAATATTCTCCTTGTTGACAGCTTCATGGCTGTCCACTCCTTATCTCCTTATACTTTCCCTTCAAGCCTCAATGATTGTCCCTTCAAGCTTCAATGATTATGTTGTCATGCTGCCTCATACTGGCCATAGACTTATTAGGGCATAACCCTTGCCTGGCCTCGAACTTCCTTCAACCGAAAGGGACTATTGTGGGGGCCACCTGTTCACCCCTTGTCTCCTATCCTGATGTTAAACCACACCTCTACATTTCATATATATAATGAAGCCCTGATCGAACCTTTTTAGAGCATTCAGTTGGAAAGTTGATCTCTGTGAGTCTTCTTCTTTAACTTTTGCTTTCCACAGCCTGTGTATTTACGAATCCAATAAATATATCAGTTGTTCCTTCTCTGAGTCTCGAGTCCTAAGTCTCCAACCCGTCATGTATATATATATATATATATATATATATATATATAATTATACTACTGTGTTCAAAAAGTATCCGACCTTTATTTTTCGTGCGTTAAAAAAAAGAAGCTAGGGAGGCGTTGATTGGTGCACGTATGTCGGCGATCCTAATGCGCACGCGTGCATTTTTTCCCACCTGCAGAAGCTGTCATTCGACGGCAGACCGCCGATGAGTGAGGACATGTAAGTGAGCGCCGTCGGATTTTCGTTTTTGGCAAAATGACGGAAAGACTTGAACAACGCTACTGCATCAAATTTTGTGTAAAGCTTGGCGATTCCCAAGTGGAAACGATCCGCAAGATTCAACACCGTTCATTCCATTATGAAGGAGGATTTGGGCTTCAGGAGAATCTCAGCGAAGTTCGTACCAAAGCTGCTAACGATTGAGCAGAAGCAACTCCGTTTGTAGATCGCACAGGGCATGCTGGAGACTGTGAACAGCGATCCCAGCTTCCTCAACACAGTGATCACTGGCGATGAGTCCTGGGTTTATGGGTACGACCCAGAAACCAAGTTGCAGTCATCACAATGGAAGCATCCAACATCCCCGAGGCCAAAAAAAGCAAGGCAGGTCCGCAGCAATGTCAAAGTCATGCTGACCGTCTTCTTCGACTCCAGAGAAGACATCATGCGGAATGCGACGGACCAGCTGCGCGCCATCCCAAAAGAGGCGTTCCAGCGCTGCTTCCGACAGTGGCAGAACCGTTGGGAGAAGTGTGTGGCAGCCCAAGGGGACTACTTTGAACGAGATTATTTTTAAAATTTTTTTATCTGGATGCGAGTATCTTTTATGAACAAAGGTCGGATACTTTTTGAACACACTACGTATATACATATGTGTACATATATATATATATATATATATATATATATATATATATATATATATATATATATATATATATATATATAATTATATATATATATATATATATATATATATATATATATATAATATATATATTGTTGCGGCTCTCAGAATACGGCACTCCCGTTAGCAAGGGGTGGTTAACCCCCTTGTCTTGTTAAGCTGGCCGTCTCCGGTCCTGGCACTATCCCGCTCCTTTGCGGGATGAGATTGGCCAGGGTGATTGGTCAAGGGTTTCCCAAATACCTTCACCAATCTTTCCACAAAGCAGGGAGATGAGTCCCTGCTCGAACCGCGGATGTGATGGTAATTGCCAAGCGGTTTAGCAATCCACAATCCGAGCCGTTAGCAAAAAGACTAACCCGATTCTGAGCGGTTCCTATATCGTGCCACCGATATTCAATGGGGAAGAGACTAAAGCGACCGGATGAGAGGAAGCCAAAGAATAAGAAGGGTAAAGGAAGAACAAATATGATTTATTACTATCTAAAAGAGGAAACGAAAGAAGGGCATTTACAAGGAGAGGAAGAAGCAGATACACAGGGCAACCTTAAAACAGTCTTATATTACCATACGCCCCGACAGAACAAACAGACTCACACAAACAGGGACTGGCAGGAAGGAATGGCTGGAAGGGGGAGAAGGTCCAAGCCGATGGCAGGGCAGGAAGGTCCGAGCAGATGCACAGCATCGAGGTCCGCTCCAGTCCAGGCTCCGGGCTTGAGGCGAAACCCGGAAGCAGCTGCACATATGGTTTCACGCGGTCGGACAATGTGAATATATGGCGATATTGTCGTTGTCAACGGACCCACTCTCCTGCCTTACGATTCAGCGTGTTCTCCTCTGGTACCTTGCACTGCGGACCTTCACACTCATCTCTTACTTCGTAGCTCGGACCTTCGCACTCATCTCTTACTTCGTAGCTCGGACCTTCGCACTCATCTGCCGACGCACTCATCTCTTGACGCACTCATCCCTCGAAGCAGTCCCTCGCAGCCGCTTTTATAGGGCGTTCTTGTATCCAGCCGCTGGCTCCTATGACACGCCGACCGGTCGGCTCACCTCGGCCCTGGTTGGCCGGCGAGGGCTCGCTGGCTCCACCTCTGATGGTGAGTTGACGTGCCACACCTTGTTCTTGTGTCCCGCCCCCTTTTTCGTCGGCGTGAGACCGCATGTTCAATGGCGGCTTGGGGCCATCAAACAAACCAAGACAAGGGGCAGCGAACGCTGCCCTACCGCTACTGCACTTTGAAGAGCGGGAGATGATTGGGGATAATTGAAGGGGCCTATCTTATTTGATTAATGCAACGCAGATTCAACTATTGGGAACAGATCCTTAACTAAAACACAGAATAATGAGATAACTACAGAGAGGTCCTATGGTGCTCTACGTGTTGTACACGGACTAACTAGGGTGCGATCTTTAATAAAGCCAAATAATGGGGATATTTACAGGGGATTATTTATAAGGGAACATTTACCAAAATTTACAACGTGAAGGTTCTAAAAACCGTAACACAGCACCCGTCTCTCCTCCAGGGCCGTCCCGGCCCGAAAGAACTTTAACTTAATGTGACACTCAGGTGTAGTAACCCTCTACTATTAACCTTACCCTGAGTGCGACAGTTTTAAAACAATTAAGTATGTCCCCCTGCTGCGTTGCATCCTACCTAACAGACTCACACCCACAGGATAACCGAATCACGGAATTAATTCGCAAACTACACATAAAGCCGGTGGGGAGCATTATTTACAAGACACTAATTATGTACACTGCAAACCCAGGACCTGTCTTTTGGGAGACAAAAAGATGTTTGAAAGAGGAAGGAGCATGCACTGCACTGTATCGATACACCATACCCACATGCCCGGGGATGCACAATTGATATTGCAGTGCACCCCCGAGCACAAGAGCATTACAATTCACCAATGCAGCAAAAGCACCAAAAGCACCATCCAGTGCTCATTTCACACATGTCATCACATTTCAATAATAAACAAACTGATGACTCTCTTCTCAGCTCCTGCTCTGCTGGCCCGATGTTTCTTGATGTTGTCGTTCTTGTGGCTTGCTGCCTGTTTGTAATAATAAAAAAGGCACACAACGCGTCCATTTTTTTATTTATGGCCAACAGGGGCCAACTAAGGGTGGTCCACCTGTATGGCATAGGGGCCACCTCACCGTGGTCCGCAAGCAAGCTTTCCTCTGGCCATCATGGCCGGTCCCAGCAGAGGGGCCAGGCGCCAACACGTGGGGTCCATAAGTGTGATGCTTAGCCACAGAACCGTGATCCATATGGTGGTGCTGGGCCGCAAGTCGTGCGGTCCATAAGGTGGTGTACCGGTCCAGGCAGGCTGTGCAGCGGCGGTTCGGGCACACAAATGCGGCTACCTGTGCACTCCCCCCAGACCCAAAATAACAAACCGTGAGTGGGGAAGGAAAGACAAAGCAAGCATCGGGGCAGGATCGCAAGGGTACACGTCAATACAAGGTAATGCAAGGTGAGGTGCGCATGGGAGCGAGTGGAGAAAGCTCGTCCCTACTGTACGTCACCCCTCCTGTCACCTACCCTACCCTTGCCCTTACCCCGTATTTACAAAATTCTACACATTTACAAATTCGTCACTACTGTCTCGTCTTCCCCATATCTCCCCTAATCCAAATTGGTTGACAATCCCTCTAACCAAATTTGCCATAAAGCCCAATTCCTCATCAATCCCTCCTAAGGAGGAAGAGATGGAACATAACAGAACAATGTCACCCTTACGTCATGATGCGTCTCACCATTCCAAACATTTGCACAAACCGGTGGTGTGGAGTCCTGTCATCACCTCAGGTGAGTGGATGCAGATGGTGCGAAGAGATTTCAATCCTAACTATACTCGAAATGACTTTAACACTTTTACTCTACCCGGGGTCTTTCCCTGCCAAACCATTGGCCATCTTACACTATGTGGTTCTAAGAACCGAACTCCCATTGACCAAACTGTGATGCTCACCAATTTGGGGTCTCACTCCCCCGATACTTCACCCTGTGCCTTCGCACAATTTCCAGGCTGGTTCGTGTGGTGCTCCCAGCAGGCCGCTCACCTGCACACCTCCGCCACTGCAGTTGCCTCCGAGCTTACCTGCGCCTTACCCTAACCTACCTGGGGAAGGCCCTCTGGCGCTCTCACCCCACTACCGCCCTCTCTGGCGTCGGGCTACCCGGGTCCGTCCTCTGGATCCTCGGGCCCCATTGAACAACTCTACTGGCTCCCAGAGCCTACCTGCAGCCTCACCTGGCCGACATCCTAACAGTGGCGGAGTGCTCAACCAATCATACTCACTAACAGGCCACACGCCCAGCCAATTGACTCCACTAATGCGCCCATCCAACACTCTGTGCAACTACTCGCACCACAGATGCCAATATCCAACCACAATTTCCTACTCCCTCTATCTACTTTTAAACTATCCTCCCCGGGTATTCGTGAAGGGGTCCATCTTCCCCATCTACTCCTTTCGCACCAACCACTCCACTCCACGTATTCCACACTACTCACTCCACACCATCCATTCCATCTATTCCATACTCCATCCATTCCACACTCCATTTATTCCATACTCCATTCACTCCAGACCATCTATTCCATACTAGCTATTCCACACAACCATTCTCCATTCACCTGTGCTTCACCTACACACCTGTGCCCACACACCTGATGTCACCTGCACACCTGGTGGCACTTGCACCCTCCTTTCCTCCTAGGCTCATTCATTCAATGCAATACACTCCACTCAATGCACAATCACAATTACTCACATGTCCACAATGCTCTGCTCATTCACTTTCACACACACACATCATTCACGAGCAGTGCCTCATTTCATAACCAGCACTACCGTGCACTTTCATACCAATTCCTCATTTCATCACTCTCACTACAAACACAACTGCATCATCTGGCTACCTGGTTTCCCTCTAACTTGGTGCTCCCCGTCTTCCCTTTAAACTAAGCACATACCACGTCATTAACAACCATCTAACCTATTCTACGTCCCCTCTACAGGTATCATGTCGCTACTTAACTCCACATGTTACCTATGATCACTCTAAATCCCTATCATTTTCTCCTAACCCTCCCAGGCTAGTTTGCACAGCCACCCCATAAACTAATGCTCATGTGCCCTGACAGGTGATGTGAGGTGAATGGTAAAACTACCATTCGCCATCACTGTCACGACTACCATCGCTATCCAGTCCATTAAACTACGAGCCTCGGTGCGTCGTTACATCATTAAAGCTCGGCTTCGCAAAGCCGAGCAATGAATTCGGGTGGTTTGGTCTCCTGCGGTTGGGTCCGTCCGGCATCCGATTCAGAGGAGGTTTCGTCGGGCCAAGGTTCAAAGCACCATCCCTATAGTGGGGCAGATATGTAACAAAAATTGCACGAGATGTTCACATCCGGCAGAAAGTTTGAAATTTTGCATACAGGGGTATTTTGACATGCTGAGTTCAAAAATTGGCGGATCCAAGAGGTCTGACCAATGGACAGGCCGCCATCTTGAATTCCAATATGGCTGCCAAGACGAAATGTTGATAATCCCTATCTTGGGTTCTAAATGACCTGTGGTGCTCAAATTTTGTACACAAGGGTATGTTGACATGCTGAGTTCAATAAGGCAATAATTTGAAATGTCTGACAAATGGTATGGCCGCCATTTTGAATTCCAATATGGCCGCCAAGACGAAATGTTGAAAATCCCGGGTTCTTTGCAAAAGCAATACCAATTCAATGGATCCCTAGTTGACAAATCATATACCAAGTCAAAGAGCTCATTTCAAAGTATATTTCGTACCAGTTGGCAGCCGTAACATGCTGCAAGCTTTTTTCCATCCGTTTTACTTCTCCTACTGCTCATCTCGGAAGCATTGTCCAGAGCAGAAACATAGTTCTGTGCATGGTAGATTAGCAGCAGAACATTTGCAATTTCCAGCACACCGTTTTTTACACTTGCACTTGATCAGCTCTCGGCACCCTTTTGACGCCTCTGGCATTACTGTCCAAAATGGATGCCAGACATCATCTGCATTTTTAGCCCATCACCAATCTGCAGGTGAAGACAGTTCTGGGTTAGCAATTTGGGACTGTCCCCAGATGTGACCGGCCTGAAAGACTGCCCTCTTCACATGTTGACGCAGTGCCTCTTTTGTCGGTGGAATATTTTCCGATTGCCGATTTCCCTGAGCAAACAGCTGCTTGCGTGCTTCGTTCACTTTCTTCAGAGGGGAAGTTCTACTGTACAGAACAACGAAGAACCTCTCTATGTTGTCCATGTCATCATCTGTTACTTCCACTGGTGCATGTGAGAGATGATTGAAGACCTCCCCCAAGTTTGGCATGGAATTCCATATGCTCCACACAGTCTTTTTGCCAATCCCACATATGGCAGAAACAGTATCGCATCCGGAAACAGTATGCAGGAATAGAAGCCCCCATGAGCGTTCAGGGCCAATGTGAGTCGCAATAGTGTGAGCAGCAATGTGCCTGAAATAGTTTCCATGTCCAAATGCCAACCACATTGCACAACCGTCCATAATGCTTGCCATTGCGATAGCCAACACAACCACATCCGTGTCTGTTGCATGAATGACGATACTTCTGTACCCCTGCTGATATGCATGCCAAGCATGTAGCATCATTCGTGAATCAGCCTCTTCATGCGTACATGGTTGAATTTGAGAAACATCAGAAGGGGGGCTTTGATTTAACCTCTTCTTCTAAGGTTGTAAGAAGTGTTTTTCCCTCTGGAATAGGCATCGTTTGCAGGGAATCAGCAAGGAAACTGAATAATGTCTTTTTGTTGGAATCTACACGAAGGAAGCTGCTCCAGTTTCGTGGCACGGATGTCTGTTCAGTCACATGGAGTGGTATGCCAGTGCCACGACCAAGCCTGGTGCCTTCTTTGAGACTGTCCGTTCTGTAGGTGTCCCACACCACATCAACACGCATCACAGTCCCCTCATTTAACTTTCGGGCAATGTACGGAAGGACCTGTTTCTGTGCATAGTCACCAAATGTCCTGATCACACTGTTGCACTTCTTAGGCTCCAAATGATGGACTAAGGCAGCCCCATCGAAAATACGAACTTCTCCTTTGGGCGCATCACGAGGACGTTGTGCTAAAGCTTCCAAACAGGGCAAAAGATCAGCCTTGCCGGTTGGTGGCCGCATTGTATTGATACCTTCAGCCAATGCAGGTGGCCACCCATGACACTCATATTCATAAAATGTGTTAAGATCACCATCTCGAGTTTGGCAAGAAATGTACATTCGTGAGAAGAACTCCACATTACTTTTCATACGTGTAATCTTCGCCTCAGACTTTCCAGGTGTTTTCTTGGGCTTCGATTTCAACAGTGGCAGATTGTTCTTTGAAATGCTATCATAGAAATTGTCAGAAGGATCCTTGATTCGCTGCCCCACAAATCCGTCAAATTGTGTTTTGCCAGTGTCCTCCATGGATCGCACTGCGGCTATCACTTCATCAGGCATGATGACCTTTGTGTCAAGCACATACAAGTCATTACTGTCTTCCGCAAACGGGTTTCCAAGTTTTTCAAAGGAACTGATTGCATTATTGAGATCTGATGCAAAGGATTTCTGGACACTAGGCAATTGTTCGTGGTGGCGGACATCAGTTTGCCTCTGTCTTTGAAACTGGTCCTCAAACTCATTCAGGATTCTGGCTATTTCTGCACCAGCTACCATCCACCAGCGAAGAGCCCCTTCATTCTCAGTAATTCCAATGACTCCACCATCACCTTTCACATAAGCGTTCTGCTGTTCGTGTATCTGATCGTGTGCCATAGCAGAGAACTTGTGTGATGACTTCTGAGTGACAAAGTTCCCCTTGACAAATTCACGATGGATATCCATGGAATCGTTTGAAAGTTCCTGAAGGTCTGTTACATGCACTGTCAACCATCTGGCGTAATGGTAATGGTCCATGGCAAACATCCACGGAATGATCGCCATGAGAGTCTCCACATAGAGCGTGTAGTTGGCTTCCGGTTGTGATCTTATGAATGCCAAGAGAAGACACTCCAACTGCAGGACTTTATTCCAGTAGCAAAACTGGGGGTACTTTGTAGCCATCTTCTTGCTCCAAAGATCAAATGATTGTAAATCTTCAGTTTCACATGTTTTCCGGTAGTCATCGTATGCCTTTCGCTGCAGAGCGTACAACGCCGCTACTGTGACTTGGTGTGCCCATTGTGACCTCGATATTTGCGAACCTTTGTGAAGACTATCTGCTCTTCCCTCTGTTGTTACACCAGCACTGGTCATTACACTTGCCCAGCCACTCCCCTCCAGGAAGCTGCCGATCGCTTTCAACAAGGCCATCTCTACATGAAGTCCTCCCATCATCACAACAAACTTGTCTTCACCATATATACCTGGCCAAGTCCATTGAATCTTCTTTGCAATTGCATAGAGTGGTTGATCAACGGTCAGAACTGGAACTTGTCCGGGGTTTACTAGTTCTGTCGCCTGCTTGATTAAATTCATTCCATGCTTCACCATTGCCAATGTGTGAGCACTCTCGCGGAACAGAGGTAGCAGTCTTGTAATTGCAGGAGGCCGAGGAACTTCAACCTGCAGATTTGCCATGTATGCTGACCAGGAGATATTATCTTCACTCTCAAGACCTTCCTTCTCCTGCAGACTTTGTACAAACGAAAGCCACTGACTTTCTTTGTCCTGTATTCCGGAGGACACACTTGGAGTGGATGGACCTTTTGGTTTTCTTGGAATGGGATTATTAGTTGGAAATGTTTCAGGAGGCACATCACTGTAAGATGCAGGCAGGGGGGGCTATGGTTTTGGAGCGCTGTTTGTTCTCATTCTCAGTGACATTCTCATGATTTCGAATGCTGCCACTTTTGTCATGTGAAACATGTTGTGTCAGTGATAACGCGGTTCCATGAAATGAACTTTGTGCTGATGCTGATGATGGGTTGTGATCTATGTTGTCTAGGTTGCCTGTTGTGAATATTCCACTTCGCAATTTTGTTGGACACACAACGCCGTCATGTTTGTATATTTCTATGACTCTGTTGGCCTCATCTGTGGATACCTCCAGTATGCGATCATAGGAAACACACAAACCATGTTGAAAAAGAACGTCAACGAGATCCCGTTTCCTTGTTTTGCTATGAATGAGAAGACCCAGGTAAAGTGGCAGTGATGTTTCACGTTTCAAATTGTGACGTACTGATGTAGTTTCCAACCTTCCTCGTTTCATAGTGTTGAATGTTACAAGTTGAGTTAAGGATTGCACAGAGACGCCTCCCTTGTTGTTTGCGTTTTGTTTTTGTATGTTTGTACCAGCAAGAATCATTTCCATCAACGCTGCCAATGATGGTGGTGAGTTGTTATATGATTCGTTAACTAGGGATCCATTGAATTGGTATTGCTTTTGCAAAATATCTTTGCGCACAATCTGGGCAGCTCTCATGAGAATGACCGCGTCGTTGTCAGAGCTTTGTCTACAAGCATGCAATAAAGCTTCACCAATGTCCTCTTTGAATGACAGTGCCACTTCATGGTTGCTCTTATGTGCCTCAAGTTGCGGAAGGTGTCTGAGAAGCTTGTCCTTAAGGTGAGTTGAATTAATCCTCTTTGAGATATCATCTCCCAGTTGTGCCAGACGTTCTGTATAAAGCTTTGTGAGATCGGCTAACTTGAAAGTGTAACTGTCATCTGTACACTTCATTTCTTCCAAATAGGCTATCAATTCGGCCAAAGCTACTGATTCTGGTGGCATATTTTCACTTGAACTGGCTTCCTCATTCTTTCTTACAAATGATCTGTATCGAGTGTGGAGAACAGTCATGCACTTCTTGTGATAAACAGCATCTGATGCCGTCATATCACCTACAGACAATCTAGCCAGGAGTTTTGTATCCCTCAATTCTGTTGCCATCAATCGAACATTGGAATCTACATTTTTTGTTGCCGCTCTGTGGACTATTTCTTCATTACTGATAATGCTATCACAAAAGAAACATGTGCTAGCAGTACTCTGTTCAACGGATGGAGATTTGAAACTTGTTCTGAGTCTTTTCTTAACAGGCGAGTAAGTTTCTTCACCAAGTTTAAGGTCTGAACTTTGCTTTCTTTCCCTTGATTCAGCCCTGGCCACACGAGAGCTGCTGCACTGCACATAACAGTTTTTGTGCCATTTGGCAGCATGCGCAGCTAGGGTTTCTGCAATACCGCAACCATCATCTAGTCGGGAAATGTTTATCCCGCAAGGCAAGGCACCTAAATCATTCAATGCCTTGAGATTTTGAGCAAGATTCTCGTAGACGTCTAGACACGACTGATTGCTGCCCTTACGTGCATCTCTTAGTGGTTCATTTTCAGAACGTTTCTGGCAAAGAGCGCAAATGTTCCAGTCTGTTGGCATTGGAATTGTTGACGATGTTTTCTTTGATTTCGACATTGGATCTGAAAGAGAAAAAACATAAATAAAAAAAATTATTGGAATGTCATGTGAATGTTCAGTTCCGGCAGAAAGTGTGAAATTTCGCATACAGGGGTATTTTGGGGTGCTGAATTTCCCAAATTTCTAATGCCTTCGACAAAATTACAAACCCATCAGTAGATTTGAGATGCAACAATTTTCCAGTTATCATAATAATGCTCAAATGATTTAACATTATGACATTAACTGCTATGACATTATCATCATTATGACAAATGACATCATTATCATGACAAATAATATCACTATGACATTATTTAACATAAACTGCTCTCCTCAAAATCACCAACGACCTTCTCCTCTCCTCTGACGCTGGCAACCTCAACATTCTCATCCTCCTCGACCTCAGCGCCGCCTTTGACACCATCGATCACACCATCCTCCTCACCCGACTTGAAACCACCTTTAACATTACCGGCACTGCCCTCTCTTGGATTAAATCATACCTCTCTGACAGACATCAGTTCATCTCCATCAATAACTGCAAATCCCCCACTGCTCCCCTCCCCCAAGGTGTCCCCCAAGGTTCAGTTCTTGGCCCCCTCCTCTTCATCCTTTACCTGTCCCCCCTCGGTCACTTAATCCGCCGTCATGGTCTCCAATTCCACTGCTTCGCCGATGACATCCAGCTTTTCATCTCCACCAAGTCCATCTCCACCGCCACCCACTCTATCCTGACAAACTGCATCACTGAAATAAAATCCTGGCTTCAAATCAACTTCCTCAAACTTAACTGTGATAAATCTGAAATAATCATCATTGGCCCAAAAACGCTCACCAAGTCCACCCATAACTTTGCCCTCAACATCGACGGTTTCCCAGTATCCACCTCCCCTCACATCCGGAATCTTGGCATCATCTTTGACCAAACCCTCTCCTTCGACAAATACACTAAACAGATCACAAAGACAGCCTTCTTTCACCTGAAAAACATCGCCCGTCTCCGTCCATCCCTCTCCTCCGTGGCTGCAGAAACCCTCATCCACGCCTTCATCACTTCCCGTCTGGACTACTGCAATAGCCTCCTTTATGGTTCACCCTCAACAATCACCAATAAACTCCAATACATTCAGAACTCCGCTGCCCGTCTACTCACCCATTCCCGGACCCGTGACCACATCACCCCCGTCCTTTACAAGCTTCACTGGCTCCCCGTCTCCCAGAGAATCCAGTACAAAATCCTCCTCTTGACCTACAAAGCCCTCCATAACCTGGCCCCATCCTACCTGGCTGACCTCCTCTCCAGACACACTCCCACCCGCAACCTCCGCTCTGCTGGTACCAACCTCCTGACCCCGCCCATCCGGACCAAATTTAGATCCTGGGGGGACAGGGCCTTCTCCATCGCTGCTCCCACCCTCTGGACCTCGCTACCTCACACCATCAGAGACTCCTCCTCACTCACCACATTCAAAACATCACTCAAGACCCACCTGTTCAACACTGCATTCAACATTTAACCCACAGCATCTAACCCCTGACTATCTCCTCTCCTTCTCCCTCCTTTGTGCTTTGAATATTTCCCTATTGATTCTTCTTTTTTTGCAATTGTTTTTATGTTTTGCTATGCATTATGTTTTGCACTCTGTCAAAGCGTCTTTGGGCTTCCTGAAAAGCGCTATATAAAATAAATGCATTATTATTATTATTATTATTACCGTACACTGTGCTATTAAAGCAATGAAAACATCGATGTTTGTCTTGGCGGCCATATTGGAATTTAAAATGGCGGCCATACCGTTTGTCAGACATTTCAAATTATTGCATTATTGAACTCAGCATGTCAACATACCCTTGTGTACCAAATTTCAGCGCCACAGGTCATTTAGAACCCAAGATAGGGAATTTCAACATTTCGTCTTGGCGGCCATATTGGAATTCAAGATGGCGGCCGGTCCATTGGTTAGATCTCTTGGATCCGCCAATTTTTGAAATCAGCGCCCCAAAATACCCCTGTATGCGAAATTTCACACTTTCTGCCGGAAATGAACATCTTTTTCACATATCTGCCCCACTACTACGCAGGGCCTTTCGCTCCCATGCGTGGTGGGCCAGCCTTGCCCGGGTGGAACGCCGCCACCACAAGGGGGCGCCGTTCCGACCCCTCCTACCTCCCCTCGAACCGAGCCGGTCGCCTTGCCCGGCAAAGCGCGGACTCGACCGTGCGGGGCGGGGCCCGGCCCGAAACATGTACGACGCTCCGAACAGGAGCGACGCGACACCGATCCCCGCCGGTTCCCGCAGCCCACACCGCCCGGCACGGACCGGGAGCTCGCATCGGCTATACGTCGGCCAAACTGCTGCCCCGGTCAACATCAATGCTCCCCGTACATGCTCACACCACTCATTCCGTTCTTTGCTCATACATCCCATACTCTCCATCAATTCCACCACCGCACTCTCTGTTACACACCACTCGCTGTCCGCACACTCCATAACACACCTTGGCGCACACTCGTCGTTCGCACACTTCTCGCGTGCACTCTCCCCCGTTACGTACTCCGTAACCACCCCGGGCGTGCACTCTTCCGTTACATCCCCTGTAACACTCCCCATCACACGCTCCACCACCAACTCAGGTGTGCCTCCTCGCACACACTCAACCATTCCAAGTGTGCATCCTCGCACCGCTCCTCATCCATCTCACTCTCCGTATCACTCTCATCACACATACACTCCGACGTGCATTCTCGCTCGCACTCGGTTTCACTTCCATACTCTGTCGTGCATTCATTCACACTCTTACATCTCACCACGGACCTTTCACTAGCGCCCGGGTGCCGTCGCGACCCCAAGCGCGTAAAAATTATTTTTGCGCCAAACATCCTCCTGCAAAATCTCCCCGCACAATATACAGGCCGACTCACCTGGGCGCTTCTTCCTCTTCGCTCCAGCACCTGCAAACTTTCATTTGGGTTAAGCACAGCATCAAGGTGTGAGCCGAGACTTTGCATGTCTTCCATTCCTCCCTCCAATTCCTGGGCTACCTCTGTCGTCTTTGCAATTTCAATTCCGACTATTCCTTTTCCCATTTGAATTAATTCTTTTTCCTTTCTCTCGACGGCCGCTGGCACTAACAAGATTTCCCTTTCTGCCTCAGCGGTCGCCGTCTTCCCCATACCCCGGGTCGCGATCTCTATACCCGTCCAGTTACCTGCGCCTCGCTCCAACTCGCTTTTCCCGCGCTCCTCAAGCCGCGCTACCTCGTCGCGTACCCCTGTGCTTTTCCCGCCCACCATGAGGTCTATGTCCTCCCCACATTTTTGTATGCAGTCACACATTCTATAACAACACCCTTCAATTAGATTTCCCAATTCTTCTCTCAATTGCTCCCTCCCCAATTTTATGGCTACCTGTACTTGCGCCAAAAAGGTCTGCAGGTCCACAACCCCTACTTGCGCAGCGGGCGTGGCCCTCGTCGCCACGTGCGAGGCGCCGCCATTTTGTGTGCCTGCAATCCCCACTGTTACACCTTCTCCAACCTCCTCCTCTATCTCCCCCATCTCCTCCCTGGGGTCCTGGGTCGACTCTACCTCCTCATTTTCCCCTACCGGCAACCGATCGCCTTGATCATCCATGGCACGATTTAAATTTAGTGGTGTTAATAAAAATTTCGGCCGCTCCAAATTTTGACCAAATTTTTTAGATGTTAAAATTTTGGTTCAGGTCCAATCCCACTCCTCGACACCAATTGTTGCGGATCTCAGAATACGGCACTCCCGTTAGCAAGGGGGGGTTAATCCCCTTGTCTTGTTAAGCTGGCCGTCTCCGGTCCTGGAACTATCCCGCTCCTTTGCAGGATGAGATTGGCCAGGGTGATTGGTCAAGGCTTTTCCCAAATACCTTCACCAATCTCTCCGCAAAGCAGGGAGATGAGTCCCTGCTCGAACCGCGGATGTGATGGTAATTGCCGAGCGGTTTAGCAATCCACGATCCGAGCCGTTAGCAAAAAGACTAACCCGATTCTGAGCGGTTCCTATATCGTGCCACCGATATTCAATGGGGAAGAGACTAAAGCGACAGGATGAGAGGAAGCCAAAGAATAAGAAGGGTAAAGGAAGAACAAATATGATTTATTACTATCTAAAAGAGGAAACGAAAGAAGGGCATTTACAAGGAGAGGAAGAAGCAGATACACAGGGCAACCTTAAAACAGTCTTATATTAACATACGCCGCGACAGAACAAACAGACTCACACGAACAGGGACTGGCAGGAAGGACTGGCTGGAAGGGGGAGAAGGTCCAAGCCGATGGCAGGGCAGGAAGGTCCGGGCAGATGCACAGCGCCGAGGTCCGCTCCAGTCCACGCTCCGGTCCACGCTCCGGGCTTGAGGCGAAACCCGGCGGCAGCTGCACATATCGTTTCACGCGGTCGGACAATGTGAATATATGGCGATATTGTCGTTGTCAACGGACCCACTCTCCTGCCTTACGACTCAGCGTGTTCTCCTCCGGTACCTTGCACTTCGGACCTTCGCACCCATCTCTTACTTCATAGCTCGGACCTTCGCACTCATCTCTTACTTCGTAGCTCGGACCTTCGCACTCATCTCTTACGTCGTAGCTCGGACCTCCGCACTCATCTGCTGACGCACTCATCTCTTGAAGCACTCATCTCTCGAAGCAGTCCCTCGCAGCCACTTTTATAGGGCGTTCTTGTATCCAGCCGCCGGCTCCTATGACACACCTACCGGTCGGCTCACCTCGGCCCTGGTTGGCCGGCGAGGGCTCGCTGGCTCCACCTCTGATGGTGAGTTGACGTGCCACACCTTGTTCTTGTGTCCCGCCCCCTTTTTCCTCGGCCTGAGACCGCATGTTCAATGGTGGCTTGGGGCCATCAAACAAACCAAGACAAGGGGCAGCGAACGCTGCCCTACCGCTACTGCACTTTGAAGAGCGGGATACGTTGGGGATAATTGAAGGGGCCTATCTTATTTTAATTAATGCAACGCAGATTCAACTATTGGGAACAGATCCTTAACTAAAACACATAATAATGAAATAACTACAGAGAGGTCCTATGGTGCTCTACGTGTTGTACATTGACTAACTAGGGTGCGATCTTTAATAAAGCCAAATAATGGGGATATTTACAGGGGATTATTTATAAGGGAACATTTACCAAAATTTACAACGTGAAGGTTCTAAAAACCGTAACAATATATAGTTCGAAATGTGCTGTGTCAGACTCCCAAGTGCTGTGACTTTTGTTGCACCACCCCTTGTGATGTTCATGCTTTTTGTTTTTTGTGATTGAGGCAACCTCTTGTTTATTGACATGTGTTTAGTAAAGATAGCTGAACTTTACCTCTGTGTTCAAATATTTTTCATTTTTGTGCGGAGGATTTACAATGAGTGTCCTTCTAAAGATTTTATACGTTTCTTTTGATGTTGAGTATAATATATATATATATATATATATATATATATATATATATATATATATATATATATATATATATTGTTGCGGATATGGGATTTGGATCCATCCATATCCGCTTGTAAATATTCCCCTATTTCCCCAATACTTCCCAACTATCCCCAATCCCCCATTCCCTAGTCCCATTTTCTGTAAACAACACTCTGTAGACCCGACCTCCCCCTTTTTCCCCCATTAAATGTCGCATCCAGGTCCACCGCATCTCACGTAGACAACTATAGGACATCTTGCTAGTTATTCTTAGTCTATGTCAGTTAAGGACTCGTTTCCATTAATTCTGACTCTTCGTTGCACCAGAATGTGATTGTATGGCACCGTTAGAAAGTTTAGGACCTCCAAATACCTCCGCGCAGCTCTTCCTCATGGTACAACAACAACAACAACAACAGCGGCGGCGGCGTGGGGAGTGTGCGTCCTCACTCCGGCTTGGTTAGCCGCCATTGAACATGTGCTCCGACGGGGTTACCACGCAGGGGCTCGCTGTCAGCTCCTCGTCAAGGGCGGAGCCCGGTAACCCCCCGCACCCAATGGAGGTGGCGGACCGATTCCATCTGGGGCGGAGACAATGAGCCGAGGGCGTGTCACTCCCCGCTGAGCATGCGCAGAAAGGGGGAGGTGACGTCAGATGCGCCTCAGCTTGGAGAGAGAAGGACGCCACCTCCGAGCGCGACAATACCTCCCCGCATCTCTGGACCGGACCGTGTTGATTCTGCCCCTGAGCCAAGGTGCACCTTGTGCTATCGACTGCCTGCCCTTCCTTGCCATCAATCCCCGTGTAAGTCCGTCTTGTCCCGTTTGTCTGTGGTCTGTCGGGGCTAGATAAGACTGTGTCTAAGTGCCCATCTTTTCTGTGCTTTACCTCTTACCGTGTAATCTACCCGTTTCTGCATCACCAATATTATATCCTCCTCCGGAGGTCTTGAGAACTGTACCCCTTGTGTCGTTGCATTAATCCCAGCCGTTGTGTCCTTTCCTTCATTGAGCGATTCGGCCAACGTTCGAGTGTAATCGGGTAAACTGTGCGAACACGGCGGCCATTCCGCTCGGTCAAGCAACATCTAAGTCGTGTCCGTAACAATTGGTGTCGAGGAGTGAGATCGGACCCGAAGCGCGCTTCACGCGCTCGAAATTATTAACGGCGAAATTTGATTTTGTTTTACAAAAATAAAAACCCGAATTTTGAAAGTCGCGCTATGGCAGATCAAGACGGCTGGGTTCCGGTAGAGGAGAGTGAGGCAGGGTCGATCCAGGACCAAATTGAGGGACATGAGGAGAGCGAAGCAGTGAGGGTGGCAGGGTCGCAAAATCGCGTCCTCGCGCACGAGGTTACGGGCGCGCAAAATGGCACCTCGCACATGGCCACGGCAACCGCGCCCGCGACCGTAGTAGCGCCACCGGTCGATTTGAACCTTTTTTTTATACAAATGAAGGCCCTTATGGACAAGAATAATGAAGAAATGGAAAACAGAATGATGGGGGCCCTTATGGGACAAATGGGAGACCAAATTGGAGGTTTGAAAAACAGTATGGGGGCAATGAGGGACGAATTGGGGGGCAAAATGGGGGTAATGGGGGGCGAAATGGGGTCCAATAGCAAGAAATTGAGGGAGGACATGGGGACCAATAGCAAGAAATTGAGGGAGGACATGGGGTCCAATAGCGAGAAATTGAGGGAGGACATGGGGGCCAATAGCCAACGGTTAGAACAAAGGATGGGGGCCCAGATCGGAGGGTTAGGGAGTAGAATAGAGGGATTAGACAATAGATTAGGGGAAATACAGGAGGGGTTAATGGGGGTAGAAAACAATGGCCGCTCAAGAGAATCAAATGGAAGGGATGCAAAAGGGGTTAGAGGGGTTAGAAAACAGTCTGGAAGGCAAATTGAGGGACATGAGGGACCAAGCGGAAAGGGAAGTTAAACAAATGGGGCAGCAGATAGAGGAGGTCAGAATGGGGGTAGAAACTAAATTGGATGCTCACAGGGAGGAAATGGAGCAGATGAGGGTGGCATCTGGGCAGGAGATGCAAGTGATGGGAGAAGAGATCAGAAGAGGTGTGAGTGAGGAGGTCGGAGGAGTGCGCGAGGAGGTGAGGCACTGTAAGGAGCGCATGGAGAAGGAGGTGAGAAAGGGGACTGTAAAGTTACAAGGGGGCATAGAGGACCTGACGCAG
This sequence comes from Myxine glutinosa, assembly GCF_964187855.1. Taxonomy (NCBI): domain Eukaryota; kingdom Metazoa; phylum Chordata; class Myxini; order Myxiniformes; family Myxinidae; genus Myxine; species Myxine glutinosa. The sequence goes on along the minus strand of NC_136266.1, from coordinate 49,602,893 downwards.
GAGGTGGAACAGCTGACGGTGGGACAGACTGAGTTAGTGGAGCAGGTACAAAGGAACACTGCGGTACTAGGAGGGTTAAAAGCGACACAGAAAGAACTAAAAGACGACTTGATAGCGACGAAGAGGGAATGTCAGATGGTACGTGAGGGACTGACAACGAGGTTGGACGAGGTGACAGAGGTAATGGAGACGAAGGACCGGCAGGTGAGGACGCACATGGAAACGGTCAAGGTAGCCTTAGAGGACGAGCTTGAGGAGACGTACCGGGAAATAAAAGAGGTGAAGCAGAAATTAGAAGAAGTGGAAGAAGGGGTGAGCGAAATTAAGAAGCGACGGAGAGGGGATAAGAAAGAGATAAAAGAGGAGATAAAAGAATTGGTCCAAAGTCTGTGTTCGGATCGTGATGATGTGCTCATTAACCGGATGAGGGATTCGCAGGTGATGGAGGAGAAGCGAAGAGGAAGAGGACCCGGTGTAAGTGGTGACCAATATGGTCGTGCGTATGATGCGCCAGGTGATTTAATGAGCTTGGGGGTCGAGATGGACCCGGGTGTTCGTGAGAGGCCGTGGGTGAAGTGTGCGACAGGTCTGGTGTGCGAAAAAGGAGGTGTGCGAGAAAGTCCGACTCTGGGGTGTGTGAGGAAAAAGTGCGTGCCAAGGAGTGAGGGTGCTGTCGAGAGTGAGTCGGTCGTAGCGCGTGTGCGAGGGAGCACATGGAAGCGCGGTGTGGTGAGTGTTACAGAGGATGTAACGGGAGAGTGTGTGCAAGAGTGTGCGTGAGAAAGATGTGTGACGGACAGGTGCATGGGGAAAGAGTGCGCTGTCAAAAGTAAGAAAGAGTGTACACCTGTGGTGAGTGTTACAGAGGGTGTAACGGGAGAGTGTGCGCGAGAAAGGTGTGTAACGGACGGGTGCATGAGGAAAGAGTGCGCTGTCGAGAGTAAGGGTGAGTGCGCTGTCAAGAGTGGAGGTGAGAGTAGTAAGAGTGACACGGAGCGTGAGTTGGTTGTGACAGGTGAGAAAGGATGTACACCTGGAATGGAAGGATGCACACCTGGAATGGTAGAGCGTGTGTGGGAATGCACAATTGAGTTGGTCGTGAGGCACGTGGTTGGGTGTGCGAGTGAACGCACACCTGTGATTGTCACAGAGGAGGTGACCGAGGAAGGGGCGCGAAGAGGTGTGTTGGTGAGGTGTGCGACCAACGAATGTGTGCCAAAGTGTTCGGTGGTCAGGTGTGTGACCAAGGCTGTGAGTGGAATGAGTGTACCGGGGTGTGTAAGGAAAGGTACGAGGAGCATGGGAACAGCTGAAGGTATGTGCAAGAAAGGGGTAGCGTATGCTTGTAACCATGCAGGTGAGGCATCGACGGTAACCGGGTTAGAGGTTAGAACGACTTATAGCCGAATCGGGCCCTCGGTGCGCGTCGGGCAGCTTCGCGTGCTGCGAGGACCGGCGGGGATCCGAACCACGGCGGTTTCGAAAGAACCGCCGTACGCGACCCACGCTGTGCCTCGCTTGGAACGGCCGCGTCCGGGCTCCACTAGGCGGAGCGGGCAGCCCGATAGGAAGGGTCGTCATGGCGACCACTTTCTATTGAGACGTGCCGGCAGGTCGACATCGGGACATTGGATGGCTCCACGCCGAGGTGGTGCGTGGGATCTCGGCCCGGGTAAGCCCCCGTCCCTGCACCGAATGCGGGACGTATCCAGCCGCTGGCACCAAACAACCCGCATTCATGGCTTGGCTGTACGAAGCCGAGCTTTAGAAGTTAATTGGCGCACCGAGAGGCATTAGTAAGTAGACTGTAATGACGAGGTTAGTGTTTTGGCCCCGAAATTAGAAAAACAAAATTTGATGATTGGCAAAGGATTGGCAGTAATGATTGGCAGATGATGGGTAGTGAGTGGCAAATTTTTGATTTGTTGAAATTTGATGTGCAAAATTGGTAGTGGGAGATGCCCGATGTGGTGGGATGGCAACTCTGTCATCCCTCACAAAGTGGGGCAAATGCGCTATAGATTATGGGGTGTATGGCAGTGAAAACTAGCCCGGGTGGGTTAGGTTATATTGTTAGGGATCTAGCGAAGATGACATTAGGTAACGTTAAGGTTTAGTTAGTGACAAGGATACCTGTAGTGGGGACGCAGGTAGATTAGTGTGGATTATAATGATGAGGGAGCGCAACAGTTTAAAGGGGCGACTGGGAAGCGCAAGTTTCGGAGGGGAGTAGTTAGATGAGATGATGCTGTGTGAGAACTGGACAGGTGTGTGGAGCAGTGGATGAGTAGTGAGTGTTGTGGATCAGCGCGAATGCGCTTGGGGAGAGAAGGGTGCAGGTGGCACCAGGTGTGAGAGCACAGGTGTGCAAGTACAGATGGTGTGGAGAGAGTTGGAGTAAGTGGTACGGAGTGGTGTGCATGGTGTGAAGGTGTGAATGGGGGAAGAGTGGACCCCCATCATGGATACCCGGGGCGGGTAGTGTAAGTGTTAGGTAGAGGGTATAGGTAAATTGTGGTTGGATATTGGCATTTGTGGTGCGGTTGCAGAATGGTATTGTGGATGGGTGCATTAGTGTTGTGGAAATGGCTGGGCGTGTAGCCTGTTAGTGTGTGTAGTTGGTTTGGGCACTCCACCACTGTGAGGATGTCGGCCAGGTGAGGCCGCAGGTGGGCTCTGGGAGCCGTTAGTGTCAGTGGGTGCCTGAGGATCCCGGGTGTGGATCGGGCAGCCCGTGCCAGAGAGGGCACTGAGGGGGTGAGAGTGCGAGAGGGCCTTCCCCAGTTAGTTAGGTTAGGGTGAGGAGCAGGTAAGCTCGGGTGGCAACTACAGTGGTGGAGGTGTGCAGGTGGGTAGACCTGCTGGGAGAGCTACACGTCACAGCCCAGAAATTGTGCGAGAGCACCGAGTGTTGAATCGGGGGAGTGAGACCCCAAATTGAGAAGCACCACAGTTTGGTCAATGGGAATTGGTTTTTAGAACCCATAGTGTAAGTTGGCCAATGGATTGGCAGGGAAAGACCCCGGGTAATGTAAAGTTGTTAAAGTCATTTAGGAAATAGTTAGGATTGATGAACCTGTCGCACCATACGCAGCCACTTACCTGAGGTGATGATGATGACTCCACACCTGTGTTTTCTTTGTTCTGTGTGCAGGAAAGGAGAATTGCTGTTGGATTTGTGAGACGCATCACGACGTGGATAAGACATTGGGGTGATTCCATCTCTCCCTCCTTAGGAGGGACTGATGATGAATTGGTGATGGCAAATTTTGATGTTGAGTTGGAGATGGCAAATTTTGATGAGAGTTGGAAATGGCAAATTTGATTGGTTAGGAGGGAGAGAAGACGAATTTGGTTTATGGGAGGAACGGGGAAGACAGTAGGGACGTTGTTGATGTGTAAAGTAGATGTTTATGGGTAGTGTTGTGTTTTGTGGATACAGTAAGGGGTAAGGGAGGGGCAATGTAGGTTACCTGGTGGGGGGGGGGGGGCGTACGGTAGGAACGTACCTGTCTCACCTGGTTCCCATGTGCCCCCAGTGTGCATCACCTTGTATTGCGTGCACTTTTGCGCCCTTACCACCTTACTCACTTGTCCGCTTCTTTTGTCTCCCACCTCCGAGGATCTGGCTTTGGGGCAGAGAGAGAAGAGAGAGAGGTGCTGGCTCTGCAGTTGTGGGCCTGTACTTTCGCTGCTTGCTGCCTGGATCGATACACCATATGGACCGCAATTTTTGTGGCCGCCCACCATGGACCGCAGTTCTTTTGCGGGCAAGCACCACCCGTGGATGGACCTCTGGGTCAACGTGGCACCTATGCCATAGAGGTGAACCACTATAGTTGGCCCCCTGATGGCCACAATTTAGAAATGGACGTGGTTGGCGCCTTTCTTTATTTTTGAAAGAAGCCAGAAGGCCAAGTGCACCTCAGGAAGGCAAGACCAGCGGCAGAACATCGGCCGGCTGCGACACCACCGGTGACTATGAACACTTTATTGGTGCACCGGATGGTGCTGACTGTGTGTATGGGGTGGTGCTTTTGGTGCTTGGATGGGGTGCTCTGCACATTATTAAAGGCCGTAGGGCCACAGAGCACTCGTGGGTTGGTGTATCGATGCTGGCATGCGTGCTCTCTCTCTCTATGCATAACATCTGCATGTGTTCCTCAAAGAACAGGTCCTGGATCGTAGTGTAAATATCAGTGTAGTCTTGTATAAATGATGCTCCCTACCGGCTGTATGTTTAGTTTGAGGATTCTTTCTGCCATTCGGTTATCCTGTGGGCGTGTTTCTGTGAGGAGAAGGGTGCAACGTCGCAGGGGGACATATTTACTCATTTGTGAACATCTGTAAAACTGTCGCACTCAGGGTTGAGTTAATAGTAGAGGGAACTACATCTGAGTGCCACACTAAAGTAAGTAAAAATTTATCGGGTCGGGACGCCCCGAGGTAGAGAAGGGTGCAATGTTGCGGATATGGGATTTGGATCCATCCATATCCGCTTGTAAATATTCCCCTATTTCCCCAATACTTCCCAACTATCCCCAATCCCCCATTCCCTAGTCCCATTTTCTGTAAACAACACTCTGTAGACCCGACCTCCCCCTTTTTCCCCCATTAAATGTCGCATCCAGGTCCACCGCATCTCACGTAGACAACTATAGGACATCTTGCTAGTTATTCTTAGTCTATGTCAGTTAAGGACTCGTTTCCATTAATTCTGACTCTTCGTTGCACCAGAATGTGATTGTATGGCACCGTTAGAAAGTTTAGGACCTCCAAATACCTCCCCGCAGCTCTTCCTCATGGTACAACAACAACAACAACAACAACAGCGGCGGCGGCGCGCGGAGTGTGCGTCCTCACTCCGGCTTGGTTAGCCGCCATTGAACATGTGCTCCGACGGGGTTACCACGCAGGGGCTCGCTGTCAGCTCCTCGTCAAGGGCGGAGCCCGGTAACCCCCCGCACCCAATGGAGGCGGCGGACCGATTCCATCTGGGGCAGAGACAACGAGCCAAGGGCGTGTCACTCCCCGCTGAGCATGCGCAGAAAGGGGGAGGTGATGTCAGATGCGCCTCAGCTTGGAGAGAGAAGGACGCCACCTCCGAGCGCGACAATACCTCCCCGCATCTCTGGACCGGACCGTGTTGATTCTGCCCCTGAGCCAAGGTGCACCTTGTGCTATCGACTGCCTGCCCTTCCTTGCCATCAATCCCCGTGTAAGTCCGTCTTGTCCCGTTTGTCTGTGGTCTGTCGGGGATAGATAAGACTGTGTCTAAGTGCCCATCTTTTCTGTGCTTTACCTCTTACCGTGTAATCTACCCGTTTCTGCATCACCAATATTATATCCTCCTCCGGAGGTCTTGAGAACTGTACCCCTTGTGTCGTTGCATTAATCCCAGCCGTTGTGTCCTTTCCTTCATTGATTTAGCGTAGCGCGATTCGGCCAACGTTCGAGTGTAATCGGGTAAACTGTGCGAACACGGCGGCCATTCCGCTCGGTCAAGCAACATCTAAGTCGTGTCCGTAACAATATATATATATATATACAGTGAAACCTTGACTTACGAGTGCACCAACTTACGAGTTTTCCGAGATACGAGCCGTCGCTCGGGCGGTTTTTTGCTTTGAGATGCGAGCCGAGATCTGAGTTACGAGCTTACGCCACCCGCCACTAGGTGGCCCAACGAGCGTTCCGGTCACGTGGTTATCTTGCCGCGCAAGCATCTCTGCCGTATATCGCTGCTGCTTTGTTTTCGCATGTTGGTTATTTTGGAAAATTTCTTAGTTTTAACCATGGGTACTAAGAGATTGAGTGCCAAGGGCAGTACTGAGAAGAAGAAGAGGATGATGTGCTTGGATATAAAACACGCAATCGTCGAAAAACATGAGCGAGGTGTGCGTGTTGTCGACTTGGCGAGGCAGTACGATCCTAGTACTTCTACGATATGTACGATTTTGAAGCAGAAGGAGTCGATAAAGGCTATAACGCCAGCCAAGGGCGTTACGATTATTTCAAAGCTCCGGACCTCTGTCCATGAAGAGATGGAGAAGTTGTTGTTTGTGTGGTTGACGGAGAAGCAGCTCGCAGGAGATACCGTGACCGAGAACATCATGTGTGAGAAGGCCCGAGACATTTACGGGGATTTGGTGCAGCAGGCGGCGGGAACATCAACGGACGAGGCATCGGAAGTCATTCAAAGCCAGTCGGGGATGGTTTGATAATTTTAAGAAGAGGACCGGCATTCACTCCGTCGTCAGGCATGGTGAGGCAGCAAGCTCGGATGTGAAGGCAGCTGAAGATTTTATTATAACTTTTGCCGAACTGATAGAAGCCGAAGGATACATCCCCCAGCAAATCTTCAACTGTGACGAGACAGGGCTCTTCTGGAAAAAGATGCCGAGGAGGACGTATATAACGGCAGAGGAGAAGAGCATGCCAGGCCACAACTTGTTCAGAGTGCCGGCGATAGCTCGCCTTCTCTTTGTGGAAGACACGGAGAGATCCTTAACATCCAACAACTAATGGGACGCAAACGGGGCACCCAGTTTAGCGGTACACACATTGATGAATCACCCTGCCTGTGAAACACCGACATGACAGGTTATAGCTGGGTCGGGATTCAAACCCAGGCTGGACAGTTTAGAGTCAAGTGTGCGTACCTCCAGTCCAGGCCATCCTGCCAACTTGTATACTGCATACAGGTGAAATATAAAGCGCGAGATATTTTTATATATACTGCATATTTAAAAAAAAATTGGTGTGGTTTTTGGCGGGCTGGAACGGATTAATAGCATTTCAATGCATTTTAATGGGGAAATTTAATTTGAGAAACGAGCAAATTGAGTTACGAGCTCGGTCACAGAACGAATTAAACTCGTAAGTCAAGGTTTCACTGTATATATATATATATATATATATATATATAGTTACGGTTCGCGGTTAAGGATGTTATATTTGCCGAGCGGAGGCCCCGCGACCTAACAGTTTCCCCGATTCACCCAAACGTTGGCCCGATCGCGCCACAGCTATTCAATGTGGAAAACTCTAAAACGACCGAATGTAAAGAGGAAGAAGAAGACGTACAGAAGAGTAACGGGATTTATTATTTACACACACAAGCAAAAAGGAGCAGTCACGGTTATGTACAGGGACATGAAAAAGCAGATGACACAGTGAAAATTACTAGCTTATACAGACTTAATTGACTACCCAGGACAGAACAAACAGAAACGGACTCACACGGGGAATTGCAGAGTGGATTGGCTGGAAGGAGAGCGAGGTCCAAACGGTCCTGCAGCACGATCGGCTCGTTGGGCAGCCGCCGTCCCTTCGCGGCCCTGCTCAAAACCACCGTCCAGGCCCCAAACGGCTGTCGAGGGTTGTTGCCGCTGTGGACGCTGCTGCTGCTGCTGCTGTGGACGCTGCTGCTGGCGAGCAAGGCGACGAATAGCAGGCTTTGTGCTTCCCTGGATGACCTCCTTTCTCTCTCTTGGACCTCACAACCCAGCTCTCTCTTTTGCACCTCACCACGCAGCTCAGCCTTGGACCTCACAACTCAGCTCTTGTCATAGCTCATCTTGCATCTTGGGGAACGTCCCGTGGCGGGTTATATAGGCCCCGCCCCTCAACCTTCGCGAACCTCCTTGATGTTTCTCTCCACACCCTCTCCAAGTCCAACCCCTTGTTCGTGGTTGGTTGAGTGGGGCTGACTCACTCCTCCCCTCTATGACGAGGTGGGGACCCGCCTTTCTTCCCCAACCCTGCCTCGTGGTCAATGGCGGCAATTGTTGGTTGGCAATGCGAATGGCAATTGTTGAAAGGGGAAATGGAGGTTTTTTTGGGGAATGGGAATGAAGGGAATCTATCTTTTTCACTTGGTGCAATGGAGTGTCATGTTAATGGACGACAAAGCCTTAATCTAAAACACATAATAAAGATAGAAGCTACTGAACAAGGGTTTTATCGTGTCCTTCAATGTGTGCTTTATGGAATTAACTACCGGGACGCCCTTTTAACCTTTATACAACACTGGAGGCAGGAGGGGCCAGACTCAAGCAATAATAATAATAAAGCACACAATAAAAAAAATACAATCCTCATATCCGCAACACTGCACCCTCCTCCTCTTAGGCACCCCCGGGCCTACAACTTTAATTTAGTGTGACACGTAGGTGTAGTTCCCTCTACTTTTAACCTGACCCTGAGTGCGACAGTTTTAAAACATAGATAAATATGTCCCGCTGCTCCATTGCACCCTACCTAACAGACTCACGCCCACAGTTAACCGAATTGCGGAATGGTCTTCAAACTATACACTGACGGTGGGGAGCATTATTTACAGTTGACGCTACTTTTATTTACAAAACGCAACCCAGGACCTGTGATTGTTCTTTCTGGGGGGTGGAGACAGTCTGCTCTGCATCAATGCACCATGAAAGCACCCAAAACGCACCAACACACCCTCAAGCACCAATCGGTGCAGTCACCACAGTTCATCAATGTTCAATAATAAAAATAACCAAACAACCCCTAACCCTGCAGGTGGTCACTTGCTCTTCGGCTCCCTCTGCTGGCTATTATTATTTTCTTCCAGATGTTGTCATTTTCCTTTGCTGGCGGCCTATTTGCAATAAAATGCACCTAACGTGTCTGTTTTTATTTTATTTATGGCCCACAGGGGGCCGACTACGTGTGGTTCACCTGTGGGGCATCGGTGCCCTGTGGTCAAGGTCCGCCAGCAAGATTTCGGGCCTTTATGGCCGGTTCCAGCAGAGGGGCCATGCCCCAACCCATGGGGTCCATCAGTGGTGCTCGGCCACAGACATGTGGTCCATAATGTGGTGCATCGATGCAGACAGCTGGTTCTGGGAGTTCCGGGCGCACAATGGCCGACTCACGCACGCTCCCCTCGGCGCCCAGTGGCGCTCAGGTCATGTGGGAGACAAAAGGGGGGAAGACAGATGAGCGAGGGGTAAGGTCACAAGGGTACACATCAACAAAGGCAATGCAAGGCGAAGTGCGTACGGAGAGCGAAGTGAGAAAGCTCGTCCCTACCGTACGTCACCCCCCCTGTCACCTACACTACCCTTGCCCTTACCCCATATGTACAAAATCTACACATTTACAAATTCGTCACTACTGTCACGTCTCCCCATATTTCCCCTTACACCAAATTCGTCACCACAATCCCTCTAACCAAAATTTGCCATCACCAAATTCATCATCAATCCTCATAAGGAGGGAGAGATGGAACAACAAAGCACAATGACCCACGTCATGATGCGTCTCACAATCCAAAACATTTGCACATAAAAATAACAAAACAACCTGGCATGGTGTGGAGGTACGTCATCTCAGGTGAGTGGATGCAGATGGTGCGAGGAGACTTCAATCCTAACTATCCTCTAATTGACTTTAACACTCTTTACTCTACCCGGGGTCTTTCCCTGCCAATGCATTGGCCAACTTACACTATGGGTTCTGAAAAACCAATTCCCATTGACCAAACTGTGGTGCTTCTCAATTTGGGGTCTCACTCCCCCGATTCATCTCCCGGTGCCCTTGCACAATTTCAGGACTGGGCCGTGTAGCTCTCCCAGCAGGTCTACCCACCTGCACACCTCCACCACTGCAGTTGCCACCCGAGCATACCTAGCTCCTCACCCTAACCTATCTACTGGGGAAGGCCCCTCCTGGCTCTGTCACCCCTCGGTGCCCTCTGGCACTGGGCTACCCGGGTCCGTCCTCCGGATCCTCGGGCCCCATCCACAACAACTACCGGCTCCCAGAGCCCACCTGCGGCCTCACCTGGCCGACATCCTCACAGTGGTGGAGTGCCCAAACCAACTACACACACTAACAGGCTACACGCCCAGCCATTTCCACAACACTAATGCACCCATCCAAACACCATTCTTTCACCCGCACCACAGATGCCAATATCCAACCACAATTTACCTATACCCTCTACCTAACACTTACACTACCCGCCCTGGGTATTCGTGATGGGGGTCCATCCTTCCCCCCATTCACACCTTCGCACCATCCACTCCACTCCATAGTTTCCACCATACTCACTCCACGACTATCCATTCCAATACTCCATATATTCCACACTCCATGTATTCCACACTCCATGTATTTCACACTACCATTCTCCATACACCTGTTGTTGCACACCTGTGCAATCTCACCTGGTGCCACCTGCACCCTCCTTGGTCCCTGGACCAGTTGGTCAACACAACGCACAATCACCTTCTCTCACTCATACACTGCTCCACACACCTGTCCAGTTGCACACCTGTGCAATCACACTACAACTCACAATCATTTACTCATACCCTGCTCAATACACTTTAGATCCTCACACACACGGCATCATTTCATCTAACTACTCCCCTCTGGAAGTTGCGCTTCCCAGTCGTCCCTTTAAACTATTGCGCTCCCTCGTCATTATCATCCAACTAATCTACCTGCGTCCCCACTACCGGTATCATTGTCACTACCTAATCTTAACTTTACCTATTGTCATCTTCTCTAGATCCCTATCATTATATCCTAACCCTCCCGGGCTAGTTTTCACTGCCATAAACCCCATAACCTAGTGCTCCTTTGCCCCCGCTGTGAGAGATGGCAGAGTTGCCATCCCACCACATGGGGCATCTCCCACTATCAATTTTGCTCACCAAATTCAACAAATCAAAAATTTGCCAATTGTTTTCACTTTTCTAAATTTCGGATCAAAAACACTATCACTATCACCATCATCACAGTCCGCTGTATCCTAGCCTCGGTGCGTCATGACATCATTAAACTCGGCTTCGCAAAGCCGAGCAATGAATTCGGGTGGTTTGGTCGCCTGTAGTTGGATCCGTCCGGCATTCACGACTCTGGGGAGGAGGCATGCTCGGGCCGAGGTTCCACGCATCATCGCGGCTCGGTCCCTTGCGGTCCCGGGCCCGATGACTGAGGCTCGCCCGGTCGGAACCCCATCCCCACCAGGGGGCACCGTTCCGCCTCCTCCTACTCGCCCTTGAACCGGACCGGTCGCCTCGCCCGACAAGGCCCGGACTCGACCGTGCGGGGTGGGGCCAAGCCCGAATCGGCAACGACGCTTCGAAGAGAAGCGACGCAGTATCGATCCGCGCCGGGCCTGGCATCCAACAAAGCGCACCGCGCCCCGAGTGCTCGCATCGGCTATCCGTCGCCCTAAACGCTGCCCCGTTCAACGTCGATGCCTCACTTGCATACGCGACCCGTTTCACACTCACAAACCCTGGCGTCTCGACGCCTCCAGTGCATCCCCCACACTCCGTCCATTCCACTGACGCACTCCCTGTTACACACCACACCTCTCGCGCACACTCACCGTTCGCACACTCCCTTAACACACCTCGCGCACCGTCTTGCGCACTCTCCCTCGGTACGTACTCCGTACCACTCACCATGGGCAGGCAGTCCGTGCACTCTTGCATCCACCCACTAACGCGCTCAGATGGGCTCTCCCACACCCGCGCCACGACCAACTCAGGTGTGCTTCCTCGCACACGTTCCACCACCACCTTACTCTCCTTGTCACACTCACCCTCGCACGTACACTCCGTTTTGCTCTCACTCCCTGTGTCACACTCCGTACACCCCGACGTGCATTCTCGCTCGCACTCGGTATCACTCTCGCGCTTCGTAACACGCTCACCCCTTGACGTACACTTTTTTTCCACACGCGTGCCATTTCCACTCACACGGGACCCTTCACCAACACCCGGGTGATTCCTCGATCCCAATCGCGCGACAATTCTCTTGTCGTCAAACATCCTCCTGCAAAATCTCCCCGCACAATACACAGCACGACTCACCTGGGGGATTCCCTTCTCCATGCGCACCTGCAAATCTTTATAAGGATTAGCAAGTACGGCATCAGGATGTGAACTTAGACTTTGTGCACAATCCATTCCTACCTGCCGCGAGTGCTTTTCTAAGCCCCCGGTCTCTCCAATTTCAATTCCCATAATTTCTTTGTTCACCTCGACGACCGCTGGCTTTAATAAAATTCCCTCTACCTCAGCGGTCGCCGGCTGCCCCAAACCCTGGGTCGCGATCTCTACACCCGTCATTGTACCCGCGCTTTTCTCCACCTCGCTCAACCAGCGCTTCTTGACCCGCGTTACCTCCTCGTGCACCCCTGGGACCTGCTCGCCCAACCTGCGGTTAACCTCCTTCTCAGCCTCCCTTACCTCGTATGCGGCTCTGTCCCTCGCCATTCCCTCAGTTATTTCTTCAATTTTATTACTCAATCGCTCACTATTAGCCCTCGCTTCGTCCCTCATTCTGTTTTCCATTTTTAGCATGAGGGCCTCCATTTGTAGCAAAAGGTTCGAATCCACCAATGCTGCTACGGTCACGGGCGCCGCTAAATTTGGTGCCGCTGCACCCACGTGTGCGAGGACGCCATTTTGCGCACCTGAAACTCCCTCAACCCCATTACCATTGTTCTCCTCCTCCCTTTCCTCCACATACATTTCCCCGAGGTCCTGGGTCGATTCTACCCCGTCTATTTCTCCCACCGGCATCCGATCGCCTTGACTATCCATGGCGCGATTTCAAAATTCAGGTTTTTCTTTAAAACAAATTTCAGCAGCTTGTAATTTTGAGCGCGTTAAGCGCGCTTCGGGTCCAATCCCACTCCTGACACCAATTGTTACGGACCGCGGACAAGATGTTGTTTTGCCGAGCGGATGGCGCCGCGGCCGAACAGTTACCCCGACTAACCCGATTTCTGAACGTTGGCCAAAATCGCGCCACAGATATTCAATGGGGAAAAGACTAAAGCGAAGGATGTGAAGAAGAAGAAAGACAAAGGGTAAGGAATACAAATATAATTTATTTACTATATACAACCAAAAGTAACCAAGGAGAAGGAAAGATAATAAAATAATATACAGAAGAATCAGAGACACAGTGCAATTATTAACTTATACAAGCTTACTTATACCCAGGGACAAGACAAAAGACAGACTACGAACACACTTACACGGGGGGTGATGATAGGAATGGCAGGAGGTGGATGGCTGGAGGGGGAGGAAGGGTCAGGTCCATGCAAACGGTAGGGCTGGAGGTGACAGCTCTGACTCCTCGCGTTCTTGGCGGGAAAACCTCGGTGGCGTCGACGCAAACTCTTGGTGTCCCTTTTTGTGCTCCTCCTCAACTCAACCCTCACAAGGCTTGCTGTCTTTCTTGGCTTCACTCTGCCTCACTCCGCCTCACTTCTCTTTACTTCTCCCACTCTCTTTTGCAACCAACTCTCTTTCCGCCACCAGCCACCAACCAACGTTCTGACGCGCCTCTCTTTGCACGTCTCTCGCTTGGTCCAACCACGCCTCGGCTCTTGCGCGCGCGCTTTTATAGCGCCTCAGGCGATCAAGCCGCTAGTGTCCAGGACACGCCCATCGGTCAGCTCGCCTCGGCCCTGATTGGTCGGCACGGCCCTCTGGCTCCGCCCTTGATGACGATGGGCGGGCACGCCCTTCTTCCCCGAGCTGAGCACATGCTTAATGGTGGTTTTGGGGCGAAATCAACAACCCACAGCTGTAGCAAACCTGGCAAACTGCCCAGTGCAGTTGGCAATGGAGGCTTGGAGGGGATGTAGCTGGCAATTGAGGCTTGGCAATGACGCAGTTGGAAATGGAGGTTTTGGGAATGGGAATGAAAGGGGATCTATCTTATTTCACTTGGTGCAATGGAGTGTCATCTTAATGGAAGACAAAGCCTTAACCTAATACACAGAATAAGGAAATAAACTACTGAAATAAAGGTGGGCGCGATTCGGAAAATTTTAAAGTCCGCTTACCGCTTATCCGCTCCGCCAACCCGTGTAGTCCGATTCGCTTATCCGCTTCAGCGGCCGAAAATCTTAGTCCGCTTACCGGTTATCCGCTTATCCGCTTCAATTCGATTTTTTTAAAGCGCTTCGACGTTTTTAAAGCGATTTTTGACGTTTCTAAAGGGAATTTAATGCTTTTTAAGCCTAAATAGCCATTTCTAACTACTACAAAGACAAACAAAGCTTTTAAGACCAAAAATATACATTTTTATTTAAATAAAATTTATTCAAAATTTATTGAAATAAAATTTTCCACTCGACTCTACTCTACTCTACAGTTAATTTAAATATAATTTTAATATATGCAAGTTACATTAAAGAAAAATCAATTTGCCCGTCCTTTCTTTGACAAGAGAGTCTACTAGTCAACAGACGAGCAGTCTGTTGACTAGTCCTCGTCTTCCTCCTCCACCTCGTGGGCCTTCTTGAGGATTTGGAGGTTGCCCTTCATGAAGACGAGGGCCTCGAAGTTCGGTGCAGCCAGGGCCGACCTCTTAGGCCTGTTGCTTGCCGACCAGCTGTCGGCCGTGGTGGCGACGAACTCCTGTTTGGCGAGGAGGTCCGTCAGGTCGGCCTTGGCCTGGTCCCCCATCGCCCTGATGTCCCGAGTGAGCTTCCGCCGGGAGGGGACCTTGAACTGTGGGCAGGCGTACGCCCACAGGGCCCTATTGTGCTCGTTGTCTGTCTCCGAGGCGGGCTTCATGCAGCCAATGAAGGACCTGAATTATATATTATATCAATTTATTATAAATTGATATAACTAGGGCATGCCCGTACTATATATATATCTAAAATTATATCCCCCCCCCCTCTATTTACATGAAATGGTTTGGTCCATTCGCAAAGCCAAAGCGAACGGCTTGCGAGTACGGTGACAATCCCCCCCCCCCCCCTCTATTTACATGCAATGGTTTGGTCCAAAGCGAACGGCTTGCGAGTACGGTGACAATCCCCCCCCTCTATTTACATGAAATGGTTTGGTCCAAAGCGAACGGCTTGCGAGTACGGTGACAATCCCCCCCCTCTATTTACATGAAATGGTTTGGTCCAAAGCGAACGGCTTGCGGAGTTTGGTAAAGAAATCGCCATAGCTCGGTAACTACTTCTCCGATTAATATGAAACCTTGAAAAGGCACATCCTCGGGTCCCCAGCAATATACCTGGCAAGTTTCAAGTATATCGGACCCGTGGTTTTCGAGAAACAGCGGTCACAGACAAACACACAAACACACAAACACACAAACACACAGACACACAGACACACAGAGATTACTGGAATTATAGATAGATGAATGAAAACTCTTAACAATTTATATGTCTCATATAAATTATTTATATGAGACATATAAATTGTTGAAAGATATTTTTGAACAGTCAAAAAAACTTTAACATTGAATTTATAATTATTAACGTGCCTCCGATTGAATCCGATAAATTCCGATTAAATCGGAATAGAACGGACCGATTTATTCCGAAGTTATTAATATATTCTTACTTTAAGTTGACAAATGAAAATGAGTTTAATTAAAATATAAAATTACCTACCTATAGTAAAGGTCGAGACACTTCTTCTGGCTGAACTTCTCCTTGAAGGTCTCCTCGATGCTGGCCTGCCTCCTGGCGCCGGCCATGTCCTGGAAGGACTTGTGGCGGCCGCGTCTGCTGCCGCCGTCGAGGGCCGCCTTGAGGTCGTTGTGCTGGGCATCGTGGTACCTCTGGTAGTGCACCTTCAAGTTTGAACTTGATCCGGGCTGGGCTTTGAGTATCTTTGAGCACTTGGTGCACGTGGCCTTGCTGTCCATGACCTTGAAGAAGGGGGCGATGTGCCTCCACTTCTGGCTGAGGCTGGAATTGTCTGTGTCCATTGTCACGTTGATCTCAGCCGACTCGATTGAGTCCAGCGACATCCTGCTCTCGCTGCGCGCGAGCTGAGGGGTCAGGGCGCAGATCTCCTGACTGTCCTCCACATCCCCCATCATGTTGACCGCCGGGTTGTGGATGTCGCTGTGCTGGGACTGCTGGTTTGCGTCGCTCGTGTGCCTGTCCCTGGCACTGCCGCTGGGCTGGAGAGTCAGAAATCTCTCCATCTTGACGTTATTGCCGCTCTAGCGTCCAATAAAATATTCAGTTTTCACTTATTATTCACTTAAATAAATATTCACAATTCTAGAGTAACGGCTCAGGCTAACAGCTGATTTGGCGAATCGCGATGCGCCTTAATTTTTCGGTAGTCCGCTTACGCTTATCCGCTTCGGTTTCCGGGGGTTGTTCCAATTCGCTTATCCGCTTCGAAAACGTTAGTCCGCTGCAGCGGATAAGCGGATAAGCGGACTTTCGAAGCGGACCGCCCACCTTTGCTACTGAACAGGGATATTATGGTGTCCTTCATGTATGCTTTATGGAACTAACTACGGGAACGCCCTTTGACCTTTATACAACACTGGAGTAAGGAGGGCGATATTTTACAACAATTTACACTACAACAACAACAACAAAAAAAACCATTCTCATATCCACAACAATATATAATTATATATATATATATATATATATATATATATATATATATATATATATATATATATATATATATATATATATATATATATATTGTTACAGACGCGGTTGTGGATGTTAGTTTACCGAGCGGTTTGGTATGGCCGCGTCTGCACAGTTTACCCGATTATACTCGAACGTTGGCCGAGTCGCGCTACGCTAAATCAATTGAGGAAAAGGACACAACGGCTGGGTTAAAATGACACGACACCAAGGGTACAGTTCTCAAGACCTCCGGAGGAGGTTATATTAGTTCGGAACGTTTAGATTACAGGGATGAGAGGTACAGCATAGTAAGGTGGGCACTTAATTACGGTCTTAATAGTAACCCTGACAGACGACAGATAAACGGGACAAAACTGACTCACACGGGGATTGATGGCAAGGAAAGCGGGTAGTCGATGGCTCAAGGTGCACCTTGGCTCAGGGACAGAATCGACCCGGTCCGGTCCAGTAGATGCGGGGAGGTCGCTCAGCGCTCGGAGGTCGCGACTTGTCTTTTCAAGCTGGGGGCGCATCTGATCTCACATCCGGTAAGTCGCTGCGTATATCCGGCGGGGAGTGACACGCCCTCGGCTCGTTAGCTCCGCCCCAGATGGAATCGGCCCGTTGCTTCTCATTGGGTGCGGGGGGTTACCGGCTCCGCCCTTGACGAGGGGCCGACAGGCAGCCCCTTCGTGGTAACCCCGTCGGCGCACATGGGTAATGGCGGCTAACCGACCGGAGTGAGGACGCACACTCCCCGCGCCGCGCCGCCCCCCTCTGTTGTTGTAGTTGTTGTTGTAGTTGTTGTTGTTGTTGTTGCATGGGGAAGATGGGAGGAGGTATGGGGAGGTCCTAAACTCACTACTGGTGCCATACGATCACATTCTGGTGCAACGAAGAGTCAGAATTAATGGAAACGAGTCCTTAACTGACATAGACTAAGAATAACTAGCAAGATGTCTGAAAGTTGTCTACGTGAGATGCGGTGGACCTGGGCACGACATTTAATGGGGGAAAAAGGGGAAGGTCGGTTCTACAGAGTGTTATTTACAGGCAATGGGACTAGGGAATGGGGGATTGGGGATAGTTGGGGAGTATTGGGGAAATAGGGGAATATTTACAAGCGGATATGGAGGCCAAATGCCATATCCGCAACATTGCACCCTTCTCTACCCTCGGGGCGTCCCGACCCGATAAATTTTTACCTATTTTAGTGTGGCACTCAGATGTAGTTCCCTCTACTATTAACTCTACCCTGAGTGCGACAGTTTTACAGATATTCACAAATGAGTAAATATGTCCCCCTGCGACGTTGCACCCTTCTCCTCACAGAAACACACCCACAGGATAACCGAATTGCGGAAAGAATTCGCAAACTAAACATACAGCCGGTAGGGAGCATTATTTACACAAGACTACGCTGATATTTACACTACGATCCAGGACCTGTTTTTGGAGGAACACATGCAGATGTTATGCATAGAGAGAGCACGCATGCCAGCATCGATACACCAACCCACGAGTGCTCTGTGGCCTTACGGCCTTTAATAATGTGCAGAGCACCCCATCCAAGCACCAAAAGCACCACCCCATCATGTACAGTCAGCACCATCCGGTGCACCAATAAAGTGTCTATAAATCACGGTGTGGTGTCGCAGCCGGCCGATGGTCTGCCGCTGGTCTTGCCTTCGTGTGGTGCACTTGGCCTTCTTACTGCTTTCAAAAATAAAGAAAGGCGCCAACCGCGTCCATTTCTTTATTGTGGCCGTCAGGGGGCCAACTATAAGTGGTTCACCTGTTTGGCATAGGTGCCACGTTGACCCAGAGGTCCATCAATGGGTGGTGCTTGGCCGCAAAAGAACTGCGGTCCATTGTGGGTGGCCACCAAAATTGCGGTCCATATGGTGTATCGATCCAGGCAGCAAGCAGCGAAAGTGCAGGCCCACAACTGCGGAGCCAGCACCTCTCTCTCCTCTCTCTCTGCCCCAAAGCCAGATCCTCGGAGGTGGGAGACAAAAGAAGCAGACAAGTGAGTAAGGTGGTAAGGGCGCAAAAGTGCACGCAACATTAGGTAATGCACACTAGGGGCACATGGGAACCAGGTGAGACAGGTACGTTCCTACCGTACGCCCCCCCCCCCCCACCAGGTAACCTACATGGCCCCTCCCTTACCCCTTACTGTATCCACACAACACAACACTACCCATAAACATCTACTTTACAAATCAACAAACGTCCCTACTGTCTTCCCCGTTCCTCCCATAAACCAAATTCGTCTTCTCTCCCTCCTAACCAATCAAATTTGCCATTTCCAACTCTCATCACAATTTTCTATCACCAATTCATCATCAGTCCCTCCTAGGGAGGGAGAGATGGAATCACCCCAATGTCTCATCCACGTCGTGATGCGTCTCACAAATCCTCACAGCAATCCTTACTTCCTGCAACAGAACAAAGAAAACACAGGTGTGGAGTCATCATCATCACCACAGGTAAGTGGCTGCGTATGGTGCGACAGGTTCATCAATCCTAACTATTTCCTAAATGACTTTAACAACTTTACATTACCCGGGGTCTTTCTCCTGCCAACCATTGGCCCTCTTACACTATGGGTTCTAAAAACCAATTCCCATTGAGCAAACTGTGGTGCTTTTCAATTTGGGGTCTCACTCCCCCGATTCATCTCCCGGTGCCCTCGCACAATTTCTGGGCTGCGGCGTGTACCTCTCCCAGCGGGTCTACCCACCTGCACACCTCCACCACTGCAGTTGCCTCCGAGCTTACCTGCTCCTTACCCTAACCTAACTACCTGGGGAAGGCCCTCTGGCGCTCTCCCCACTCGGTGCCCTCTCTGGCACTGGGCTACCCGATCCACACCCGGGATCCTCAGGCACCCACTCACAACTACCGGCTCCCAGAGCCCACCTGCGGCCTCACCTGGCCGACATCCTCACAGTGGTGGAGTGCCCAACCAACTACACGCACTAACAGGCTACACGCCCAGCCATTTCCACAACACTAATGCACCCGTCCACAATACCATTCTGTCACCCGCACCACAGATGCCAATATCCAACCACAATTTACCTATACCCTCTACCTAACACTTACACTACCCGCCCCGGGTACTCGTGAAAGGGGTCCACTCTTCCCCCATCCACACCTTCGCACCATGCACACCACTCCGTACCACTTACTCCAACTCTCTCCACACACCTGTACTTGCACACCTGTGCTCTCATTCTTGGTGCCGCCTGCACCCTTCTCTCCCCAAGCGCATTCGCGCTGATCCACAACACTCACTACTCATACACTGCTCCACACACCTGTCCAGTTGCACACCTGTGCAATCACACCTGTTCAATTCTCACACAGCATCATCTCATCTAACTACTCCCTTCTGAAACTTGCGCTTCCCAGTCGTCCCTTTAAACTATTGCGCTCCCTCGTCATTATCATCCACACTAATCTACCTGCGTCCCCACTACAGGTATCAGTCACGAACTAAACTTAACGTCACCTAATGTCATCTTCGCTAGATCCCTATCAATATAACCTAACCCACCCGGGCTAGTTTTCACTGCCATAAACCCCATAAGCTATTGCTCCTTTGCCCCCACCTTTTTGTGAGGGATGACAGAATTGCCATCCCACCACATCGGGCATCTCCCACTACCAATTTTGCACATCAAATTTCAACAAATCAAAAATTTGCCAATCACTACCAATCATCTGCCAATCACTACTGCCAATCCTTTGCCAATCATCAAATTTTGTTTTTTTCTAATTTTGGGGCCAAAACACTAACCTCATCACACAGTCTACTCACTAATGCCTCTCGGTGCGCCAATTCCCGTCCAAAGCCCGGCTTCGTAAAGCCAAGCCATGAATGCGGGTTGTTCTGTGCCAGCGGCTGGATACGTCCCGCATTCGGTGCAGGGAAGGAGGTTTACCCGGGCCGAGATCCCACGCACCATCTCGGCGTGGAGCCATCCAATGTCCCGATCTCGACCTGCCGGACTGCCTCAACAAAAAGTGGTCGCCATGACGACCCTTTCTATCGGGCTGCCCGCTCCGCCTAGTGGAGCACGGACGCGGCCGTTCAAAGCGAGGCCCAGCACGCACCGAGGGCCCGATTCGGCTAAAAGTCGCCCTAACCTCTAAACCGGTTACCGTCGATGCTTCACCTGGACGCTTACACCCCGCAGCCCGTTCCTTCCTCACACATCCAGCCGTGCCCATGCTCCTCGTACCTTTCCTTACACACCCAGGTACACTCATTCCACTCACAGCCTTGGTCACACACCTGACCACCGAACACTTTGGCACACATTCGTTGGTCGCACACCTCACCAACACACCTCTTCGCGCCCCCTCCTCTGTCACCTCCTCTGTGACAATCACAGGTGTGCTCTCATTCGCACACCCAACCACGTGCCTCACTACCAATTCCAGCGTGCATTCCCACTCACGCTCTACCATTCCAGGTGTGCTTCCTTTCTCACCTGTCACAACCAACTCACGCTCTGGGGCCCTCTTACTACTCTCACCTCCACTCTTGACAGCGCACTCTTTCCTCATGCACCTGTCCGTTACACACCTTTCTCGCGCACACTCTCCCGTTACACCCTCTGTAACACTCACCACAGGTGTGCATTCTTCCTTGCCTTTGACAGCGCACTCTTTCCCCATGCACCTGTCCGTCACACACCTTTCTCGCGCACACTCTTGCGCACACTCTCCCGTCACACCCTCTGTAACACTTACCACACCGCGCTTCCATGTGCTCCCTCGCACACGCGCTACGACCGACTCACTCTCGCCAGCACCCTCACTCCTTGGCACGCACTTTTTCCTCACACACCCCAGAGTCGGACTTTCTCGCACACCTCCTTTTTCGCACACCAGACCTGTCGCACACTTCACCCACGGCCTCTCACGAACACCCGGGTCCATCTCGACCCCCAAGCTTCTTAAATCCCCTGGCGCATCATACGCACGACCATATTGGTCACCACTTACACCGGGTCCTCTTCCTCTTCGCTTCTCCTCCATCACCTGCGAATCCCTCATCCGGTTAATGAGCACATCATCACGATCCGAACACAGACTTCGGACCAATTCTTTTATCTCCTCTTTTATCTCTTTCTTATCCCCTCTCCGTCGCTTCTTAATTTCGCTCACCCCTTCTTCCACTTCTTCTAATTTCTGCTTCACCTCTTTTATTCCCCGGTACGTCTCCTCAAGCTCGTCCTCCAAGGCTACCTTGACCGTTTCCATGTGCGTCCTCACCTGCCGGTCCTTCGTCTCCATTACCTCTATCACCTCGTCCAACCTCGTTGTCAGTCCCTCACGTACCATCTGACATTGCCTCTTTGTCGCTATCAAGTCGTCTTTTAGTTCTTTCTGTGTCGCTTTTAAACCTCCTAATACCGCAGTGTTCCTTTGAACCTGCTCCGTTAGTCCTTTTTGTCCCTCCGTCAGCTGTTCCACCTCCTGCGTCAGGTCCTCTATGCCCCCTTGTAACTTTACAGTCCCCTTTCTCACCTCCTTCTCCATGTGCTCCTTACAGTTCCTCACCTCCTCGCGCACTCCTCCGACCTCCTCACTCACTCCTCTTCTGATCTCCTCTCCCATCACTTGCATCTCCTGCCCAGATGCCACCCTCATCTGCTCCATTTCCTCCCTGTGAGCATCCAGTTTGGTTTCTACCCCCATTCTGACCCCCTCTATCTGCTGCCCCATTTGTTTAACTTCCCTTTCCGCTTGGTCCCTCATGTCCCTCAATTTGCCTTCCATCCTGTTTTCTAACCCCTCTAACCCCTTTTGCATCCCTTCCATTTGATTCTCTTGAGCGGCCATTCTGTTTTCTACCCCCATTAACCCATTTCTCACCTCTTTTATCCCGTTGTCTAACCCCTCAAAATTATTGTCTAACTTCTCACTGGTACCCCTCGCTTCGTCCCTCATTACCCCCATTTGGTTTCCCATTACCCCCATTTGGTTTCCCAACCGCTCACTATCAGCCCTCATTCCCACAATTTGGTCTCCCATTCGTTCCATAAGGGCCCTCATTTGCAACATAAAAAGGTTCGAATCCACCAGGGGCGCTGCCACGGTCGCGGGCGCCGCGACCAGCGAGGCGCCATTTTGCGCGCCCGCTACGTCGGGCGCAACGACGCTATTTTGTGCGTCTGCTACCCTCGCTGCTTCGCTCTCCTCACGTCCCTCAATTTGGTCCTGGACCGACCCTGCCTCACTCTCCTCTACCGGAACCCAGCTGTCTTGATCCGCCATAGCGCGACTTTCAAAATTCGGGTTTTTATTTTCGTAAAACAAAATCAAATTTCGCCGTTATAATTTCGAGCGCGGGAAACGCGCTCCGGATCGAATTCTACCTCCCAACACCAATTGTTACCCTAGTGGTACAATTGGTGTTCCAAAATTTGGGCCTAATAAATTTAGTCCCAGGTCCGAATCCCACTCCTGACACCAAATGTTACAGACGCGGTTGTGGATGTTAGTTTACCGAGCGGTTTGGTATGGCCGCGTCTGCACAGTTTACCCGATTATACTCGAACGTTGGCCGAGTCGCGCTACGCTAAATCAATTGAGGAAAAGGACACAACGGCTGGGTTAAAATGACACGACACCAAGGGTACAGTTCTCAAGACCTCCGGAGGAGGTTATATTAGTTCGGAACGTTTAGATTACAGGGATGAGAGGTACAGCATAGTAAGGTGGGCACTTAATTACGGTCTTAATAGTAACCCTGACAGACGACAGATAAACGGGACAAAACTGACTCACACGGGGATTGATGGCAAGGAAAGCGGGTAGTCGATGGCTCAAGGTGCACCTTGGCTCAGGGACAGAATCGACCCGGTCCGGTCCAGTAGACGCGGGGAGGTCGCTCAGCGCTCGGAGGTCGCGACTTGTCTTTTCAAGCTGGGGGCGCATCTGATCTCACATCCGGTAAGTCGCTGCGTATATCCGGCGGGGAGTGACACGCCCTCGGCTCGTTAGCTCCGCCCCAGATGGAATCGGCCCGTTGCTTCTCATTGGGTGCGGGGGGTTACCGGCTCCGCCCTTGACGAGGGGCCGACAGGCAGCCCCTTCGTGGTAACCCCGTCGGCGCACATGGGTAATGGCGGCTAACCGAGCCGGAGTGAGGACGCACACTCCCCGCGCCGCGCCGCCCCCCTCTGTTGTTGTAGTTGTTGTTGTAGTTGTTGTTGTTGTTGTTGTTGTTGTTGCATGGGGAAGATGGGAGGAGGTATGGGGAGGTCCTAAACTCACTACTGGTGCCATACGATCACATTCTGGTGCAACGAAGAGTCAGAATTAATGGAAACGAGTCCTTAACTGACATAGACTAAGAATAACTAGCAAGATGTCCGAAAGTTGTCTACGTGAGATGCGGTGGACCTGGGCACGACATTTAATGGGGGGAAAAGGGGAAGGTCGGTTCTACAGAGTGTTATTTACAGGCAATGGGACTAGGGAATGGGGGATTGGGGATAGTTGGGGAGTATTGGGGAAATAGGGGAATATTTACAAGCGGATATGGAGGCCAAATGCCATATCCGCAACAATATATATATACATATATATATATATATATATATATATATATATATATATATACTAGACGACCCATGACCCGTTGGGTCAATGTTATTATATATAATTAAGGGGTTACCATGGTTACAGTGGGGGTCAAAGGTCAACCTATGGTGAAGATATATAATTTTCTCACACTTTCTAATAGAGAGGCAAAATGCCATATAAAACTAAATTTACTGGTTATAATTGCTTTTATTTATCAATCCTCACATAGAAGAGCAGTTTTTAGTAATGAGCAGTGAGGAGAAGACCCCTCAGCCAATGATGCCACCCCGCAGCCAATGATGTGACCCCTCAGCCAATGATGTGACCCCTCAGCCAATGATGATGATGATGATGCTACCCCTAGACGACCCATGACCCGTTGGGTCAATGTCAGTTTGAATAGATATGAGAATAGAACTAAAGCGAACGCTGGACATCATCAGGGAGATTATTTGGGCCAGCAAGCCATAAGGCTCACCTCTCCAGCGTTCTAAATCACTTACCTGTGACACGTGATTTCGGCCCTTATCTCCGATCACGTTGACGGAAATCACCACAGCATATCGTCAAGATCCCTCCAAAAGGCTCGTCTTTGTCACATACATCACGCAACGTGCAATCCACAGCCTCGAAACTCTCTCTCCTGATCATAGGACACTCATCCCACACGATGGGTTTTGTACTTCGAAAGAGGTCTGCGATAGTGGAATTTTTATCGATGATGCATACGCCATCTTCCCTCGGTGTCAGAGGGATTTGGAACCTTGAGTGCGCTGTTCTTCCACCAGGCATGAGGGTAGCAGCTATGCCAGATGAGGCCACCGCAGGGGGCAACTTCTCCACTCGCTCTCACTTTAGAGAGAATCAGGTTAATAAGAAACGTCTTCCCTGTGCCTCCAGGCGCGTCAATGAAAATCATTGATGACTGATTCGTGCGGATGTTGCTATTCGCATCCATAGACGTGAGGTGTGATTCGTTGTCCGCGTCCGTAGCGCCGTCGGAGGGTTGATACGACATTCTTCCTGCAAATAGTATTGTGTTTGTGCTATCGTTTTGCCGATCATCAAATGACAAATAAATTACATTGTGAAAATTAAAGATTTCAAATAAACCTATTTAAAGTGTATGCGCATATAAGTAATAAAAAAAATCGAAGGAATATCTCTCGGTAATTTCCTGAAACATATTTTACTTCCAGGTAATAATGTTGAATGAAATAACGAAGATATATACTGTATGCCTGTTATTTTAGGCGGTGTATTTTCGTATATCAACGTGGCACGATTTTTAAAATATATCTGCAATTTCCCGTGTGTGCGTGAATGTTCTCAATTATTTCTTTTACCGAGTCTAAAACCATCGATAAAAATGAAATCAGATGGCGACTTACATTGAAGATAAAGGCGTGAGACAGACTCAATGGCCTTGAAGATACAAGCCTTTCAGAATTCATTTCGTTCTATAAACGGAAACTTTCATCGGATTTTCTTCCCGTTTTTTTTCAACCGAGTCTAAAACTATGTTAGTGACTGTGAAAAACGAAATGATATATCGAATTTGATTTGAAATAAAACTGAGAGAGAGAGCAAGACACCACGGGCCTACAAAACGCCTCGAAGCTATGCGAGTTAATAAAATGGTGGATATTACTACTCTCTCAAAGGGTTAAGCCATGCCCCCGGACCGATCGAATGTTACATACAAACACGCAAGATTTCAATTTTATAATTATATAGATGTAGATATATATATATATATATATATATATATATATATATATATATATATATATATATATATATATATATATATATATATATATATATATATATATATATATATATATATACATATATATATATATATATCTATATATATATATATGTGGAGAGCTATTATTCCCCTCCCCCTTTGTTAATTCTTGCTACTTTACCAATTACCAAGTATAACCAATTATATGTTTTGTTTTGACTGATTGCTGTATTCTTTTAAAATACTTAGTCCTTTCTTGTGCATTGAGGATGTGTAATACCCTAATAAGGAGTTCTGTGCTTGTGAGCTCTTGCCCTGTGTTGGCATAATCCCTTGTTCCCCTTTCTTTGGCCTTGGTTACAGCTGCTATCTCTCTGCCTCCCACATGACTTTGCCAATAGCCTGTAGGCTGACACATTTATGAGTGTCCACTCCCTTTGTACTTTCCCAACCAAGGTCTCTATACAGAAAGTTGTAAACATGTTGCCACATATTGCTGACCATCTCCTTATCTGAGCTAACCCATGAGTGGCCTTGGATGAACTTCCTTTAACTAACTGAACAACAGGATGGGACTAATGGTGGGAGGACCAATGAGCCCATTCTGTCTCTGTATCTTGTGAGCTAAAGCAACACCCTATATTGTTTATATATAGCAAGTTTAAATCGAATTATTCCAGAGCATCTTGTTGTAGTGTTGGTCATTTTGTGTGAGCCTCCTGCGACATCCTGCTTTCCGCAAGCTTGTGTAACGAGTTCTAATAAATATATCCGTTGCTCCTTTCTCTGAGTCTTCTGAGTCCCAAGTTCTAAGTCCCATTCCGACAAGTGGTGGCAGCGGTGGGATCAGTCTGTGCAGTCCGGGACGCAGTCCCAGGCAAGTGAGTGGTGAGACCAGCTGGCAATTGATCCGGGTCAGGTGAGCTGTGGTTTTCTTTTGTTTTTCCTTTTTAGCCTGGGGGTCAGTCCAAATTGTAACCCACTCTCTTGCTCGGGTGCCGTTTGTTCCGTTCCCTGCTCGAACCTGATCCACGAACCTAAATTTAAATACGGACCGCTTGGGTCCCGGAGCAACTGACTGTTTATGGACTCGTTAGGGTAACGTTACGTAAGGGGAAGTGCCCATGTTGGGCGCCCGAGGGTAAGGAGTAATAGATCTCTGGGTTGTGAGGGTAAGGATAAGGGCGGCGTCCCAATCCGAAGCCTACCCGGGAGACATTGGAATTATAAGTAAGGTTAGAAGTATTATAAGGGCGTAGGACGCCAGGAGAGTACAGTAAGGGTAGGCTAGACAGCTGTGTAGGCGGGCGAGCCTCTCAGGAGAGTAGGTAGACGGCCGTACCTCGCGAGGCGGGCGATCCTCACGGGTACAAGGCTACGTCGGTAAACTAAATTTTCCTAGGATGGGGAACAGGATGGGTAATAAGACTGTAAAGGCAGGTGAACCTCTCAGAAATACCCCAGCATTTTTCATGTTTCGGAGGTATGGCTATGATGCTGCGAGACCAGGGAAGTCATGGGTTGCGCTGACTAAGGATCTAGGTGAACCGTGGCCCGAAGGAGGGTCTTTTGCGCTGGAAAAATTGGACGTGTTGTATGGGGCATTAGAAAAGTTAGAACAGGACACGAAACACTTCCCGCCTGACTATTGGAAAGTCTTTGGTTGGTGGAAGGAAGAAGCGATGAAGCGACACGCAAGGTCGGTACAGGCCAGCTTGGCCGGTGAGGTATCAAAACTCAAGGGTCTGAGGAAACAGGCGAATAAAATGCAGGATGAAGCGATTAAGGAATTAGAGAGGCAGGCCAACGCGTGACTGATGCCGCTCGTTGAAAACCCAGACCCCGCGGTAGGGGAGGTAGTAACCAATCTACCCTCCCCAGCCCCAGACCTAAGCCCTGTCCCGGGGTTTCAGGCACCACCTATCCTTTCTGCGCTCCCGCCACCACCTCCCTGCAACCCCGCTACCATCGCGCCCCAGTTACCCCAGAACCATCCGAGCCAGGGAAACCTGTTTGCACAGCTCGGGGCTAACGGGATAGATAACGGAACCGACATCGCAGGGTTCCCACCACCGATAGGACAGGACAGGTTATACCCCTCGCTGGTAGGCTGTGATGGGAACGAGACCCCCCGAACCACCGGAATGTCTAGTTTATACCCCCCATTGAAGGCATGCCCTGGATTAACAGAGGGAGAAACATTGTGCCCCTTACAAGTTATTGGAGTTAATGCTCAAGGTCAGGGGGTTCGAGAAAGGGTACCATGGAAGGAATCCGCCTTAACGGTGATGCGGGAAAGGATTCAACATTTGCTCATCGAGGATCCACGACAGATAGCTCCGACCATAGCGAATTGGATCACATGCGAGCATGGCGATTGTGACTTTCGAGATATAACCCATATGGGCACTTCTGTGCTCCCACCCAAGGTATGGGAGAAGGCTAAGCAAAGAGCACAGTGGCCGATGGCAGACCCAAGGGCGGTGGGTGCAAACCCCCAGATAACACAAGCGCAATGGGGTGATCTAAAGGTCCTGCTGCTAGAGTCTATTGAGCAGGCGCTGTTGCCAGCAGGAGGTCCGGATTGGGGAAAGATCGGGGCCATAAAACAAAAGGCAGGAGAATCAATTGGGGATTACCGGGAAAGGTTGGAAAGGGCCATCGCGCGCTGGGGAGGACTGGGCCCGATGCTGATGACAGAACTACCCAACCCATTGGTAAACCAATATTTAATAGAGGGGCTTCGGCCAGCATTAAAGAAACAGGTACAGTTAGTCCTTTTCGGCTGGAAAGGAATGACAACCAATGAGTTATGCGACAAGCTGGAACAATGCCCGGGCTCCTCCTTAGAGGAGAAGAAGGATATTAAGGAGGAAATATTGCAAATGTTTGTCCAGGAGAAACGGGCTCAATTTAATCAAAATAAAAAGGGGGATCAGAGTCAGAGCCACGTACGCGAACAGTGCCAGAAGTGGGGGCCTGTCCGAGGTTATGAGGACCATGGGAGGGGGTGTTTGCCTTTCTATAGGGGCCAATTCCCCAACGGAGAGTGGATCCACCACGAAAGCAACGACTGCGACGGTTGTACTGACCAAGACCTTGGACTAATTAATATGGACGAGATAAAACAACAATGGACAATACCACCCCCTCTTCCTCCTCCTCCTCAAAACCCTCAAACTTGGACCGTACCAGGGCCCCCTCCCCAAATTTGGTACCCACCAAGACCCCTTCTCCAAACCCCTGGACCACCCCCCAATAGTGGGATGCAGAATGGACCAAGGGGGAACTGGGCCCCGCCTCAGGGTCCGCCGCAATGGCATCCAGTAAACCAGTCACAGTGGGGGCCGCCAGACCGCTGGCTGGGCGGAAGGGGCGCCGTAGAGGGACGACCTATGCCCTCCGCACCACCGGTCCCGCAGGAACCGTGCTTTTATTGCAAGCAAATGGGACACTGGAGACGTGATTGCCCAAGTGCTCGTAAAGGGTTTCCGCCCCAATACAATAGAGGAGCCTATTGACGGGACGCTGGCGGGTCGCCCAAGGAGTGTCCTCTTTTGACCATGACACCGGCAGAGGAACCGACCTTGACGTTGGACGTGGAGGGACGACAATTATAATTTCTCGTCGATACGGGCGCGACTCGCAGCACAATTAACAAGGGGCAATTGCCATCTTTGCGCCCCACGGCGAGGAACGTTCAAATACTGGGCGTTTCGGGATTACCCCAAGCGCTTCCTATTTCGGAGGAAGTGCGAGTAACATGCGGCCCGCTGGAGGCTAAACATGCTTTCTTGATGACCACTACCGCCCCGACAAATTTGTTGGGACGGGACTTACTGTGCCGATTGGGCTGTCAAATCTCATGTACAGAGGAGGGAGTCTTCGTAGACGTCGCGGAATCTAAACGCGACTTGTTAATGATGGCATTGTCTCGGCCCGGCCCCACCGCGTATTGGTGGCGCTTGGATGAAGGGGCTCTGGCTACTTGGACGCATATCATAGATAATGTGTGTTTGGACAGTCCAGTTCTACGGGATTGGCTACAACTGCACCAAATTTCGATAAAAAACTTAAAGGATAATCCACCCCATTGCACTGCGTATTATGATGCAAAGGGCGAGGACGAGAATTATCGAGAGAAGGTTAAGGAAAAGCTGGGCGAGCGCACGCCTCTACATTTATCACGGATATGGATCGGCCGTGAGGGGATAGGTATCGAGGCAGTCCTAACCTCGAGTCAGCGTGCGTTGACCCAATACCCCGAAGGAGCGGCCGCTCATGTTACCCTTACTACTGCCAAGGGCTGGCCACCGGAAAGTGTAGGTTGGATGGTGGGGCGGTTACGAGAAGTTCCCTTACAAGGTTATCGGTGTAAAAGGGGCCGCTGGACTTTGAAACGGCTCAAAAATGGTGAAGGGTTCTCAATTGACATTAAGACACAACGGAGGGATGGAGTGTTCGAAGAAGCAGAGTTGCCCCCTAAGGGCACCTATGCCATGAGGGCAGTGCTAACGGACCCGGGTGAGTCAGATTACCTCCTAGCGGAGGTGCCAGACAATTTATGGCCTCAGAGCGATGATGAGGTTGGACGGATGCGAGACGCCGAACCTCTAGTGATATCAGTGCAGCCGGGGATGCGCTTGCCAAACGTAAAACAGTATAAGCTACGACCTGAGGCCGATGTAGGCATAGCACCAGTAATTCAATCCCTGGTGGAACAAAAAATTATCGTGGAAACTAACAGCCCGTGTAATACACCAATTTTGTATTGTATTAATCGCGTTGTATTAATCAAATAAGATAGGCCCCTTCAATTATCCCCAATCATCTCTCTCTCTCCAAAGTGCCAGTAGCCGTATTGCAGCGTTCGCTCCCCCTTTTTGGTTTGTTTGCTGGCCCCAAACCGCCATTATGCATGCGGTAATCTGGAGGAAAAAGGGGAGGAGTGGGTTCGAGCACCAGGAACGAGGCGTGGCCTGTCAATGTCTCCTCAAGAGGTGGAGCCAGCGAGCCCTCGCCGGCCAACCAGGGCCGAGGTGAGCTGACCGGTAGGCGTGTCCTAGGAGCCGGCGGCTGGATACAGGAACGCCCAATAAAAGCGGCTGGGAGGGACTGCTTCAAGGGATTTGAACGGCAGAAGAGATCAGAGAGAGGCAGCAGATGAACACGACGAGTCATAAGGCAGGAGAGTGGGTCAGTTGACGGCGTCAATACCGCAGTATATTCGCATGGTCTGACCGCGTGAAACCGATACGTGCAGCTGCCGCTGGGTTTCGCCTCAAGCCCGGAGCGTGGACCGGAGCGCGACCTGGAGCGGACCTCGACGCTGTGCCAGCTGCCCGGACCTTCGTGCCCTGCCACCTGCTTGGACCTTCTCCCCCTTCCAGGCATTCCTTCCTGCCATTCCCTATTCATGTAAGTCTGCCTGTATTGTCCTGGGAGTGTTATATAAGAGTGTCCAAGGTTGCCCTATGTCCTTTTATTTCCTCTCCTTGTATAATCCCTTCTTTCGTTTCCTCTTGTAGATAGTGAATGAATGAATGAATGATCGTTTTAAGGCCATTTTCCCCGCTAGAGCGGGGGTTAGCCTTGCGGGCCCCATGACAATCATGGTTCCCTGTTTGAGGCAATGTTTTTATGGCCGGATGCCCTTCGTGACGCCAACCCTTGGTCACGCTCTTACGATGCGCAGGGATACGGTGTACCTATTCTAAACCGAGGTACATACCGGGATCATTCATCCCAGCAAGCTGGTACTCAATTTGCCGACCTCGGAAGGATGACAGGCTGAGTCAACCCCCCCTGGCGTTAATTCAGCGATCGACTGGGATTCGAACCCAGTATCCTAGGATCCCAAGCCGGCACCCGAACCGCTAAGCCAACACCAGATAGTAATAAATCATATTTGTTCTTCCTTTACCCTTCGTATTCTTTGCTTCCTCTCGTCCGATCATCTTAGTCTTTTCCCCATTGAATATCGGTGGCACGATTAGAAGCGCTCAGAATCGGGTGTCTATTTGTTAACGGCTCGAGCTGCGGATTGCTAAACCGCTCGGCAATCTTCCATCTTGCCCGTGGCTCGAGCAGAAGTAGCGTCCTGCTTTGCGGCGAGGTTGGCGAAGGTATCTGGGACTCCATTGACCAGTCACCCTGGTCAACCTCAACCCCGCAAAGGAGCGCAATACCTTCTAGGACTCGGACGGCCAGTGTGATAGACGAGGGGATTAAACCCCCCTCGGTAAGGGGAGTGCCGTAACCGAGATCCGCAACCATATATATACAGACTTGGCATTTAATATGGAATTTTTTTTTTTCTTGACTTGGGTTTACTTTCTGAACGCAGTATATCAATCTGGTGAGTTTTTTTTTACCCTCCGGTGATGTCTTTGTTGAAAGAACCATGTCACTGAATGTCTTTCGCAGCAAGAAGTCAATAACAGGATTATATCACAGGTGGCGTGACAAAATGTAAGGACAGGTACATTTGACGATTGGCTTCACCATCGGGTATACAAGGGTTGTTGCGTTCTGTATTAGTGGAAAACAACTGCTGCACGTCTACAAAAGTTGTTGCCGCTTCCTCTGGAGATGGTCTGTCAACTTGACAATGCTGTTTGTCATGGAGTGGTGGCTTTACGAAATTCTGGCATGAAACAGCGTGCTATTGCTCAGCAGTATGGCATCACTCAAGGTCAGGTGTCAAAGATCCTGAAACTAAATGCTCAGAGGGGTGTACCTACTCCAATACCGAGGCCAGGACATCCACGCAGAACCACAAGGAGAGATGATCGCCAGCTGCACCGGTTAGTCTGCAATGGCCGTACCAAGTCAGCTAATCGGTGTAGGGCTGAGTGGCATCAACTGACAAATGTGCCTGTATCCAGAAGGATAGTCAACCAACGACTGGTTCAAGCAGGCTATCGTGCCAGGCGTCCCCTGAGAAAGCCACGCCTGACCAGACAACACAGCCAGCGCCGATTGCAGTGGGCCAGAGAGCACCGTCAATGGCCGCCAGGACACTGGAATCACGTGACCTTCAGTGACGAGTCTAGATTTCTGGTCTATCGTCAAGATGGCCGCGTCCGAGTGCGCAGACAAGTGCATGAAGCCCACAACGAAGATTGTATAGTGCCAAGAGTCCAAGCTGGAGGTGGTGGGGTGACCGTTTGGGCTGGTTTTCATGCAAGGGGCAAAACTGACCTGGTTGTTCTGAATGGAAACCTGAACCAGTTCAAGTACAGGGTCATTCTGGAAGAAACATTGCTTCCATTTGCTCGTGCAGCCTTTCGAGGAAACTTTGTCTTCCAGGATGACAATGCACGGCCTCATCGTGCTCGCATGATCCAACACTTTCTTGCTGAACGTGGTGTAGAGCATATGGAGTGGCCTGCCATGTCCCCGGATATGAATCCGATAGAGAACTTGTGGGCAGAATTAACGCATCAAATCGACAACTTGGACCAGCAGCCGACCTCTGTGCGTGAATTGCAGCAGACTATTGTCACTGCATGGCAAGCGATTCCTGTCCAAACCTTGGCAAATCTCGTGAACAGCATGCCTCAATGTACCCGTGCTCTCCTGAATGCTCGTGGGGGTTACACGAAGTACTAAACTGTAATTTTACTGTCCGTAATCCCAGTCATAATTTACATTTGTTTATATTGAAAAATTGTTTGGCTAATGTGCAAAATAAAGAGATACTTCTGGAAAACGTACAGAAGTTTAACACAGTACTGTCCGTGAATTGAGTTCGATATCAGTTTACATCACTTTCGAGGATCAATTTATTTGCTTCGAAATGTCAAATGTGGTTTTTGTTTCTTTTAAACGTCACAATAACAAAATCTGGAATAATTTCAACATAATTCCAATTAACTTTTGGTTCTAAGTCATCTTGAAAAGTAAGTTCACCCCCACAAAAAATATATTCCATGTTAAATGCCAAGTCTGTGTATATATATATACACATATATATATTCGCTCATATATATATATTGAGGGAGGATAGATTGCTCGAGTATATATATATTGAGGGGCAATGTACAATGTACATTCAATGTACAATGTGCGCTGAGTGGGTTCATCAAAAATGTCGTGGTCTGAGAGGGTCATTAACCAGTGTGGCAGCTACATTCAAATGTAAGGTGTGCACAGAGGGAGCTGCAGATGGAGGAAATGTTGAGTTGGATCTTGGAGACGGCGTGAAGCTGGAAGGTGTGAAAACATTTTGCTACCTCGGAGACATGCTGAATGCAGAAGGTGGATCAGACTCGGCAACGGTTGCGAGAGTGAGATGTGCATGGAAGAAGTTTCGGGAACTGAGTGACATGCTGATGAGGAGGGGAGTGTCGTTGAAGCTGAAGGGAAAGGTGTATGCTGCATGTGGGAGAAGTGTTATGATTTATGGGAGCGAGACATGGGTAATGAACGTAGAGCAGCAACGAAGGTTGGAAAGGGTGGAAATGCGAATGGTTCGATGGATGTGCGGAGTATCGTTGAGAGAGAGGAAGACAAATGATGAATTACGAAAGATGATGGGAATAGAGCCTGTGATTGATGCTGTGAAGAGGAACAGGTTGAGATGGTTTGGTCATGTGTTGAGGAAGGATGAAAGTGACTGGTTGAGAAGAGTGATGGAAATGAATTTTTTTTTTTTTTTTTTTGTATACTGAATCGAGGCTCGTGAAAGAGCTGACATTTACTTCACAAACAAATCAACCAGACAAACAAAATATATAAAAAGAGGGAGCGGAAGACAAGATGGGAAGCACGCAAACACTTGAGAGCACACAACATTTAAGAGCAGGGAGATGTGTGGGAGGGAGAGGGCTTGGGGGGAGGAGGCGTGGGAAGGGGGGTGGGAGAAGTATAAAACACAAGGACCCCAAGGACTTCCAGGACACAAGTTGGTATTTCAAAAAGTGGAATTTGGGGTGAAATTATCGGGGATAGAAAAGATCAAGGTTTTGGATGGGGGAAGATAAGAGATGGTGGTGAACAGCTGTTTTAAAGACCTGGAGGGTGGAGTGGGATTGAAGAGAGTGAGGGAGTTTGTTCCAGAGGCGGGAGAAAAGAGGAATGAAGGAGTGAAGGTGAGCAGAGAGTCTTGATTTTGGCAGTTTAACCATAAGAGGGTTGCAGGCAGATCTTGTGCGACCTGTAGGAATATTTGCGGGACAGAGCCCAGAGAGAGCTGGGGGGGCAAGGCCAGAGAGGAGTCGGTAGAAGACAGAAAGACCACCAACCTGCCTGCGGTGAGTGAGTGAGAGGCCCTTGGAGTTAGCTTCATCGCGGGAGATTCCAATGATTCTGAATGCTTTGCTTTCAACAGCGTGAAGACGAGCTAGGTGTGAGGCAGGAGCACCAGCCCAGAGGGGAGAGCAGTATTCCATTGAGCTGCGGATGAAAGCCTTGTACGTGGTGAGGAGCTCAGGTGTGCCAAGGAAGGACTTCGCACGACGGAGGATGCCCATAGGAGAATGGAGAGAATGGAGAGATATTGTTTCCTGGCTCTCCTGAGGGTGGACACACACTTGTTTCGGGCTTTGTGAAAGGAAATGAGATTTCCTTCCGTTGGATTTGCTTTCCAGGAGACGAAAGCAAGTTGTTTCTGGGCAATAGCCTCACCACAAGATTCCGTGTACCATGGACGGGAGGAAGGGTATGACAACTGAAGACGAGATGGGATAAATCTGTGCATGAGAGAGAGCAGTTTACTTTGGAAGAATTCCCAGGATGAGTTGATGTCAGAGGTGGTAGAGATGAGAGACCAGTCCAGATGATTGATGGCTGCTTGAAGACCATGCCAGTTGGCCTGAGTGAAATGCCAGACTCGTCGACGCTGAGGAGGCTCTCTGAGAATGGTCAGAGAGATGTCCACTTTAACAAGCACATGATCAGATGAGCCGATTCGAGCAGAAGAAGAGCAGCAGACATTTTCAGGGAAGTTAGTCATAACCAAGTCCAGAAGAGAAGATGCTCCGTTGATTGAGATCCGGGTCGGGAAATTGACAGATTGTGTCAGTCCCAGTGAGTCACAGAAGTCCTTTGCTGAAGAGCCATGGCTGGTGAGAGAGGTACCCACACCCAGCCAACTGGCATGGTGACAATTGAAATCGCCACATATGAGGAAGAGAGAGTTGGGATGGGTAGATAGAAGTTGGTCCATATTCTCAGACAGCGAGATGTAGATGGAGTCATCACTGTTTGGTGCACGGTACAACACACATATGAACAAAAGGTGGGAGCGAAGGGGAAGCCGTAGCCAAAGGTACGGACGATTAATGTAGAAGGAAGTAGAGGACGGGGAAGACCGAGAAAGACTTGGCTGAAGATGGTGGAAGAAGAAATGCGGGCAAGGGGGTTAACAAGGAGAGATGCAGAAAATAGGGCAAGATGGAGAAGATTGTCATGGGGACCGCAAGGCTAACCCCTGCTCTAGCAGGGAAAATGGCCTTAAAATGCATGTTGTTGTTGTCTATATATATATATATATATATATATATATATATATATATATATATATATATATATATATATATATATATATATATATATATATATATATATATATATATATATAGATATATATATATATATATAGATATATATATATATATATATAGATATATATATATATATATACACGACCAGTCAAAAGTTTTCGAACACCTCAATCTTTCCAGTTTTTATTGAAATTTACGCATTTTAATGTCTCAATAAAAACCACCTTTAGAGGCCATTTTTCCCCGCAAAGCGGGGGTTGGCCTTTTTCGGGAACCGTGGTTGTTGTTGTTTTTCGGTCCCCTATTTGAAGCAATGTTTTACGGCCGGATGCCCTTCCTGACGCCAACCCTTTTTGCCGCCTTTAACGACAAACAGGGAATTACCAGTGAACTGGTACTCAATTTGCCGACCTCGGAAGGATGACAGGCTGAGTCAACCCCCCTGGCGTTAATTCAGCGATCGACCGGGATTCGAACCCAGGATCCTTGGATCCTAAGCCGGCACCCTAGCCGCTAGCCCAACACCAGGGATTTTAATGTCTCAATGTACTCTGAAATTAAGCATAGAACAAATAAACAATTGGAGATAAAAAATAAATCATAGAATCATTTTGTTTAACAAAATTTAACTTGAATTTTTGACTCGGCAAAGTAGCCACCTTTTGCAGATATAACCGCCGAACACACTCGTGGCATTCTTTCGACAATGCAAATCAAATATTGTTTGGGAAGTTCTTCCCAACACTGTTGCAGAAGTTCCCACAAATGTGCTGCACTTGTAGGTTGCTTTGCTTTCACCCTTCTGTCCAGTTCATCACAAACCAGCTCGATGGGGTTTAAGTCTGGAGACTGTGCTGGCCATTCCATGATTTGAAGCCTACCATCTTGTTCTTTTCCTCGAAGGTAGTTTTGACATAGCCTGGAGGTGTGTTTAGGGTCATTATCTTGCTGTAGGATGAATCCCTGACCAACTAGGCATATACCAGAGGGTATTGCATGGCGCTGCAAAATGCTGTGGTCGCCCTTTTGGTTCAGGGTGACAGTCACTCTGTGAAAGTCGCTGACTCTGGATCCAGCAAAAGAGCCCCAGACCATCACGCTTCCTCCTCCATGTTTGACAGTTGGTGTCACACACTGAGGAACCATCCTTTTGCCTACTCAACGGTGTACAAAAGCCCTGCGTGATGAACCAACGATATCAAATTTTGATTCATCGGTCCATAAGACCTTCTTCCAGTCTTCAGTAGTCCACTGGCGGTGCTTCATGGCCCAGACATGGCCCTTAATGGCCCAGGCAAGCCTCTTTTTCTTATTTTGCCATCTTAGCAATGGCTTTCTTACTGCCACTCGACATGTCAAACCTGCAGCTCAAAGTCTTCTCTTCAAGGTTGAAACTGAGACTTGCTTACTTCGACCAGTGTTAAGCTGTGCTTGAAGCTGTTGTCCTGTGAGCCGCCTATCATGCAAGCTGTTGACTCTCAGAAACTTTTCTTCTGATTTTGTTGTGGCTTTGGGTCTGCCAGACCTCTTCCTGTCAGAGTTTCCTCCAGTTTCCAATATACTACTTCCTGCAGTGCAATATTGTCAAAATAATGCTTCAGAGGGTGGAATAACAGTCTGTTCCAATACTGCTTTTATACAGACAGGAGGTTTGTAATCAAGTAATCAGCAGAGGTTGAGACACCTGTAGGAATTGTTTGCATCATCTTTCAAGGCTTAATTTACTTACATTGCTGCAGAACAGCTGTAAGTTGTTAACCCATTCTTGTTCCCTGAAGAAGGCCTTTTTTTACAATATAACTGTGCAATTTACATTATTTTCCCATTTTTGCTAACCTAAACTTTTATTTTTTTTTTACCTCGAGCAGTTTACTGCTTACCTTTGTACCATTTCAGGTTATTCACTGGAAATTAAACTGCGTAAATTTCAATAAAAACTGGAAAAATTGAGGTGTTCTAAAACTTTTGACCGGTAGTGTATATATATATATATTGTTGCGGATCTCGAGCTCGTCGACGTACTGAGGGGGGGGGGGGGTGAAGCCCTGCTCCCCCTCGAGCTTCGAGTCCACGAGACCGCCCCCACACTATCCTAGTGGTGGACGGATTGCTGGGCAATTCCAGCCGCCGAACCCACAGCTGACGTGTGGAAGGGTTAACGGTCACGACCCGAGTATCTTTGACACACGCAGCCGTGAGAACGGGGACTGAACCTCGCACGAGTCACGCTGGTATTTAACGCTCCGAGCGGTTTGTGCGTCGCGTAACTCGTGCCGTTAACACTATGGAACCCGATTGAGCGGTTTTAATTTGTGCAATGCTAGGTCAATGGTGAAAAGATGATGACGGCCAGGTTGGAAACAAACCACAGGATTTATTCACAAATGTACAATATTCAGAGAAAAGGGGCACAGTGGAGAATCTTAACGGCCTTACTTACGTTCCCAGACAAGGGCCCTCAGACTCGTTCGGGGAAGGGGAGGAAGAGGGGAACGCGCACAAAGCACGGCCACTTGGTGCAGTTCGCCTGGACGGGCTCGTTTGGCGGACACCCCCAAGGATGTTCGCGGCAGGGGCGCTGATCACAGTCGTGCACGTAACAGGAATCCGAGGAGCGTATCCCAAGGTCAGCGAGGCAGAGCGCACGTGCAGGGAGTCTAGGCAGAGGCCGTCAGGGCAGAGAGAGCGTTCAGAGTCCCGGGCCAGAGAGAGAGAGAGAGAACGGGGGTCCGGGCCGGGTTTTATAGAACCCGGAGCCCCCCTCGAATGTTCCACGGGCCTCTGGCCACTCCCTTCAGCCTCCATTGGCTGTAACTTATTGGCCACTCCCTCTCGCTCCCATTGGCTGTTCGCTGCTTACCGGCCACGCCCTCCAGCTCCTCCCTTGGCTGCTAGACTTGTCCTAGGCCCATGACATGGCACTTCAGGCTGCAATGAGGCCTACCATTACTCTACCTGCCTCAACGCATACTAACACTGGGAAGGAGACTATACTTCACATTTAATAAGAAATAACGAACGAAGCAAGGCTGCATGTTGTGGTGTAACTAACTATGGGGGGGGGGGGGGGCGGGGGGGGGTGTTGCCTTTATTTACAAAACCGAAACAAAAAAATATATATATATATAACCATATATATATATATATATATCTATATATATATACAGTCACATGAAAAAGTAAGTACACCCCATGTAAAGTTTTGACTTTTTCAACACATTTCAACATGCAGCTATTTGATCTTCATTTCAACAATATTGATAGATAAAGGTGATATAATATAACAAATTTCATGAAACATTTACATTGTGTAGTCCATTGTATAATTTAAATAAACATAAATGCAAACTTCGCATGTGGAAAAAGTAAGTACACCCCTACATTTATCACTACTTCAAATACCTCAAATTAGAATCAGGTGCACCAGCCCAGGTGCAAATGATTAGAACATCGTTAGAGAGGATCTTGGAGGAACCTGTCTTATTTAAACCTCAGACATTTCGTTTTTGTTTGCTCTTTGTGTTTGAATTGTGCGGCGTCACCATGCCAAGATCAAAAGAGCTCTCTGAGGCTTTCAGAAAGCAGGTTATAGATGCCTACGAGTCTATAGATGCCTACGAGTCTGGGAAGGATTTAAAAAGATCTCCAAACAATTTGAAATCAATCAATCGACTGTCCGGAAGATCATCTACAAGTAGAGAAGATTCCAAACAACTGCCACCTTGTTCAGGCCACGCCGCCCCAGCAGGTTCAGCTCGAGAG
Organism: Myxine glutinosa; assembly: GCF_964187855.1. Lineage (NCBI taxonomy): Eukaryota > Metazoa > Chordata > Myxini > Myxiniformes > Myxinidae > Myxine > Myxine glutinosa. The sequence continues at coordinate 49,562,836 of NC_136266.1, read as the reverse complement.
CAGACGGCAAGATGCTGAAAAGAAGTCTCTAAGAACCCCAGAATGTCATCACGGGACCTACAGGTAGCTCTTGCCACTGTTGATGTCAAAGTGCACGAGTCTACCATTAGAAAGAGGCTGCACAAATTTGATCTGCATGGAAGGTGTGCCAGGAGGAAACCTTTGCTGTCCAGAAAGAACATCAGGGCAAGACTAAAGTTTGCCAATGAACTCCTAGGCAAAGCCCAGCACTTCTGGAACAATGTGCTCTGGACAGATGAGTCAAAGGTAGAGCTATTTGGCCACAGTACCAGAAGACATGTTTGGCGAAAACCAAAGACAGCATTTGGCCACAATAACCTGATACCAACTGTAAAGCATGGTGGTGGAAATATTATGGTTTGGAGCAGCTTTGCTGCATCAGGGCCTGGGCAGCTCATCATCATAGAATCCACTATGAATTCTTCATTGTACTAGAGGGTGCTTGAGGATAATGTGAGGCCATCTGTCAGAAAGTTGAAGCTCAACCGAAGGTGGACCTTGCAACATGACAATGACCCTAAACATACCAGTAAATCCACTAAGGAATGGCTGAAAAGAAAGAAATGGAGGATTCTGGAATGGCCAAGTCAAAGCCCGGATCTAAATCCCATCGAGATGTTGTGGGGGGGTTTGAAACGAGCTGTGCATGCAAGAAACCCCTCAGACATCGCACAGTTGAAAGAATTCTGCATGGAGGATGGGCAAAAATTTCTCCCAGTCGATGTCAGAGACTGGTAGACAGTTATAAGAAACGCTACTTGAGGTTGTTTCTGCCAAAGGGGGCAATACCACCTAATAGAGCCAAGGGTGTACTTACTTTTTGCACATGCGAAATTTGCATTGATGTTTATTTAAATTATACAATGGACTACAAAATGTAAATGTTTCATGATATCTATATATATAAAACACAGTGTGTGTGTGTGTGTGTGTGTGTGTGTGTGTGTGTGTGTGTGTGTGTGTGTGTGTGTGTGTGTGTGTGTGTGTAATGTTACCGATAGACTCCTAAACGGGGAGGCTCACGAACTTGATATTTGGCACAAACATGGCCATTGAGCCTGGTACGAACATGGTCGACCTAAAAATTTATTTCATAATATTTTTTAACCATATTTTTACCTCAGCGCATTTCAGCGAGGAATATTATGACCGGAATGGCAGAGCAGCGCGCTGATTCGCTCAGAGCGATCACGTGATGTTCCAACTTTGCCGCCATAATCTCACAGTTATGCGTTCGCACGTAATTCAGTTTTTTCACATTTCAGCAAGGAACATTGCCATTCACACCACATAGGTTTTTTTTTCTTTCATCTTTAGATCCATATTTTTAGCCATAATGTAGCGAACGTAGCGTAACGTAGCGTAGCTAACGTAGCGTTAGCACAACGTAGCGATCCTTGTTCAGGATCTTTGTCAGGTTCGCGAGCGAGTTAGCCAAAACGTAAAAGTGAAAATATATCGAATTTTTTATTCTTATTTACCTCAGCGCATTTCAGCGAGGAACATTATACACGGCATCTGAGCTGGTCGCAGAGCAGCGCGCTGATTCGCTCAGAGCGATCACGTGATGTTCCAACTTTGCCGCCATAATCTCACAGTTATTGCATTCGCACGTAATTCAGTTTTTTCACATTTCAGCGAGGAACATTGCCATTCACACCATATAGGTTTTTTTCACTTTCATCTGATATTTGTGATTTATTTCAAACAAACTGTATTTCCCATCTACACGGCCTATTAACGTTATGTAAAGTACATAAATTGTGTGGATTACATCATTTGTGGATGTGATCAATTGCCAGTAACCATCTATATCCCTCCCCTCCCCTTCCCTCCTCCCCCTCCCTCCCGCTCCCCCTCAACGCCCTACCCTCTCCCCTTCCCCCCTCCCCTCCCCCTCCCCCTCCCCTCCCCTTTCCCCCATGCCCCTCCCTTCCCCCCCTACCCCTTTCCTTTCCGCCCTACCCCTTCCCCATCCCCCCTCCCCCTCCCTTTCCCCCATGCTCCTCCCTTTCCCCCTACCCCTTCCTTTCTGCCCTACCCCTCCCCCCATCCCCTCCTCCCTCCCCCCACTCCTCTCCCCCTCCCATCCCTCCTCCACTACCCCTCCCCTCCCCCCCTCTTCCCCTCCGCCCCCCTCCCACCCCCTTCCCCCTCCCATCCCTCCCCCTCCCCATCCCCCCCCTCTTCTCCCTCTCCCCCTCCCCATCCCCCCCCTCTTCTCCCCTCTCCCCCTCCCCCCCCTCTTTTCCCTCTCCCTCTTCTCCCCTCCCCCTCCCCCTCTTCTCCCCTCCCCCCCCCCCCCTCTTCTCCCCTCCCCCCCATTCCCCTCCCCTCCCCCCCTCCCTTCCCCTCCCCCGCCCGCAATGCCGGGTACTTCTGCTAGTTTGTTATATTATATCACCTTTATCTATCAATATTGTTGAAATGAAGATCAAATAGCTGTATGTTGAAATATGTTGAAAAAGTCAAAACTTTACATGGGGTTGTACTTACTTTTTCACGTGACTGTATCTTTTTGAAGTGCTAAAATGTCTGATGCTAGTGGAACCCATGGAACTGATGCTAGTGGAACCCATGGGTCTGATGTGCACTGCAAGGCCTGAGAGAAATGCTGCGAATGTGAATGGATGCAATGCTTGTAGCTGCTGCAGATGCTGCGCAGAATCTGTGCATTTCTTCTCTTGTTATGCGTAAATTCGACTACTTTGTTCCAATTGTAATATTGAAGAAAAATAGAAACGAGTTATTAAACTACCATGTCCCAGGATATATAATGACGTTATTGTGGCGGACACAAAAGCCCACTGGCGTGGTGACATCATTCCACGCACGAAGTGGGCGGTGGCCACGCCCGAGGGGTAGGCGTGGCCTCATGATATACACCGGGCGACCAGCCCGGAGGAGTTCAGTGTTACAGTGTAGTCTTACAATAAAGACATTTATATGTTACCGCTTGTCCGCTTCCTCCTTGCTCACAAGCAGCGCGCGTAACGCCGCGCTTACTGGTGACCCTCGACGTTGGATCTGCCGGAGCGATCCTTCCACACGCGACGCCATCGCCATGGCCACCTTCGTCAAACTTCCAGAATTTTGGGAGGCTCAGGCCGAAGTCTGGTTCGTCCAGGCCGAAGCCCAATTTCAGCTTCGGCGCCTCACCAACGACGACCTGCGCTACTGCCATGTCGTCGCCTCCCTCGGGCCCGGCACGGCCGCTCGAGTTGTGTCCGTCCTTCGCCACCCACCGGACGGCCACAAGTACGAGGCACTCAAGCGGCTACTCCTAGCCACGTTCGGCCTCACGGACGACGCACGGGCCGATCGCCTCCTGGATCTCCCCGAGCTCGGTGAGACGCGCCCGTCGGTCCGAATGGACCATATGCTGTCACTGTTGGGCGACGAAGCCCCCGGTTCGCTATTCCGGGCGCTTTTCCGTCGCCAACTTCCAGCGCAGGTTCGCCTCGCGTTGGCCGGGACCGGGCTAACGGAACCCCGAGCATTGGCAGCCGAGGCGGACAAGTACTTCGCCGCTTCGGACACGCGGGCGAGCGTTGGCGTGGCCGTCACGGCCTTCGACGCTGATGTTCCACAGCATCATCTTCTACAGCACGCTGATGTTCCACAGCATCATCTTCTACAGCACGCTGATGTTCCACAGCATCATCTTCTACAGCACGCTGATGTTCCACAGCATCATCTTCTACAGCACGCTGTGGTTCAGCAGCATGCTGATACGCACCTCGTGAACGCCGCCACGCCCCGCCCACCGCCGCAGCGAAAACCGCCACCGCGGGGAAACCCGCCAACTCCACCGGCCTGGCGGAGCCAGCCGCGCTCCTCCAGCTCCACCACCTGGTGCTGGTTCCACGCCAAGTTCGGCCACGAAGCTCGGCGGTGTCATCCGCCGTGCTCCTTCAACGGGTCGGGAAACGCCCGGGCCGGCGCTCAATTGTGGCGATGAGCGCCGGCCGTTCGAGCAGCCTGCTGTTCATAATGGACACCTTCTCCGGGCGCCGTTACCTGTGCGACACGGGAGCACAGGTGAGTGTCATTCCCGCCGGCACGTCAGACAAGCACGCCGCGGGTGGGGGCCCCGCGCTGCTTGCCGCGAACGGGACGCCCATCCGTACGTACGGAAAACGCTGCCTCTCTCTGCGGTTTGGAGGGCAGGTTTTCCGATGGACGTTCGTCACCGCCGACGTGCCCATGGCACTGCTTGACGCGGACTTCCTGTGCGCTAATGGGCTCCTGGTCGACGTCAAGCGCAGACGGCTTGTCCAGGCCGAGACGTTCAGCTCGCTCGCATGTGCGTTGCCCAGCTCAACGAGCGGCTTGCCAAGCGGCTTGCCGAACGATTCGGTTCCGGCCACGTTGGTCTGTACGCTTCCGGCAGCGGACGCATTCACCCGCCTCCTCGCCGGCTTCCCGGCCCTCACGCGGCCCACCTTCTCGGCGGGGGCCGTCAAGCACGGGGTGGCCCATCACATCCCCACCGTCGGGCCACCGGTCTACGCCCGGGCACGCCGCCTCGAGCCGACGAACCTGGCGGTGGCAAAAGCGGAGTTCGCTACCCTGGAGCGACTCGGCATCGTTCGGCGCTCAGAGAGCGCTTGGGCGTCGCCGCTGCACATCGTGCCGAAGCCCGGCGGGGGATGGCGACCGTGCGGGGACTATCATCGTCTCAATGACGCCACGACTCCCGACCGCTACCCCGTCCCCCACATTCAGGACTTTTCCGCCCGTTTGGCGGGCAGGTCCTTCTTCTCGAAGGTGGACCTCATACGCGGCTACCATCAGGTCCCCGTCAGGACGGAGGACGTCCCGAAGACGGCGGTCATCACGCCATTCGGACTCTTCGAGTTCCTGCGCATGCCCTTCGGTCTGAAGAATGCGGCTCAGGCGTTCCAGCGACTGATGGACAGCGTCCTGCGCGACTTGGATTTTGTCTACGTCTACCTGGACGATATCCTCGTCGCCAGCGCGTCCCGCGAAGAGCACCTACGCCACCTCCGCACGCTCTTCGAACGCCTGGGCCAGCATGGCCTGATTGTGAACCCCGCAAAGTGCCGGTTCGGCGCCGCCACAATCGATTTTCTGGGGCACCGTGTCACCAGGCACGGAGCCGTCCCCCTGCCGGCCAAGGTGGAGGCGGTGAAGGGGTTTCCGCGCCCCCGCACGATCAGAGGGCTGCAGGAGTTCCTGGGCATGGTGAACTTTTACCATCGGTTCCTGCCCCGTATCGCCCAGCTCCTGCGCCCCCTGCACGAAGCTCTCCGAGGTAAGCCGGGCAAAGGCGACGTTACCTGGACCGAGCAGATGGACACGGCGTTCACGGGCGCGAAGCTCGCTTTGGCTAACGCCACCATGCTCGCGCACCCGGCGCCCGATGCACCGATCGCCCTCACCACCGATGCCTCGGACTACGCGGTGGGCGCGGTGCACGAGCAATGGGTGCGTGGAGCTTGGCAACCGCTGGCGTTCTTTAGCCGGCAGCTTCGCCCGCCCGAACGCCGTTACAGTACCTTCGACCGCGAGTTGCTCGGACTTCACTTGGCGGTCAGGCACTTCCGCCATCTGCTCGAGGGCCGGGCGTTCACTGCCTTCGTCGACCACAAGCCGCTGATCTTCGCGATGGGCAAGGTCACCGAGCCGTGGTTGGCCCGGCAGCAGCGTCACCTCTCGGCCGTGTCCGAGTACACGACGGACATCCAGCACGTCGCGGGGAAGGACAACCCGGTTGCGGATTGCCTTTCCCGGGCCGTCGCCCACGCAGTCCACCTCGGCATCGACTATGCCCGGATGGCAGCGGACCAGGCCGCTGACCCCGACGTCCAGGCCTTGCGGACCGCCGTCACGGGCCTCCGCGTCACCGAGGTGCCGTTCGACGGCGCGGGCGCGGCCCTCTTGTGCGACGTCTCCCTCGGGCGTCCTCGCCCCATTGTGCCCGCGGGCTGGCAGCGCCAGGTGTTTGACGCCATCCACGGCCTGTCCCACCCGGGCGCGAGGGCCTCCCAAAGGCTGATCGCTGACAAGTTCGTCTGGCATGGCCTCCGGAAGGCCGTCCGCGGCTGGGCCAGGACGTGCCTCGCGTGCCAGCGCGCCAAGGTGCACCGGCACACCCAGGCCCCGTTGGCCCCGTCCACGGTGCCGGAACGCCGGTTTGACCACGTCCACGTGGACCTGGTGGGACCTCTGCCCCCCTCGTGGGGTTTCACCTACGTCCTCACCATGGTGGACCGCACCACCCGGTGGCCGGAGGCCGTGCCCTTGGCGTCGACAACGGCGGCCGATGTCGCGCAGGCTTTCATCGCCACCTGGGTCGCCCGGTTCGGCGCCCCCTCAGACATCTCATCCGACCGCGGCCCCCAGTTCACCTCGGAGCTCTGGGGGGCGGTTGCGCAGGGGCTCGGGGTCCGGCTGCACCGAACCACGGCCTACCACCCCCAGGCTAACGGCCTGTGTGAGCGATTTCACCGCTCATTGAAGGCCGCGCTCCGGGCCACCCTCCGCGACGGCGGCTGGGTCGACAGGCTCCCCTGGGTCCTGCTGGGCCTCCGGACGGCGCCCAAGGAGGACCTGCGCGCATCCGCGGCGGAATTGGTCTTCGGGCAACCGCTGCGGGTGCCGGGCGAGTTCCTCCCCGACTCCACGGCACCATGGTCCGCGGCACAGCAGCGCTCCGCTCTGCAAGAGACCGCCCAGAGGTTCGCCCCGGTGCCAACGGCATGCCACGGGCACCCACCGACGCACGTCGCCCCGGAGCTTCGCACGGCGGAGTACGTCTTCGTCCGCCACGATGCCCATCGGACACCACTGCGGCCCCCGTACGACGGGCCTTTCCGCGTGCTGGAGACCGGGGCGAAGCACTTCACCCTGGACATCGGCGGTACTCCTGACCGCGTTTCGGTAGACCGCCTCAAGCCGGCCCACCTCGATGTGGACCATCCACCGCCAGTGGCCCGACCCCCACGTCGGGGCCGCCCTCCTGCCACGCCGCCACGGCGCCCCCCGGTCCTGCACCCATCCCAGGGGCAGCCAGGGGCATCCCACCTGGTATCCCTGCACCCCGGACGCCGCCGATCGCCAGGGGGCGCTTCGGCCGGGTCATTCGTCTGCCCCGCAAACTGGCCCTCCAGGTGCGCGGGAATTCTGGGGGGGCGCGTGTGGCGGACACAAAAGCCCACTGGCGTGGTGACATCATTCCACGCACGAAGTGGGCGGTGGCCACGCCCGAGGGGTAGGCGTGGCCTCATGATATACACCGGGCGACCAGCCCGGAGTTCAGTGTTACAGTGTAGTCTTACAATAAAGACATTTATATGTTACCGCTTGTCCGCTTCCTCCTTGCTCACAAGCAGCGCGCGTAACGCCGCGCTTTATTATATCTGATAATGAATGATATTAAAATAGATGTGCATGATGTGATGTGAGTTATATAATCATGGAGTACAGTGGACGTCTTCATTTGTATGCAACACAAGGTTGTGGAGGAGCATCACTGGCTGAGGGTGCGGCTGTGCAACGGATGCAGTGCCCTCTGCTGGTTCGGGCAGGAATTTGGAATTTGTTCAGGGTGCCGGCGATATCTCATCTACTCTTTGCGAAGGGCACCCTGGGATCTTTAACGTCCACCAGTGAATGGTGGCAGATGTGACGCCCGTTCAACGTCCATCCGAAGAATGGCACACACATTGATGAATCACTCTGCCTGTGAAAAATGACAGTTTATAGCTGGTCGGGATTCAAACCCAGGTTAGACAGCTTGGAGGTGAATGTGCGTACCTAGGGCATCCTGTCAACCCTAGTAGATCGGAGAAGTACTCCGTATGGATGGAGGGCATGGGAAAAAAAGGTCCCTGCATTAAAAGAATATGGCCAACACAATCAAAATGTCTGAGTATATTATTTTAGATCCGAGAATAAATGATATTAAAACAGAATGAAATACCCATACAGTCACTCGCTAACACTGACAGAAAGTTCATATGGTGGGAGGAGGGAGAACTATCTATATTGGTGGATGTTTTTTTTTGTTGTTGTTTTTTGCATACAGGTTCGAAGCTCGTGAAAGAGCTAACATTTATCACACAAAAAAATCAAACAGACACATACAACATATAATAAGGGGAGAGGTAGACATGATGGGGAGAGAAGGGGAAGCACACAAACACAGCATTTGAGAGCAGGGACATCGGGAGATCTGTGGGAGGGAGAGGGCTTGGGGGGAGGAGGCGTGGGAAGGCGGGGAGGGGTGGGAGAAGTATAAAACACAAGGACACTGCAAGGACTTCCAGGAAAGAAGTTGGCATTTCTAAAAAGTGGATCTGGGGTGAAATTAGTGGGGGTACAAAAGATCAAGGTTTTGGATGGGGGAAGAAAAGAGATGGTGGTGAACAGCTGTTTGGCCGAGAGGGAGGAGTGGGATTGAATAGAGTGAGGGAGTTTGTTCCAGAGGCAGGAGAAAAGAGGAATGAAAGAGTGAAGGTGAGCAGGGAGTCTTGATTTTGGCAGTTTAACTATAAGAGGGTTGCTGGCAGATCTTGTGCGACCTGTAGGAATATTTGGGGGACAGAGCACCGAGAGCTGGGGGAGCAAGGCCGGAGAGGAGTCGGTAGAAGACAAAGACCACCAACCTGCCTGCGGTGAGTAAGTGAATGGCCCTCGGAGTTAGCTTCATCGCGGGAGATTCCAATGATTCTGAAAGCTTTGGTTTCAACAGGGTGAAGCCAAGCTAGGTGTGAGGCAGGAGCACCAGCCCAGAGGGGAGAACAGTATTCCATTGAGCTGCGGATGAAAGCCTTGTATGTGGTGAGGAGTTCAGGTGTGCCAAGGAAGGACTTCGCACGACGGAGGATGCCCAGTCGGCGCCTGGCTTTGGAGGCCAGATTGGAAATGCGGTTTTCCCAGGAAAGATAATGGCAGATAGTGAGACCCAAAAGCTTGAGTGACAGAACTTCTTGGAGAGGATTGTTCAGCAAGTAGATGGGAGGGTTGTCCAGTCGGTCTTTTCAGAGACATAGTAAGAGAGTGAGATTTGTCAGGATTGAAAGACATGTTTCACTTGTTTGACCAGTCTGTGATTTTGTCCAGGTCTGCAGAGAGTGAGGAGGCTGCAGACTGCCGATCTGAGGGATGAGGAATAGAGCGGCAGAGAGTGGAGTCATCAGCAAAGAGATAGAGAGGATTTTCAAGAGAGACCGACAGATCACATTGATGAAGACCAGAAAAACGCACAGGGCCCAGAACACTGCGTTGTGGAACTCCAGCCTGAACAGGAAGGGGAGATTAGAGAAACCCATTTGGGGCCACACGTTGACTATGACTAGAGAGGAAGTCCGCAAGCTATGCGTGGAGATTTCCATGGATACCATAGGAGGAGAGTTTGGTGAGCAGAGTGGGGCCCCAGACCGTATTGAAGGCACGTGATATGTCAAGGGAGACCGCTCTAATTTCCTGTTTGGCATTGAGGTCCTCCATCCATTGTTGAGACAGCAGAAGCAGCATGTCCAGAGTAGAGTGACCTGGTCTGAAACCAAATTGATGATCAGAGATCAAGCCATTGAAGAAGAGGAAAGATTTGATATCCGAAGCAATGATGGATTCTATGACTTTGCTCATGATTGGGAGAAGGCTGATTGGTCTGTAGTTGCAAGAATCTGTCTTTACACCTTTGTTGTGCAAAGCAGTGATGTTGGCTGATTTCCAAGCTGATGGCAGATGACCTTGTGCAAAAGAGAGGGTGAAGAGAACAGAGAGAGGGAGTGAAAGAGCGGCAGAGCAGGATTTTAGGACCCTGGGCTGATGCCGTCTGGTCCAGTTGCAGAATCAGAGTCGAGGATTGAAAGAAACTTCTCCACCTTGTCAGGAGAAAAGGACACCGTGTCCAGGAGCAGCTGGGTACGACTGGGTACGGTGGATACAGAGCGGGATGGGTTTGGGACACAAGATTTAGAGGCAAACACAGAGTTGAGGCATTCAGCTTTTTCACATGCGGAGTCAGCTGTGTAGCTGTTTGAGGTGAGGGAGGGGATGGAGGGGAAACAAACACCAGAAACAGATTTGACCAGACGCCACCAGGATTTGGAAGAGGGAGACAGGTTTGAGAGTTCGGTCTTGAGAGTGGAGAGATATTGTTTCCTGGCTCTCCTGAGAGTCGACACACACTTGTTTCCAGCTTTGTGAAAGGAAATGAGATTTCCTTCCGTTGGATTTGCTTTCCAGGAGGCGAAGGCAAGTTGTTTCTGGGCAACTGCCCCACCACAAGATTCAGTGTACCATGGATGGGAGGAAGGGTATGACAACTGAAGACAAGATGGGATAAATCTGTGCAAGCGAGAGAGCAATTTACTTTGGAAGAATTCCCAGGATGAGTTGATGTCAGATGCGGTAAAGATGGGAAAGACCAGTCCAGATGATTGATGGCTGCTTGTTGGCCTGAGACCATGCCAGTTGGCCAGAGTGAAATGCCAGACTCGTCGACGCTGAGGAGGCTCTCTGAGAACGGTCAGAGAGATGTCCACTTCAACAAGCACATGATCAGATGAGCCAATTGGAGCAGAAGAGCAGCAGACATTTGCAGGGAAGTTAGTCATAACCAAGTCTAGAAGAGAAGATGCTCCGTTGACTGAGATCCGGGTCGGGAAATTGACAGATTGTGTCAGTCCCAATGAGTCGCAGAAGTCCTTTGCTGAGGAGCCATGACTGGTGAGAGAGGAACCCACACCCAGCCAGCTGGCATGATGACAGTTGAAGTCAGCACATATGAGGAAGAGAGAGTTGGGATGAGTCGATAGAAGTTGGTCCATATTATCAGACAGCGAGATGTAGAAGGAGTCATCACTGTTTGGTGGACGGGACAAGACACATATGAACAAAAGGTGGGAGCGAAGGGGAAGCCGTAGCCAGAGGTACTCCTGGGGGTGAGGTGGAGAGAGGGCAGTGCAGGGAGAGCAAGGAGGAGAGTTTTTCATAAAGATAGCAACCCCACCTCCAGGACGAGGCTCAGGTCTATCATACTGGAGGAGGGAGTAACCCAGGAGAGATATTGAGGAATCAGACATCATGAAGGAGGAAAGTTTGTGTTAAGCAGATCAAGTCTGGTTTGTCAGAAGCAACCTGTATGGAGAGATCAGTCAAGTTTAAGCGAAGTCCCCGGATGTTTGAGGTCCATACCGTTAATGAAGAGGAAGGGGGAGCATCGGATACAGAACAGGGGGGGGTGGGGGAGGGGTAGCGTAAAATGTGGAAGAGGAAGAAGAGCTGGGAGAGCTGTTGAAAGTGTGTCAGAGATTTCAGAATAGCTCGGAGAAAGGGAAGGATAGAGCGGACAAAAGGTTTGATGGTGATTGGGTGAGGCACAGTGAGGTGTTGTTTGAGAGGGGGGGCAGAGCGAGGAAGAAGGTTGGGGGAGATGGAGGTGAAAGTTGGAAGGGAGAAGAAGCGGGGAGGACGCTTTGAGGAGGAGGGGTGAGAGGGGGTAATTGGAGAAAAAAGGAGGGTGGGGAGATTTGAAGGGGAGGGGTGAGGAGGGAGATTTGGAGGGGAGGGGCGAGGGGGGAGTTTAGGAGGGGAGGGGGAGATTTGAAAGGGATGAGTGATGGGGGAGATTTGGAGGGGAGGGGCAAGGGGGGAGTTTGGGAGGAGAGGGGTGAGTTTATGAAGGAAGGGGTTAGGGGGGAGTTTTGGAGGGAAGGGGCAAGGGGGGGATTTGAAAGGGATGGGAGATGGGGGAGATTTGGAGGGGAGGAGGGAGTTTTGGAGGGGAGGAGGGAGTTTAGGAGGGGAGGGATGAGGGGGGAGATTTGAAAGGGATGGGTGATGGGGAAGATTAGGAGGGGAGGGGTGAGTTTGGATTTTAGAAAGTGTTTTACGATTCATGGGAAACAAACATTTTTTGCAAAATGAGTTTCTTGTGACCTTCGAGTCAGAGATATGTTTGAAAACGATGGAGGAGGGGTGGAGTGCAGGTGAGTTTAGGGAATGTAGGAAGGAGGAACTGTAAGAGATGGAATTTTTTTTGGAAATGAAGAGATTTGGTGAGCAAGTCAAAAGCAACCCTTTGAAGAAGAAGAAGAAAAATGTGTTATAATATACGACAGAATACAGCACTTCAGGGGAAAGTTTAAACATTTTAAAATTTAACAGTGAAAACTATCTGGGGAATTGGGGGTGAAACACGTGGTCGAAGAACGAACGAATAAGAACAACGAATAAACGAATAAAAACAAAGAAGGAAATGTTTTTTTGTTTTTTTTGGGGTTAAGATTTTAAACAAGGAAGAATGGGGTGAAAAGACTGGGAAAAACTGAGAGAACGAAAGTAAATGGACCACAATCGACCACTGAGAGAAAAAACAAAGCCTCAAGGTAGGAAACAAAGTACTAGGTCGCAAATCACGCGGCGCGAAATAACCGATGATTTTTTATACAGGTATGAAAGATTAACACCGAGAATCTTCCTCGGGACACACTGTAGGTACAAACACCATAAGATAAATTCAGTTTCGACAAAAATACAAATGTGAACAATTACTTAACTTCGATAGTGTGGAGAGCATGGACAGCTTCGAAAAAACGTGACCTCGCCGGCAAGATCTCGCAAGATCTCCATATTGCAAAATGGTATTGCAAATGCAAAAATGCAAAAGATATTGATACATTGAGTACATTGTACACTAGCAGAGGTACCCGGCTTTGCACGGGAGTGGGAGGAGGAGGGGAGGGGGAAGAGGAGGGGAGGGGAACGCTAATTTTAAAACCCGAAATTTTTTAAATGTTTATGTCTCCGTGACATTCCTGGGACCATCCCGAGTCGAACAGTACTTTCCGCTCGCAAATCCGTCCACGGGTTCTCGAGATCTTAGAGATTGTAGACCCGAAGTTTTTTTAATTTTAAGGTGTGCTGTAGTCAGAAGCGCTAGAAGCGCTGCGCTCCCTCCCTTCGAATCCCTCTCTCTTCTGCTAGTGCTAATAATACGCTAATTTTAAAACCCGAAATTTTTTTAATGTTTATGTCTCCGTGACATTCCTGGGACCATCCCGAGTCGAACAGTACTTTCCGCTCGCAAATCCGTCCACGGGTTCTCGAGATCTTAGAGATCATAGATAGAGGCCAACTCTACTTTATATATATAGATGTTAACAAAATTATCAGCATCTATTTATTGTCGGGTCTATTCTTGTAATCCCTCGAGTGTCCAGGCAGGGCACTGATACCCTCAAGTGTATGCATTGGCATAATTAGCCCAATATCACAGATTTTAACACGTGTTCTTAGTGTGAATTAATCAGATTGCAGCAATACAAAAAAAGTAAATTTTATTCAATGGACAATCAACACACCTCAAACCAAAGTGACTAAAAGAGTTGGGAAAGTCCACTGCCCATTGAAATTACACAGAAAGCATCACATCTTCAAGCCGCCGTTATGTAAAACATTGGCAAATGGTACATACTTTTTAGACTTGAGTTTATACAAAATAACAAAGGAAAAAAAAACAAAAAAAAAACTTACATGATTATTCCAGGTTGATTTTATAACTGCAAGACAACACACTCACAGCTATCTAAAAAGTTAAAACATCTTTAGGAAGTAAAATCTTGTCCCTGTTTTCTATATATATTTACACCTGGATATGAGGATCATCTAAAAGGATGTGTGGAATGTTCCACAAAATTGTACGTGTATAACAACTGTTTTGGAAAGTGCTTTTTCCAAAAGATGGCACAATTGTAAATACCACTGTAAGCAAAACACCAAATCGCAATCACTTTCAGTTACATCACTTGGGTTTGTCTTGGAAGTTTTGTGCCAGCACTGAATATCAAACGAATCAAAATTAATACACAGACGCCGCCATGAAAATTCGAACGATAGAGAAAACTAGGTGTGACCAACATTCCAAAAGAAAACAAAAATTAAACAATTACAAGACCGAAGCGTAAACGATAAATGGCACAACGGACACGACAACAGGGAGAAAGGTCAACATCGGATGATCGAATGAGGTTCATACAAACCAAAAACTTCCATCACTATAGCCCTACATTCTCCCAACCTTCCAGCACAAGCTCGGTTCCTCCCACTTTTTCCCGCCCACAGAAATGAAAATAAAAAAAACAGCAGCAACATATCGGAAGGGCATGGGCAAGGGAGGGGAAGAGGCCAAAACTTTATACAACAGTTAAACATTTTAATGTTCATAAAACATCCCAAGGGAATATCACTGTCTCACGAGTCGTAATCTTCGTCATCGTCGTCTGTAGGGGTTTTGCTCATTGGCACGGCAGGCATAGGCAGGCCAGTGCTGGGTAAAGGGAAGAAGCGGCAATGCAGTGGTGGTTGTGGTGGCACAGGACTGGAGTTTGGTGGGCTGCATCACATGACATGCTGTGAGTCACATGCTTCCTAACGCAAGGCAAATAAGCTGATAGCTATACAAGTACATGCACAAATACGTTTGAAAACCGACAAAATTTACCTTGCGGGGAGGTCCGTAGGCCTGCTTACACCAGAATGTGTAGCCTCATCAACCTCATCTTCTGACATGGTCTCCTCATAGTCTTCCTGTAAGAAATAACATAACCACGTTTGACAAAGCCACACGTTTGCACGATTCAATTATCTTGAAACCAAACGTGCGCAAACAGAAGTCATAATGGTGCAGAATAATTGTCGAGAAATACAGCTTGGAGCTGCTGGTGGGGGCACTGCAGCTCAAAACACCCAATCTGTCAAAGAGCGCATTATGCTAGCTGTTTCATCTGCAATAAGCACGTTAAAGATCCTTTTGTTTATTTCACAAGTTGAGACCATTGGGCTGCTATCCAGGCCAAAGAAGCATTGGGTTTATCATTATTTTGATTTGGATCTCTCCTCCACCATAAACCACTGCAAAAAGCTCTGGGAATGATGTGCATCAGGTGGGAGGTCCTCTGCTCACAGCGCAGCATCACAACAAATATTTTGATTGGCTTGTTTGGTCTTCCTCTTCCTATCTGAGCATTCAGTCCTTGATGCTGGGATCCCAAGTTCAAATCACATTATACTGCAACAATTTGCCACTTGGCTACTGATGTCCTTGCAATTCATGTACAAACTCATTAATATGTCGTTGGACCCCACAAAATACATACATGTTTATATTGTCACGTCTGTGGCCGATGAAAACCAGCCTTGGACGGAAAGCCGAACAGTTAACTCCGAGGCAGCAGTTCGAAACTTGGCGGTATTATTTTTGGCGCGCTCGGGAAAAGAAAACCAGGGTGCTTACCTCAGACGGAACCACATGGGGCTTGTTCCTCGAACCCACAAACACCGATACGAGACAAGGAAAATTCACAATACAAGAAATGAAATGCAACAATAAAGGATTTAATTAAATAATTGTAAAACGGTAAAATGTCAAAATTAATGTTGAGGTAAAAACGATAGTTCTACTTGATGGACCATCAATGCTGACACAAATACAGACACACTGGGGAAAGGTAAAAGAAAAGAAATGTCCCCTTTTTATGGCACTCAGCTCTGGTCTCAACGAGCACTTTTGTGAGATCGGTCGATGAGAGGACCACGCGTCAAAGCGCCCAAACAATGGCGCCGGTCAATCACGCGTGCACCCAGAGCCATGAAGCGGCAGCAAGACATCCTCCTCTCTCTCTCTCCCTCTCTCTCTCTCCTCGCCAGGAAGTACAGCACAGCCACAACCTCCCCGAAGAGCACCGCGTCAAACAAGAGCACCTCCTTCAATGTGGCAAAGGCTCCACAAAGCTCCGTTGTTCTCGTCCTGAGCACACCCAAGAAGAGCGACCGTCCGCCACGAAGCCAGCACCAGAGACAGCGAGAAAACGGATTCTTCCTCTTTACTCCTCCTCGAACCTTCCAGCCCTGACGTCACACTCTGTCCAATCGCCCGAGCGCTGTTCATCACCCCATGGCTGCTTAACCAATCACAAAGCTCAGGGCGTGATCTCTCCGTGACGAGTTGTCGGGGGTGGAGTTTGGTCTGTATCGGCAAATGTGCTGGGTTTTCATTGGCCCTTGTGGCGTTGTGAGCGAATGGAGATCATTGCATGGCTGGCTGAGTGCATGTAAAAAAAACCCACACAGCAAAAGTCACAGGGGCAATTACACACTGGAGAATTACTCTTAAGCCCTGTCTAGTTAACACAAAAGCCACGCCCCTTATGGTGACATGCAAACACTTAACCTGACAGGTTCCCTACTTATTACATCGAGGTTCTTCTTCTTCACATCCAAGGTCCAGGCTAAAACCTACACGATCCCAACTCCATCATGGTATTTCTTCCCTACCCCCACAAACGTAACAATATATATATATATATATATATATATATATATATATATATATATATATATATACATACATACATACATACATACATACATACATACATACATACATACATATATATATATATATATATATATATATATCTATATATATATACAGGGTCCGTCAGGGAGGTGTGACGATTTTCAGAAAACTCATACACAGTTATTTTTAGTCGAATTTCAATTTTTTTTTTTTTTAAAGACTACATATATAATGCCATGTAATACACTGTAACAAAGACATCTAAAAAAATGTAATTCATGTTTGAAAAATGACCATCTAAATGGCGGCCGTTCTTGTCCAAGCATTCTTGCAGACGCGCGGAAAAGTTCCAGCATTTCTCAGCACAGCAGCATCCCTCAGCAGTTCCAGCATTCTTTCTGCGAACGTAAACCGCCATACGAAATCATTCTGCTGCAGTTCTTGAACCACCATGATTTTGTACGTGTGATAATGAAGGTCCAACTGCAAAATTCGACGAACTGATCTGTCTGACATCCGTAGAGCACGAGCGTGCCGTACCGCTGACCGACGAGGGCTGGCCTCCACAGCTTGTCGAACCCTTTCGATGTTTTCCGGGGTCCTAACGGTTCGATCACCTCCCCGAGCTGCTCCCGGCCCCACAGATCCAGTTGTCCTGAAGTTTTTTACCCACTTCAATATTGTGTTTTGAGATGGAACGGCTCCACGTCGACCAACATTGAAGTGAGTACGAAATCTGCGCTGAGCACCACCGAACTACCCGTTTGAATAAACGTCTCAACAACAAAGACGCGATGTTCAATCGTCCACAGCTCCATGGCTACTGAAATGGCGCCTAACAACGAGTAACCAACAGCCATCACGCATGCGCTAGACCCCCCCCACTTGCATTGTTATACCCAATTCAAACATGAATTACATTTTTTTAATGTCTTTGTTACAGTATATTAAATGGCATTATATATGTAGTCTTTAAAAAAAATAAAAATTGAAATTCGACTAAAAATAACTGTGTACGAGTTCTCTGAAAATCATCACACCTCCCAGCCAGACCCTGTATGTGTGTATATATTATATATATATATATATATATTGGTATCTGCAATCTGGTTCTCCCACCTAATGAGCGAACATCATGACGTCATCGCCATGCATGTCCGCATTGCTTGCAAAGCTCCAGAGGAACCATCTAGCAGTGCATCATTATGGATTATAAATTCAGATATTGTCACAAGTGCATGCAAAACTCACAGTTACCGACCTGGTTTCGCCCTTGTTGGGGCTTCATCAGGGCAACGCAGTGAGCCTTCCATACACTTGTAACTCTGTGAACCTTTCGGTTTTTATATCAGTCACTATGCGACCTTCATATCATCAGTGGAGAAACGCCAGCAAGGTGTCCCATGCAGCTGCTGCTGCACCTTGCTGGGAGCGATAAGCACCGCCTGCCACACGGTAACGTTATCTCTGGTATCCACTCATCATATGGAGTCGACCTGGTTGCGGTTGGGAGTTACTAATAATGGTATCTGTAATCTGGTTCTCCCACCTAATGAGCGAACATCATGACGTCATCGCCATGCATGTCCGCATTGCCTGCAAAGCTCCAGAGGAACCATCTAGCAGTGCGTCATTATGGATTATAAATTCAGATACTGTCACAAGTGCATGCAAAACTCAGTTACCGACCTGGTTTCGCCCTTATTGGGGCTTCATCAGGGCAACACAGTGAGCCTTACATACTTTTATTCATATTACATACTTTTTATTCATATTACATACTTTTATTCATATTACATACTTTTTATTCATATTACATACTTTTATTCATATTACATACTTTTATTCATATTACATACTTTTATTCATATTACATACTTTTATTCATATCACATACTTTTATTCATATTACATACTTTTATTCATATTACATACTTTTATTCATATTACATACTTTTATTCATATTATTACATACTTTTATTCATATTACATACTTTTATTCATATAACATACTTTTATTCATATTACATACTTTTATTCATATAACATACTTTTATTCATATTACATACTTTTATTCATATTACATACTTTTATTCATATTATTACATACTTTTATTCATATTACATACTTTTATTCATATAACATACTTTTATTCATATTACATACTTTTATTCATATTACATACTTTTTATTCATATAACATACTTTTATTCATATTACATACTTTTTATTCATATAACATACTTTTATTCATATTACATACTTTTTATTCATATAACATAGTTTTATTCATATTACATACTTTTTATTCATATTACATACTTTTATTTTATATCAGCCACGTGGCAGGCCAAGGTGGCAGGCGGTGCTTATCGCTCCCAGCAAGGTGCAGCAGCAGCTGTATGGGACACCTTGCTGGCGGTTCTCCACTGACGATATGAAGGTCGCATAGTGACTGATGCTGTATATATATATATATATATATATATATATATAAATAAATAAATATATATACATATATATATATATATATATATTGTTGCGGATCTCGGAGTACGGCACTCCCGTTAGCAAGGGGGGGGGGGGTAATCCCCTTGTCTTGTTGAGCTGGCCGTCTCCGGTCCTGGAACTATCCCGCTCTTTGCGGGGTGAGATTGGCCAGGGTGATTGGTCAAAGGCTTCCCAAATACCTTCACCAATCTCTCCGCAAAGCAGGGAGATGAGTCCCTGCTCGAACCGCGGATGTGATGGTAATTGCCGAGCGGTTTAGCAATCCACGATCCGAGCCGTTAGCAATAAAACTAACCCAATTCTGAGCGGTTCTAATCGTGCCACAGGTATTCAATTGGGAAAAGACTAAAGCGACTGGATGAGAGGAACCAAAGAATAAGAAGGGTGAAGGAAGAACAAATATGATTTATTAACTACACTAAAAGAGGAAACGAAAGGCAAGAAGAATATACAAAAGAAGGAAATAAAAGGACATAGGGCAAGCTTATCTAAACAGTCTTAACTTATCACGACCCCAGGACAAACAGACAGACTCACATGGAATGGTAGCTGGTAGGGGAGGAAGGTCCAGGCCGATGGTTCCAGGCGATGGGATCCGTCCAGGCTCCGGGTCCGCGGGCGAAGAACGGCAGGCAGCTTCGCGTATCGTTGGCGCGTGACCGGACCTTACATATGCGAGGGGCTGGAATACTGCTTACGTCTAGCGTGCCGAACGCTCTCAAAACCACACGGCAGTTCGTATCACACGATCGTCCCAAGCGATCCTCCGCGCAATGTTCTTATCATTCGCCGCCTCTGCGCTGTTCTCTCAAGTTTGCCGATCATCTGCCGATCTTCTCTCCTCTCTGCCGATCATCTCCCCCGCATCTGCTCTCCTCTCTTGCATCTGCCTTCTCCGCATCTCCCGCATCTCCCGAAGTAGTCCACGGCGGCACTTTTATTACAAGCCTCGCGTATCAAGCCGCGTCCGCTTCGCTCCGCCTACTCGTGAACACGCCTCGGCCCGGATTGGTCGCGATGGTTCATTGGTACCTCCCCTCGTGACGCGTTAATGGGGCCACGCCTATGTTCCTGGCCGCTCCTCCCTTTTTCTCCCACTCTGCCACGTGGCTTATGGCGGCAGGCAGGAACAACCAAAAGGCAGCGAACGCTGAGGCGGCTGCGGCTGGTAGAGGCGCGTAATACAATTTGGAGGGCAGATTACGCCGCACAAATGAATGGAATGGGAATTTGAGAAGGGGCCTAGGTTATTTGATTAATACAAGGCAGATTCAACTATTGGAAACAGATCCTTACCTGAAACACATACCAATGAAATAACTAAAGAAGAAGACTATGGTGTGCTACGTGTTGCTCAGGGCCTAACTAGGGTGCGACCTTTGACCTTTTCACCAAAAATGGGAATATTTACAGGGGATTATTTATAAGGGAATATTACAGATATTTACAAAGTGGAGGGTTCTAAAAACCACAACAATATATATATATATATATATATATATACAGACGGCATTTAATATGGATTATTTTTTTTGTGGGGGTCAACTTATTTTTCAAGATGTCTTAGAACCAAAAGTTCATTGGAATTATGTTGAAATTATTCTAGATTTTGTTAATGTGACCTGTAAAAGAAACTAAAACCACATTTGACATTTCGAAACAAATAAATTGATCCTTGAAAGTGATGTAAACTGATATCGAACTCAATTCATGGACAGTACTGTTAAACTTCTGTACGTTTTCCAGAAGTATCTCTTTATTTTGCACATTAGCCAAAATTTTTTTAAATAAAAACAAAAGTTAAATTACGACTGGGATTACGGACAGTAAAATTACACTTCAGTACTTCGTGTAACCCCCACGAGCATTCAGGAGAGCACGTACACGTTGAGGCATGCTGTTCACAAGATTTGCCAAGGTTTGGACAGGAATTGCTTGCCATGCAGTGACAATAGCCTGCTGCAATTCACGCACAGAGGTCGGCTGCTGGTCCAAGTGGTCGATTTGACGCGTTAATTCTGCCCACAAGTTCTCTATCGGATTCATATCCGGGGACATGGCAGGCCACTCCATATGCTCTACACCATGGTCAGCAAGAAAGTGTTGGTTCATGCGAGCACGATGAGGCCATGCATTGGCAGCTTGGAAGACAAAGTTTCCTCGAAAGGCTGCATGAGCAAATGGAAGCAATGTTTCTTCCAGAATGGCCCTGTACTTGAACTGGTTCAGGTTTCAGAACAACCAGGTCAACCAGGAACAACCAGGTTTCCATTCAGAACAACCAGGTCAGTTTTGCCCCCTGCATGAAAAGCAGCCCAAACGGTCACCCCACCACCTCCAGCTTGGACTCTTGGCACTATACAATCTTTGTTGTAGGCTTCATGCACTTGTCTGTGCACTCGGACGCGGCCATCTTGACGATAGACCAGAAATCTAGACTCGTCACTGAAGATCACATGATTCCAGTGTCCTGGCTGCCATTTACGGTGCTCTCTGGCCCACTGCAATCGGCGCTGGCGGTGTTGTCTGGTCAGGCGTGGCTTTCTCAGGGGATGCCTGGCACGAGAGCCTGCTTGAACCAGTCGTTGGTTGACTAGCCTTCTGGATACAGGCACATTTGTCAGTTGCTGCCACTCAGCCCTAATCCGATTTGCTGACTTGGTATGGCCATTGCGGACTAATCGGTGCAGCTGGCGATCATCCCTCCTTGTGGTTCTGCGGGGACGTCCTGGCCTCGGTATTGGAGTAGGGACACCCCTCTAAGCATTTTGTTTCAGGATCTTTGACACCTGACCTTGAGTGATGCCATACTGCCGAGCAATAGCACGCTCTTTCATGCCGTAATTTCGTAAAGCCACCACTCCATGACAAACAGCATTGTCGAGTTGACGGACCATCTCCAGAGGAAGCGGCAATAACTTTTGGAGACGTGCAGCAGTTGTTTTCCACTAATACAGAACGCAACAACCCTTGTATACCCGACTGTGAAGCCAATCGTCAAATGCACCTGTCCGTACATTTTGCCATGCCACCTGTGATATAATCCTGTTGTTGACTTCTTGCTGCGACAGACAATCAGTGATATGGTTCTTTTAACAAATAAATCACCAAAGTGTAAAATAAACTCACCAGATTGATATACTCAGTTAAGAAAGTAAACCCAAGTCAAGAAAAAAAAATATATTCCATATTAAATGCCAAGTCTGTATATATATATATATATATATATATATATATATATATATATATATATATATATATATATATATATATATATATATATATATATATATATTTACAGTTTCGCACGACCCTCCTGCCCTTACCAAGGGGAGATTAAGCCCCTTGTTCTCCTTGGGTCGTCGCAACCGCAAGATTTGAATCGCCACTCCCGGGCAGACGCGAGACAGGGTTTCGGGACGATGTTCGCGCGTACCTAAGTACTCACGCCGCCGCGGAAGCGGGGATCAAGTCTTGCACGAACCACGCGTAATTTGAGTGCACCCGAGCGGATGGCGCACCACGTGGTCCGTGCAAATACCTTATTATTGGAACCCGATTCGAGCGGTTTTATTCGTACCACGCTTAGTCAATGATGGAAAACACAAAAGCAGTAGAATCAAAGGAAGAACACAGGTTTAATAATTATTTACACTATTATGTACAAGTCGAAGAGCCACAGAGCAGAACTTAAGCAGTCTTAACTTATACCCAGACACGGGCCCGATCACACTCACAGGGGGGAATGAAGAAAGGATGATGTTCAGGCGCTGAACGCGGCGGTTTGGTCGTCCAGGTATAGCTTCGCCCGGCGTGGCCCTCCCCGGTCACAGCACGTCCCTCGATGAAGGCAAGCAGGTGGCGGGAGGAATCCTTGTAGCGCGTCTCTCAAACAAAGGGCAGAGCAGGCAGGCGGGAAAATATACGCGTCTCTCGCCAGGCTTGGCGGTTTCTCACAGCGCGATTAATTAACGGCGTGCTCTCACTCGCGTAACTCGATAGGGAGGATTCGCCTCAAGCTCAACTGAGCGTTCAAACTTGTTCAAGCGCCTCTCTCATAACTTGTTCACTCTCAAGCGCCTCTCCCATAACTACTTCAAGCGCCTCTCCCCAAAACTACTCGGGTGGGGGCATTGCGCAAAGGGTTTTAT
Source organism: Myxine glutinosa (assembly GCF_964187855.1). Classification (NCBI taxonomy): domain Eukaryota; kingdom Metazoa; phylum Chordata; class Myxini; order Myxiniformes; family Myxinidae; genus Myxine; species Myxine glutinosa. The sequence continues at coordinate 49,539,814 of NC_136266.1, read as the reverse complement.
TGCCACACCCCTTGGCCCCATCGAATGTTCTAACCACGCCTTTTGACGCAGTGCTAAGCCACTCCCTTCGAGCCCTGATTGGCGGCTCACGCTTATGGTCGGCTTCTTCTCCGCCTTCCTTCGGTCTTGCCTCGACTTGTCAGGCCTGCCTCGTGTTAATTTGCACCAAAAACCACAGTATCGAGGCGTCATAAGCAATGAAAGGACCTCACTCTCATTATTCTACTCAACGCAAAACTAACACAGGAAAAGGACTATGCTCACATTGACAAAGACATAACTGAACTATCGCGAGGCTATGTGTTGTAGTGTGACTAAACTGTGAGGGGGAAATTAACATTTATTTGTAAAGAACTCAAAACCGCAACAATATATATATATATATATATATAGACTTGGCATTTAATATGGAATTTTTTTTTTTTCTTGACTTGCGTTTACTTTCTGAACTCAGTATATCAATCTGGTGAGTTTCTTTTACCCTTCGGTGATGTCTTTGTTGAAAGAACCATGTCACTGATTGTCTTTCGCAGCAAGAAGTCAATAACAGGATTATATCACAGGTGGCGTGACAAAATGTAAGGACAGGTACATTTGACGATTGGCTTCACAATCGGGTATATAAGGGTTGTTGCGTTCTGTATTCGTGGAAAACAACTGCTGCACATCTACAAAAGTTATTGCCGCTTCCTCTGGAGATGGTCCGTCAACTTGACAATGCTGTTTGTCATGGAGTGGTGGCTTTACGAAATTCTGGCATGAAACAGCGTGCTGTTGCTCGGCAGTATGGCATCACTCAAGGTCAGGTGTCAAAGATCCTGAAACGAAATGCTCAGAGGGGTGTCCCTACTCCAATACCGAGGCCAAGACGTCCACGCAGAACCACAAGAAGAGATGATCGCCAGCTGCACCGGTTAGTCTGCAATGGCCGTACCAAGTCACCTAATCGGCTTAGGGCTGAATGGCAGCAACTGACAAATATACCTGTATCCAGAAGGCTAGTCAACCAACGACTGGTTCAAGCAGGCTATCATGCCAGGCGTCCCCTGAGAAAGCCACGCCTGACCAGACAACACAGCCAGCGCCAATTGCAGTGGGCCAGAGAGCACCGTCAATGGCAGCCAGGACACTGGAATCACATGACCTTCAGTGACGAGTCTAGATTTCTGGTCTATCGTCAAGATGGCCGCGTCCGAGTGCACAGACAAGTGCATGAAGCCCACAACGAATATTGTATCGTGCCAAGAGTCCAAGCTGGAGGTGGTGGGGTGACCGTTTGGGCTGCTTTTCATGCAGGGGGCAAAACTGACCTGATTGTTCTGAATGGAAACCTGAACCAGTTCAAGTACAAAGTCATTCTGGAAGAAACATTGCTTCCATTTGCTCGTGCAGCCTTTCGAGGAAACTTTGTCTTCCAAGATGACAATGCACGGCCTCATCGTGCTCGCATGATCCAACACTTTCTTGCTGACCGTGGTGTAGAGCATATGGAGTGGCCTGCCATGTCCCCGGATATGAATCCGATAGAGAACTTGTGGGCAGAATTAACGCGTCAAATCGACAACTTGGACCAGCAGCCTGCCTCTGTGCGTGAATTGCAGCAGGCTATTGTAACTGCATGGCAAGCGATTCCTGTCCAAACCTTGGCAAATCTCATGAACAGCATGCCTCAACGTGTACGTGCTCTCCTGAATGCTCGTGGGGGTTACACGAAGTACTGAACTGTAATTTTACTGTCCGTAATCCCAGTTGTTACGTGGTCCTCCCTGTGACCACCTGGTCTCGGCGACCCCCGGACCTTGAGAGGAACCCCGCAAGAAAGATATATGATTTATATGCTTTCGGGACGCAATCAATACTAAGTAAACCCTCCATTTATTCTGTTACGTGGTCCTCCCTGTGACCACCTGGTCTCGACGACCCCCGGACCTTGAGAGGAACCCCGCCAGAAAGATATATGATTTATACGCTTCCGGGACGCAATCAATACTATGTAAACCCTCCAGTGGCCCAACAAAGGAAACAATCCCAATCAATAAGGAAACCACGCCAAGGATCCGGATCAATCAATAATATATTCACCCCTGAATAGAATCATCAACAACACAATACTTCAACGCTCAATATGAATATTCCAACAATATTTATAATATGGCCATCTTATATATTCCCCCCTTGAACCCCACTCACGGCACCCTCAATAGTCAATGTCCCTCACAATGTCTCTGGGCCCCTCCAGACCAAGGTGAAGGTCGAGGCCCAAGTAATTCGATCTCCGCACACGGGCGGTTGAACGGACCCCTGGCTGACGTGCTCCAAACGTGCACGCCCCGTACCGGGAACAGCTGCTGCAGTGGACACCTCCTCGGGACGTCACCGGGGTCGGAGCCCGTGATCGCGGCCTCTGGGCTGTGAATGGCTCGCAAAGCGCGCGAGGCCCACGGCGCGACCCGTACACGCACTCGTCGGCGTCGAGGCGAACAGTGCCGGACGCTTGGTTCCTTCCAGGAACCCACGGCAACCTAACACGTAACAGGCAATCACCCCGCGCAGGTAACTCCTCTCGCCAGACGGGCTTTTCAAACTCAGCGTTTCAAAGCAGGTAAAGATCGACTAGGCTCGTGTCGGAGCTGGTCGAAGATCAAGATGGCCGCTTCTCTCTCCACCTTGTCCTCCTTTTTCTCTTCCGGTTTACGATCCCGTTTCCGGTCGCGTTGTTACCAGGAGCGCTTCTAACCATTTAACCACAACAACCTTTAATAGAATAAACATTAATAAGAAATGACCTGAATAGTAATTCACATAAATCCGGAATTCGTAACACTCCCCCCCTTCAAGAAAGAAAGTTTCAACACCACGAAAACTTTCTTTGCAGGCCAACTTTGATAAACAAACAAGATAACTCACACCCCAAATCATCAGTTCCCCCGGGCAACAATTCACATCTCAAAAATAAAGCAACAAAATTTCACAAAACCCCCAGAGATTTCCAAAGGTAATTCACTCTGGACAAAGCACCAGCAACGACCTTGTCCCTGCCCTTTACATGTTCAATTTCCCGTTGGACTCCTGCCAAGCCAAACTCCATCTCATGACCCTCTGACTTTGACTGTCAGTTTCTTGTGAATGAAGGTTAAGGGGTGGTCACCAAAGCCCCAAAGTTAAACAACTCGATAGCACTTTTTCGGGAGGCCAAGCTGAGTATTCACTACACGAACGCCTTTAGGAACGTAGAGTTCACGGTTAATCCGGGGAGGAAAGTTCATTACATGGACGCCTTCAGGAACGTGGAGTTCACGGTTAGTCCGTGCAGGAAAGTTCACTACCTGGACGCCTTTAAGAACGTGGCGTTCACAGTTAGTCCATGTAGGAGCCCGGGCTCGGCGGCTCCGCCGTATATAGTGCTTCAACTTCTCCGGACTCCTAACAGTTACGGTGGGACCACTTGTCACAGTAGTCACCTGACTGGCAGTCTCCTTCTCGGCCAGTGCTCTGACAATCATTCTTCCGGGAGATGCCGTAACTCTGGGAGCCTCCATAGTAATATCGGCTGCTGCCAACACCAAAACTACCACCAAATTGTCCTCTTCTGTAGACCTCTCGACGCCTACGAAATGCCTTCCCTACTGTTATGGTCCGACCCTCCAAATCCTTACCATTCCAATTCTTCTCTGCCTCTCTGGCGTCTTTTGTGCTTGCAAACGTGACAAAGCCGAACGCTCTTGACTGTTGCGTTTCCCTGTCTTTTACCAACCGCACTTCCACCAGCGGCCCATATCTGTTGAAGACAGAGGTCAGAACTTCTTCCTCTGTTTTGAAGTTCAGTCCCCCTACAAATAACTTGGAACTTTTGTCGCCATCCCGAGCTGGGGTGGTGTTATTTTCCCTGCTGGGCTCTTTACCAACCCTCGGGTTACCATAAACTTGACCCCCGGCCAAATCATTCCCGATAACCACAGATACACCCTCTACAGGAAGCGTGGCTTGTAAACCGACGGTGACCGGTCCTGACACCAAATCGGACTCCAAATGGATGACATGAAGTGGAGCACGAACACAGCCACCGATCCCCTGTAAACGAACACTATCCCCCGTTGCCGTCTCCTCGGACCATGGCAAGATGCCTTCAAGCATTAAAGATTGATGTGCTCCTGTGTCCCTCAATATCCTAACCAGTCTCCGGTTAGTCGAGGCTCCATCCAGTGACACAAACCCCTCTGAAATAAATGGTTGGTAACCCTTTTGATGGCGATTTCTCACAATGGCCATTGCATTTGGAGTCGTACTAGTCGAACTCCGCTCCTGATTTTCCTTTTTCAGGGCATAACATTGGGACATCACATGTCCAGGTTTCTTGCAAAAAGCGCAAGTAGGCCCGGAGGAAAAACTCGTGGTCTGCCTCGGGCCCCCCGGAAAATAAGTTTGTCTTGGGCCCGTAGCCCCCTGATTTCGAGCAGTTGGGGTATCAGAGTTGTCCCCATAATCACCTCGAGGCCGCCGCCATGTATTGTCGTTCTCCGCACCGGGTGTTCCATAACTCCCCTGCTGAAGTCTAGGCGAGGAGTTAGGTTGGTGGACCCCTATCCTGTGTGTTAAGGCATAGTCATCTGCCATGGTGGCTGCGTCCCACAACTTTGGTACTTTCTTTTCCTGCAGGTACACTTTGATGTCCTCGTGGACACACTGTTGAAATTCCTCCACCAGGATCAAGTCTGGCAATGATTCGAAGTCTTTCCCGACTCCCTTTGACTCACACCACCGATCAAACATGTTTTCCTTCACTCTGGCAAACTCCACATGGGTCTCACTCTCCCTCTTCCTGGCATTCCTGAATTTTTGCCGGTAAGCTTCAGGAACCAACTCATAGGCTTTGAGAATGTGCTTCTTCAATACCTCATAATCTGCACATTGGTCCATTGGTAGCGCCGAATAAATATCTTGAGCTTTACCCACCAGCACACTCTGCACTAGTATGGTCCAGGACTCCTCCGGCCAGTTTAACTGTCGAGCCACTTTCTCAAAGTGTGGAAAAAATTTAGCGACTTCCTTTTCACTGAAGGGTGGAACCAGCCTCACATGTCTGCCCACATCCCAGGTGTTCTGGCTAGGTGTCGGCCCAGTCAGCAAGGGTGGTACCTCTCCCCGTTCTCTCATTAAATCCAGCTCCTTGAATTTAATTTCTTGCTGAAGCGCCATGACACGTTCCTTTAACTCCCTTTCGGCCTTTCTCTCCTCTGCTTCGAGTCCCTTGCAGCTCTCCTCTCCTCTGCTTTTCTCCCTTCTCTCCTTTCTTCTGCTTTCCTTTCCTCTTCTGATCTTTCCTTTTCTGCTTTCCTTTCTTCTTCTGCTCTTTCCTTTTCTGCTTTCCTTTCTTCTTCTGCTCTTTCCTTTTCTGCTTTCCTTTCTTCTTCTGCTCTTTCCTTTTCTGCTTTCCTTTCTTCTTCTTTGATCCGTTCCTGGCTCCGTAATTGCAACTCCAGTTTCCGGAGCTCAACGTCTTCTGGTTCTTCGGGTAGCCACTCCCAGGCTAACTCGTCCCATATTCCTAATCCCACCATAGACTGTATCACCGTGGTCTGCAACTCTGCCTTCCTCAAATTAGTTCGGACCTCCAAGTTAAAATGTTTGGCCAATCTCAAGAGGTCCGATTTTAGTAATGCTCGGAACTGTGCCTCACTAGGGGTTACCGCAAAGTTCAGTGCAACAAACGCCATGGTGACTATCGTTAACACCTGTTAACCTTCACCCAAGACTTTACCACAATTTCCCAAAAATTTACCAGACTAAATTCAGGAAATCTTATAATTTTACCAATTAATAATGAATTAGTAAATTTTAATTAATAAAAATATTTTTTTATTTTTTATTTTTTTTTGGTATACAAGATCGAGGCTCGTGAAAGAGCTAACATTAATCACACAAAAAGACAAACCGACACACAAAACACAAAAAACAAGGGGAGCGGCAGACACGATGGGGAGAGAGGGGGAAGGACACAAACACAACTTTTGAGAGCAGGGACATCGGGAGGACTTGGGGGGAGGTGGGAGAGGAATAAAACATATGAACACTGCAAGGACTCTGGGGTGAATTACCAGGGGTAGAAAAGATCAAAGTTTTCGATGGGGGAAGATAAGAGATGGTGGTGAACAGCTGTTTTAAAGACCTGGAGGGAGGAGTGGGATTGAAGGGAGTGGGGGAGTTTGTTCCAGAGGCGGGAGAAAAGGGGAATGAAAGAGTGAAGGTGAGCAGAGAGCCTAGACTTTGGCAGTTTAACCATAAGAGGGTTGCAGGCAGATCTTGTGCGACCTGAAGGAATATTGGGGGGACAGAGCACAGAGAAAGCTGGGGGAGCAAGGCCGGAGAGGAGTCGGTAGAAGACAGAAAGACCACCAACCTGCCTGCGGTGAGTGAGTGAGTGAAAGGCCCTCGGAGTTGACTACATCGCAGGAGATTCCAATGATTCTGAAAGCTTTGGCCTCAACAGCGTGAAGCCGAGCAAGGTGTGAGGCAGGAGCACCAGCCCAGAGGGGGGAACAGTATTCCATTGAGCTGCGGATGAAAGCCTTGTATGTGGTGAGGAGCTCAGGTGTGCCAAGGAAGGACTTCGCACGACGGAGGATGCCCAGTCGGCGACTGGCTTTGGAGGCCAGCTTGGAAATGTGGTTTTCCCAAGAAAGATCATGGCAGATAGTGAGACCCAAAAGCTTGAGCGACAGAACTTCTTGGAGAGGATTGTTGAGAAAGTAGATGGGAGGGTTGTCCAGTCGGTCCTTTCGGAGAGACATTGTAAGAGTGTGAGATTTGTCAGGATTGAAAGACATGTTCCACTTGTTTGACCAGTCTGTGATTTTGTCCAGGTCTGCAGAGCGTGAGGAGGCTGCAGACTGCCGATCTGAGCGATGAGGAATGGAGCGGCAGATAGTGGAGTCATCAGCAAAGAGATAGAGAGGATTTTCCAGAGAGTCGGAGAGATCATTGATGAAGACCAGAAATAGCACAGGGCCCAGAACACTACCTTGGGGAACTCCAGCCAGAACAGGAGGGAAGATGAGAGAAATCCATTCAGGGCCACACGTTGCCTATGACCAGAGAGGAAATCCGCAAGCCATGAGTGGAGATTTCCCTGAATACCATAGGAGGTGAGTTTGGTGAGCAGAGCTGGGTGCCAGACCGTATCGAAGGCACGTGATATGTCAAGTGAGACAGCTCTGATTTCCTGTTTGGCATTGAGGACCTCCATCCATTGTTGAGACAGCAGAAGCAACATGTCCAGAGTAGAATGACCTGGTCTGAATCCAAATTGATGATCAGAGATCAAGCCATTGGAGAAGAGGAAGGATTTGATATCTGAAGCAATGATGGATTCCATGACTGTGCTGATAATTGGGAGAAGGCTGTTTGGTCTGTAGTTGCAAGGATCTGTTTTTGCACCTTTTTTGTGTAAAGCGGTAATGTTTGCTGATTTCCAAGATGCTGGCAGATGACCTTGAGCAAAAGAGAGGGTGAAAAGAACAGAGAGAGGGTGAGATAGAGTGGCAGAGCAGGATTTTAGGACCCGAGGGCTGATGCCATCTGGTCCAGTTGCAGAATCAGAGTCGAGGTTTGATAAAAACTTCTCCACGTTGTCAGGAGAGAAGGACACAGAGTCCAGGAGCAGTTGGGTTCGACTGGGAAAGGTGGGAACAGAGAGAGATGGGTTTGGGACACAAGATTTTGAGGCAAACATAGAGTTGAGGCATTTGGCTTTGTCACGTGCGGTGTCAACTGTGTAGCCATTTGAGGTAAGGGAGGGGATGGAGGGGGAACAAACACCAGAAACGGATTTGACCAGACACCACCAGGATTTGGAGGAAGGGGACAGGTTTGAGAGTTCAATCCTGAGTGTGGAGAGATAGTGCTTCCTGGCACTCCTGAGGGTAGAAACACACTTGTTTCGAGCTTGGTGGAAGGAACTGAGATTGCCTTCAGTTGGATTTGCCTTCCAAGATGCAAAGGCAAGTTGTTTCAGGGCAACTGCCTCACCACAAGATTCAGTGTACCATGGACGGGAGGAAGGGTAAGACAACTGAAGACGAGATGGGATAAATCTGTGCATGAGAGAGAGCAGTTTGCTTTGGAAGAATTCCCAGGAAGAATTGATGTCAGAGGCGTTAGAGATGGGAGACCAGTCCAGTTGATTGATGGCTGCTTGCAGACCGTGCCAGTCGGCCTGAGTGAAATGCCAGACTCGTCGGCGCTGAAGAGGCTCTCTGAGAATGGCCAGTGAGATGTCCACTTTAACAAGCACATGATCAGAAGAACCGATTGGAGCAGAAGAAGAGCAGCAGACATTTGCAGGGATGTTAGTCATAACCAAGTCCAGAAGAGAAGATACTCCATTGACTGAGATCCGGGTCGGGAAATTGACAGATTGTGTCAGTCCCAATGAGTCGCAGAAGTCCTTTGCTGAGGTGCCATGGCTGGTGAGAGATGAACCCACACCCAGCCAGCTGGCATGATGACAGTTGAAGTCACCACATATGAGGAAGACAGAGTTTGGATGAGTTGATAGAAGTTGGTCCATGTTGTCCGACAGAGAAATGTAAATGGAGTCATCACTGTTTGGAGGACGGTACAGAACACATATGAACAAAAGGTGGGAGCGGAGAGGAAGCCATAGCCAGAGGTACTCCTGTGGGTGGGGTGGAGAGAGGGCAGTGCAGGGAGAGTGAGGAAGAGAGTTTTTGATAAAGATAGCCACCCCACCACCAGGACGAGGCTCAGGTCTATCGTACTGGAGGAGGGAGTAACCAGGAAGAGATATTAAGGAATCAGAGACATCTTGAAGGAGGAAAGTTTCTGTTAAGCAGATCAAGTCTGGATTTTCAGAAGCAACCTGAATGGAGAGATCAATCAGGTTTGAGCGAAGGCCCCGGATGTTTGAGGTCTACCATTAGTGAGGAGAGAGGGGGAGCATCGGGTGCAGGACAGGGGAGGGGAGGGTAGGGTCAGATGAAGGGTGAGAGGGGGATGTAGGAAGAGCAGTTGATAGTGTGTCAGAGATTACAGAAGAGTTACAAGAAAGGGAAGGATGAGGAGGACGAAAGGTTTGATGGTGATGGAATGAGGCACAGTGAGAGTTTGTTTGAGGGGGGGCAGAGGCAAGTAGAAGGTTGGGGGAGGTGGAGGTATGACATAGAAGGGAGACAAAGTGGGGAGGAGGCAGCTTTGAGACGGAGGTGGGAGGAGGGAGAATTTGGGAGGGATAGTTGGGGGGGAGATTTGAAGGGGAGGGGCAAGGGGGGAGTTTAGAAAGTGGATGATTAATGAAAGATGAACATATATAACAAATTGTGTTTGTTGTGATTTTCAAGTTAGCGATTCGTTTAAGAACGATGGAGGAGGGATGGAATGAATGAGAATTTAGAGCATGGAGTGATTTGGAATCATAAGAGATTGAATATTTTTTTGAAATGGAATGAGTTGAAGAGGAAATTGAAAGGAGCCTTTTAAATAAGAAGAAAAACAGTGTGTTGTAATAAACCACTGAATAAAACACTGAAGGGGATAGTTGAAACATATTTACACAGAACTGTGAAGAACAATCTTATATTCACAAAAATACCAATGGGGAGAGGAAGCCTAGAGCGACGAACACGAGTCACTTGAACAGGGCAAAAGGTGGAAGGCAAGGGGAAAATGGGGCCGGGGCGAGACAGCGCACGTGGGCAGAGGCAAAAGCACACGAGGAGAAAGGGAAATAAAAGTTTTTTCTGTTTGTTTTTTTGTTTGTTTTGGGGGGGGGGGGGTGTGGCGGTTACAACGTTAGACAAATAGGAGATGTTTGGTGAAGCTTGGTGGAGAAGGGGAAATCAATAAAGCTAGCAAAACAGCAAAGGAAGAAACAACCTTCGACGGGGGAAGCCTGAGGCTGCAAGGCCTTGCTCACGACGCGGCAAACAAACGATTAATTTATGAAAGATAAGCACCGAGAAACTTCCAAGGGGGACACTATAAGTTCACACACCGAACGATAAATACAGTTTCGACAAAATACAATTGTGAACAGACTTAACTTTGAAAAACGTGGAGACCGTGTGGACCGTCGAAAACCCCTGCCACCGTCTCCAAGATCTCGCGAGACCTCAATCTATTTTATTATTTTATACAATTTTATACGCGAGATCTATTTTATTATTTTATACAATTTTATATATCCCGGACGAGCCCCCAATTCTGTTACGTGGTCCTCCCTGTGACCACCTGGTCTCGGCGACCCCCGGACCTTGAGAGGAACCCCGCCAGAAAGATATATGATTTATACGCTTTCGGGACGCAATCAATACTAAGTACACCCTCCAGTTATTCTGTTACGTGGTCCTCCCTGTGACCACCTGTTCTCGGCGACCCCCGGACCTTGAGAGGAACCCCGCCAGAAAGATATATGATTTATACGCTTTTGGGACGCAATCAATACTAAGTAAACTCTCCAGTGGCCCAACAAAGGAAACAATCCCAATCAATAAGGAAACCACGCCAAGGATCCGGATCAATCAATAATATATTCACCCCTGAATAGAATCATCAACAACACAATACTTCAACGCTCAATATGAATATTCCAACAATATTTATAAGATGGCCATCTTATATATTCCCCCCTTGAACCCCACTCACGGCACCCTCAATAGTCAATGTCCCTCACAATGTCTCTGGGCCCCTCCAAACCAAGGTGAAGGTCGAGGCCCAAGTAATTCGATCTCCGCACACGGGCGGTTGAACGGACCCCTGGCTGACGTGCTCCAAACGTGCACGTCCCGTACCGGGAACAGCTGCTGCAGTGGACACCTCCTCGGGACGCCACCAGGGTCGGAGCCCGTGATCGCGGCCTCTGGGCTGTGAACGGCTCGCAAAGCGTGCGAGGCCCACGGCGCGACCCGTACACGCACTCGTCGGCGTCGAGGCGAACAGTGCCGGACGCTTGGTTCCTTCCAGGAACCCACGGCAACCTAACACGAAACAGGCAATCACCCGCGCAGGTAACTCCTCTCGCCAGACGGGCTTTTCAAACTCAGCGTTCCAAAGCAGGTAAAGATCGACTCGGCTCGCGTCGGAGCTGGTCGAAGATCAAGATGGCCGCTTCTCTCTCCACCTTGTCCTCCTTTTTCTCCTTTTTCTCTTCCGGTTTACGATCCCGTTTCCGGTCGCGTTGTTACCAGGAGCGCTTCTAACCATTTGACCACAACAACCTTTAATAGAATAAACATTAATAAGAAATGACCTGAATAGTAATTCACATAAATCCGGAATTCATAACACCAGTCATAATTTAGGTTTTGTTTTTGTTGAAAAAAAATTTGGCTAATGTGCAAAATAAAGAGATACTTCTGGAAAACGTACAGAAGTTTAACACAGTACTGTCCGTGAATTGAGTTCGATATCAGTTTACATCACTTTCAAGGATCAATTTATTTGCTTCGAAATGTCAAATGTGGTTTTTGTTTCTTTTAAAGGTCACATTAACAAAATGTAGAATAATTTCAACATAATTCCAATGAACTTTTGGTTCAAAGTCATCTTGAAAAGTAAGTTCACCCCCACAAAAAAAATATTCCATATTAAATGCCAAGTCTGTGTGTGTGTGTGTGTGTATATATATATATATATATATATATATATATATATATATATATATATATATATATATATATATATATATATTGTTGCGGATATGAGGATTGAGTTTTTTTGATTGTGTTTTTATTGTATTGTAAATTGTTGTAAAATATCGCCTTCCTGCCTCCAGTCTGTTGTATAAAGGTCAAAGGGCGTTCCGGTAGTTAATTCCATAAAGCATACATTGAAGGACACTATAATACCCTTGTTCAGTAGCTTATATCCTTATTATGTGTGTTAGGGTAAGGCTGTGTCTCCCATTAATTTAAATACTCCATTGCACCAATATATCCCATTGCACCATAAAGTTATTGGAGCATGGAATGAAGGTATTGGAAAGGGTGTTGGAGAGGAGGATAAGGAAGAAAGTGAAGATCGACAAAATGCAGTTTGGATTTATGCCAGGAAGAGGATTGACAGATGCGCTTTTCATTGTGAGGCAGTTGCAGGAGAAGTACATGGATAAGAGGAAGAAGTTGTTTTTTGGGTTTGTTGATCTGGAGAAAGCATTCGATAGGGTTCCACGCAAAGTATTGACATGGGCATTGAGGAAGTTAGGAGTGCAGGAATGGTTGATCACAGTAGTGATGGCAATGTACAAAAGAGCACGCACAGCTGTAAGGAGGAAGGACGGGAACAGTGGTGAGTTTGAGGTGAAGGTGGGAGTGCATCAGGGGTCGGTACTAAGTCCACTACTATTTGTAGCTGTGATGGAGGTGCTGGCTCAGAACGTAAAGGAGGGTTTACCATGGGAGTTGTTGTATGCAGATGATCTGGTGTTGATTGCAGAAAGTATGGATGGACTGAAGGAAAAGATGAACAAGTGGAAGGAATGTATGGAGACAAAAGGTCTGAAGGTGAATATTGGAAAGACAAAGGTGATGGAAAGTGGTAAAGCATGTGGTGAGGTGGAAAGAACTGGGAAGTGGCCGTGTGCTGTGTGCAGGAAGGGTGTCGGAGTGAACTCCATTCAATGTACAATGTGTGCTGAGTGGGTTCATCAAAAATGTAGTGGTCTGAGAGGGTCATTTACCAGTGTGGCGGCTACATTCAAATGTAAGGTGTGCACAGAGGGAGCTGCAGATGGAGGAAATGTTGAGTTGGATCTTGGAGACGGCGTGAAGCTGGAAGGTGTGAAAACATTTTGCTACCTCGGAGACATGCTGAATGGAGAAGGTGGATCAGACTCGGCAACGGTTGCTCGAGTGAGATGCGCATGGAAGAAGTTTCGGGAACTGAGTGGCGTGCTGATGAGGAGGAGAGTGTCGTTGAAGCTGAAGGGAAAGGTGTATGCTGCATGTGTGAGAAGTGTTATGATTTATGGGAGCGAGACATGGGTAATGAACGTAGAGCAGCAACGAAGGCTGGAAAGGGTGGAAATGCGAATGGTTCGATGGATGTGCGGAGTATCGTTGAGAGAGAGGAAGACAAATGATGAATTGCGAAAGATGATGGGAATATTGCCTGTGATTGATGCTGTGAAGAGGAACAGGTTGAGATGGTTTGGTCATGTATTGAGGAAGGATGAAAGTGACTGGTTGAGAAGAGTGATGGAAATGAATGTAGAAGGAAGTAGAGGACGGGGAAGACCGAGAAAGACTTGGCTAAAGATGGTGGAAGAAGAAATGTGGGCCAGGGGGTTAACAAGGAGAGATGCAGAAAATAGGGCAAAATGGAGAAGATTTTCATGGGGACCGCAAGGCTAACCCCCGCTCTAGCAGGGAAAATGGCCTTAAAATGCATGTTGTTGTTGTTGTTGTTGTATTGCACCAAGTGAAATAAGAGTAGATCCCCTTTCATTTCATTTCAATGGCCAACTGCATTTTGGGCGGTTTCTTCAACCACCATTGGCCACGAGGCAAGGTTGGGGAAGAAAGGCGTGCCCGCCCATCGTCATCAAGGGCAGAGCCAGAGGGTCGCGCGACCAACCAGGGCCGAGGTGAGCACACCGATGGGCGTGTCCTGAAGGCCGGCGGCTTGATCGCCGGAGGCGTTATAAAAGCGTGCGCGCAAGAGTGGTCAGGAGTTGCGTAGAGAGGTCCATGACAACAGAGGTCCATGACAAAGAGAGGTCCATGACAAAGAGAGGTCCATGACAAAGAGAGGTCCATGACAAGAGTGGCGGCTGCATCCACAGCAGCTTGAGCCACCGAAACTGCATCCACAGCAGCTTGAGCCACCGAAACTGCAGCCACAGCAGCTTGGAACCAGACGGACGTTTTGAGCAGGACCGAAAAGGAACGGCGGCTGCCAAATGTGCCGATCGAGCTGCGGTATCCGTGGACCAGGCCTCCCCCCTCCAGCCATCCACCTCCTGCCATTCCTATCATCATCCCCCGTGTAAGTGTGTTCGTAGTCTGTCTTTTGTCTTGTCCCTGGGAATAAGTTAAGCCTGTTAGATAAGCTAGTATTTTCACTGTGTCTCTAAAATCTTCTGTATATTATTTTCTTATCTTTCCTTTTTCCTTGGTTATTTTGAGCAGGTAAATAATAGGAATAAATTTAGTAGTATTGCCAACCTTTTCGTCTTCTTCTTCTTCACATCCGTGTCGCTTTTGTCTTTTCCATATTGAATATCTGTGGCGCGATCCGGCCAACGCTCGGGAATCGGGTTAGTCGGGGTAACTGTACGACCGCGGGGCCATCCGCTCGGCAAACATAACATCTTATCCGCGGGCTGTAACAATATATATATATATATACAGTGAAACCTTGACTTACGAGTTTAATTCGTTCTGTGACCGAGCTCGTAACTCAATTTGCTCGTTTCTCAAATTAAATTTCCCCATTAAAATGCATTGAAATGCTATTAATCCGTTCCAGCCCGCCAAAAGCCACACCAATTTTTTTTTAAATATACAGTATATATAAAAAATATCTCGCGCTTTATATTTCACCTGTATGCAGCATACAAGTTGGCAGGATGGCCTGGACTGGAGGTACGCACACTTGACTCTAAACTGTCCAGCCTGGGTTTGAATCCCGACCCAGCTATAAAGTGTCATGGGTGAATCACAGGCAGGGTGATTCATCAATGTGTGTACCGCTAAACTGGGCGCCCCGTTTGCGTCCCATTAGTTGTTGGATGTTAAGGATCTCACCGTGTTTTCCACAAAGAGAAGGCGAGCTATCGCCGGCACTCTGAACAAGTTGTGGCCTGGCATGCTCTTCTCCTCTGCCGTTATATACGTCCTCCTCGGCATCTTTTTCCAGAAGAGCCCTGTCTCGTCACAGTTGAAGATTTGCTGGGGGATGTATCGTTCGGCTTCTATCAGTTCGGCAAAAGTTATAATAAAATCTTCAGCTGCCTTCACATCCGCCTCACCAAGTCGACAACACGCACACCTCGCTCATGTTTTTCGACGATTGCGTGTTTTATATCCAAGCACATCATCCTCTTCTTCTTCTCAGTACTGCCCTTGGCACTCAATTTCTTAGGACCCATGGTTAAAACTAAGAAATTTTCCAAAATAACCAAAATGCGAAAACAAAGCAGCAGCTATATACGGCAGAGATGCTTGCACGGCAAGATAACCACGTGACCGGAACCCACCTGGTGGCGGGTGGCGTAAGCTCCAAAATAACCAAAATGCGAAAACAAAACAGCAGCGATATACGGCAGAGATGCTTGCACGGCAAGATAACCACGTGACCGGAACCCACCTGGTGGCGGGTGGCGTAAGCTCGTAACTCAGATCTCGGCTCGCATCTCAAAGCAATAAACCGCCCGAGCGACGGCTCGTATCTCGGAAAACTCGTAAGTTGGTGCACTCGTAAGTCAAGGTTTCACTGTACATATATATATATATATATATATATATATACTCGTAAATATGTATAAACATGGTTGGTAATTTTTCCTCCATGTCAGTTAAAATCACTTTGTGACATAAAAACTTACTTCCTGATCAGTATCCGACTCAGACTGCTTGTCCTTAACTTTGCCTGTACCACCACCATTGGCATTCCTCCTCCATACTCCAAGCCTCTTAACTCTGTATGTGACACACACACACACACACACACACACACACACACACACACACACACACACACACACACACACACACACACACACACACACACACACACACACATCTTGCTGTCAAATGTGGCATCTCAACATAACAATGATGTCTCAGATTTGACGTGGCTGCTTAAAATCATGTGCAAAACTGAACAAAATGTTCCAGAAATCTCTCAATTATCAAGTTCTACAATAATTACAGCTCGCATTTTGAGCCACTGAAGTGTAATGCATAAATGAATGATTTTCTTTTGGCAAATGGCAAATCATTAACTAGAGAGTTCATAGAACACCTTACCCACACTGTCTGGAGAAACAAGGGCATGGGCAGCGTCGATGAGCAGCAAATTTGCTAAACAGTAGGGTTTTGAAAATGCTAATAAAGCGATTTGTTCTTGTGGTGAAAATGAAGAAGAAGAAGAAGAAGAAGAAGGAGAAGAAGGAGAAGGGGAGCCTTCACAGGCATGGAGCATTTTGGATGCCTATTTATGGGCGAACGCTCGGTGAGCGACCAGGTCAGTATCCTGTCTGCTGAATGAGGAATGCAGACATGAGCACTGGGTCTTCTTGGTAAGGAGTGACTGGGATTGATGACTAATGTCTTAGAATGCTTGACTTTGCTTTATAATGCTTTTTTTTTCTAATGCTTTGTAATGCTTTTTTTTGGAGGGGATACAAGATTGCGGCTCATGTAAGAGCTAACATTAATGACAAAAAAAACAAACGGATACATAAGACAAAATAAAGAGAGCGGGAGACAAGATGGGGAGAGAGGGGGAAGCACACAAGTACAACATTTGAGACCAGGGACATCGGTAGATCTGTGGGAGGGAGAGAGCTTGGGGCAAAGGGTGGGAGAGGTTAAAAAAAACAAAAAAAAACACATCGACACAGCTAGGACTTCCAGGAAAGAAGTCGGTATTTCAGAAAAGTGTATCTGGAGTGAATTAACAGGGGTAGAAAAGATCAAGATTTTGGATGGGGGAAGATAGATGGTGGCGAACAGCTGTTTTAAAGACCTAGGGGAGGAGTGGGATTGAAGAGAGTGAGGGAGTTTGTTCCAGATGCGGGAGAAAAGAGGCATGAAAGAGCGAAGGTGAATAGAAAGTCTTGATTTTGGCAGTTTCTCCAGAAGAGGGATGCAGGCAGATCTTGTGTGAGCTGTATGAGTATTTAAGGAACAGAGCACAGACAGGGCTGGGGGGAGGGAGGGGGGCTAGGCCACAGAGGAGTCCGTAGAAGACAGAAAGACCACCAACCTGCCTGCGGTGAGTGAGTTAGCTTGATTGCGGAGATTCCAATGATTCTGAAAGCTTTGGTTTCAACAGCGTGAAGCCGAGCTAGGTCTGAGGCAGTAACACCAGCCCACAGGGGAGATCAGTATTCCATTGAGCTGCGGATGAAAGCCTTGTATGTGGTGAGGAGCTCAGGTGTGCCAAGGAAGGACTTCGCATGATGGAGAATGCCCAGTCGGCAAATGGCTTTGGAGGCCAGCTTGGAAATGTGTTTTTCCCAGGAAAGATCATGGCAGATTGTGAGACCCAAGAGCTTGAGTGACAGAACGTCTTGGAGAGGATTGTTGAGAAAGTAGATGGGAGGGTTGTCCAGACAGACAGTCTTTTCGGAGAGACATAGTAAGAGTGTGAGATTTGTCAGGATTGAAAGACATGTTCCACTTGTTTGACCAGTCTATGATTTTGTCCAGGTCTGCAGAGAGTGAGGAGGCTGCAGACTGCCGATCTTAAGGATGAGGAATGGAGCGGCAGAGAGTGGAGTCATCAGCAAAGAGATAGAGAGGATTTTCCAGAGAGTCGGAGAGATCATTGATGCACAGAGCCCAGAACTGCACAGTTCATTGATGCACAGATCAAAAAGCACAGAGCCCAGAACACTGCCTTGGGGAACTCCAGCCTGAACAGGAAGGGGAGATGAGAGAATTCCATTCAGGGCACACGTTGACTACGACCAGAGAGGAAGTCCACAAGCCATGCGTGGAGATTTCCATGGATACCATAGGAGGAAAGTTTGGTGAGCAGAGCAGGGTGCCAGACCGTATCGAAGGCACGTGATATGTCAAGGGAGACAGTTCAAATTTCCTGTTTGACATTAAGGACCTCCATCCATTGTTGAGACAGCAGAAGCAGCATGTCCAGAGTAGAGTGACCTGGTCTGAATCCAAATTGATGATCAGAGATCAAGCCATTGGAGAGCTTTGTAGGATCAAGCCATTGGAGAGCATTGGAGAGCTTTATTTGCTTTGTAGGACTGATGAAATTATTGTCTGCCGTGTCGGATGCCAAAGATCGATTTCAATAAAGCCTCGCATCTTGGAGAGAGGTCTGGAAGCTTTTTCAATACAGTTCTACAGTGTTCAGATATATATAATCCAATTGGAACAAAATAAAGATTTTAAAGGTTGTCGAAAAAAATATTCTGAAAGTTTACCGCCATTGATACAGTCTTTTACACCACCTTATTTAACACGTTACATTAGTTCTACGTGCCTGATGTTTATGTCTATTATGACATCACTGTTTGGAATGATTTTCAATTTTTTTTCACTACAAGACAGGCAGACAGTGTAAGAAATATTACTTCACTCCTCTCTGTGCATGCACAATCGGGCAAAATGCGGAGCCAAAGTACTGTTAAACTAAAGGTTTGTTTTCCCATTCATATTGCGATTTGTGTTCCGATTCATGTTTCAATTCGTGTCCAAAATCTAACATTCAATTAAAATTAAGTTGTTCCTCGATCATTTGTATACAGAAGGCCAGACAGACAAACGCCACCAATTGCTTAACCCTGCTCTCCTCTCTTCGCGTGCACGGGGTAACAAATCCTTGTCATACACATATTAGAAATGCAGGATGCAATTTGCCATACCGCTTTATTGACTTGTCTCCTTCGTTCCCTGCTTCTTCTCTGTCACCCTGCATATCTGGCAGGCCAGCCACAAGGTCTTTGAGGAAATCGTATTGCTGCTCAGACTCGATGCACTGCTTCCTGTACACGAAGCACAAGCTATCAACCTCTACAAGCACACATTGCTTCACTGGTGGGTAATCCACCATCGAATGAAGGATAAAAGGAAACTTTATTTTAATCATGCAAAGATGGCAGAAAACTAATCACAACAACTTGCAGATCCGATACAAATTGTTCTTTAAAAAAAAGAAGCTTTTTGTAGAACATTTGGTTGTGAGCAAGCAATAAGTACAGTGTGACAACACCCTTTATTTATGGCATAAGAGAAGCCTGTGTGTGTCTGAACCATAAGCACACGATGCATGGATGTCATGGTGAATGCTTTTCCATAGCACAACTTAACGGGACAAATGTAGCATATCTTGTACAACAATCATATTCGACGTTCATACAGACTTGGCATTTAATATGGAATATTTTTTTTGTGGGGGTGAACTTACTTTTCAAGATGTCTTAGAACCAAAAGTTCATTGGAATTATGTTGAAATTATTCTTGATTTTGTTAATGTGACCTTTAAAAGAAACAAAAACCACATTTGACATTTCGAAACAAATAAATTGATCCTTGAAGGTGATGTAAACTGATATCGAACTCAATTAATGGACAGTACTGTGTTAAACTTCTGTACGTTTTCCAGAAGTATCTCTTTATTTTGCACATTAGCCAAAAATTTTTTTAACAAAAATCAAAGTTAAATTACGACTGGGATTACGGACAGTAAAATTACAGTTCAGTACTTCGTGTAACCCCCACGAGCATTCAGGAGAGCACGTACACGTTGAGGCATGCTGTTCACGAGATTTGCCAAGGTTTGGACAGGAATCGCTTGCCATGCAGTGACAATAGCCTGCTGCAATTCACGCACATAGGTCGGCTGCTGGTCTAAGTGGTCGATTTGACGCGTTAATTCTGCCCACAAGTTCTCTATCGGATTCATATCCGGGGACATGGCAGGCCACTCCATATGCTCTACACCACGGTCAGCAAGAAAGTGTTGGATCATGCGAGCATGATGAGGCCGTGCATTGTCATCTTGGAAGACAAAGTTTCCTCGAAAGGCTGCACGAGCAAATGGAAGCAATGTTTTTTTCCAGAATGGCCCTGTACTTGAACTGGTTCAGGTTTCCATTCAGAACAACCAGGTCAGTTTTGCCCCCTGCATGAAAAGCAGCCCAAACGGTCACCCCACCACCTCCAGCTTGGACTCTTGGCACTATACAATCTTTGTTGTAGGCTTCATGCACTTATCTGCGCACTCGGACGTGGCCATCTTGACGATAGACCAGAAATCTAGACTCGTCACTGAAGATCACGTGATTCCAGTGTCCTGGCTGCCATTGACGGTGCTCTCTGGCACACTGCAATCGGCGCTGGTGGTGTTGTCTGGTCAGGCGTGGCTTTCTCAGGGGACGCCTGGCACGATAGCCTGCTTGAACCAGTCGTTGGTTGACTAGCCTTCTGGATACAGGCACATTTGTCAGTTGCTGCCACTCAGCCCTAAGCCAATTAGCTGACTTGGTACGGCCATTGCGGACTAACCGGTGCAGCTGGCGATCATCCCTCCTTGTGGTTCTGCGGGGACGTCCTGGACTCGGTATTGGAGTAGGGACACCCCTCTGAGCATTTCTTTTCAGGATCTTTGACACCTGACCTTGAGTGATGCCATAATGCCGAGCAATAGCACGCTGTTTCATGCCGTAATTTCGTAAAGCCACCACTCCATGACAAACAGCATTGTCGAGTTGACGGACCATCTCCAGAGGAAGCGGCAATAACTTTTGGAGACGTGCAGCAGTTGTTTTCCACTAATACAGAACGCAACAACCCTTGTATACCCGACTGTGAAGCCAATCATCAAATGCACCTGTCCGTACATATTGCCACGCCACCTGTGATATAATCCTGTTGTTGACTTCTTGCTGCGACAGACAATCAGTGACATGGTTCTTTAAAAAAATAAATCACCAAAGTGTAAAAGAAACTCACCAGATTTATATAGTAAACCCAAGTCAAGAAAAAATATATATTCTATATTAAATGCCAAGTCTGTAGAATGCAAAATCATTTTAAATGGAGCATTCGACAATTGCGAGTCAGAAAATGAATACTGTGTACAGAAAGTGACACAAGTTAATTAAAAGGAGAAAGCGTGCAAGTACGCAAAGAATACTCACAAATGCGATGTGGTCATAGTTTTCGCATTGCGCGACTGTGTCACCTGGCAGGCTTTGGTTAAAAGGGATTCTAAAAAGAGCTCCAAGGCTCGAGCTGACACCGGAAATCAAGAAAGACAGTGAAACGATGGCAGCGAAACGAAGGTACAAGTAAGAAGCACATCTTGTTTCAATGGAGTCGACCAGCACATCCATAATGGTACCTCGTTCAATTGAAGGGAAACTCAGCAGGAATTTAGTCTCAAACTAGAACATCACTCGGTAGAGCGCAAACCTCCGCCAGGCTGAACAGCTTATGTTTTGTATCCCACTGATAGGCCGGATCTGGAGCCGGACCTGAATAAAAAGCTAATCGGCTTGTTCTTGTTCTCTGAATGGTTAAGAAAAACTTTAAAGATTAAATATTTCTCGTATGAGGATCCGGCTTCGGGTCTTCACCAAAATCAAATCAATTCGTCGTTGTCACACACCTAACCCGTCCACCAAGTTTCGTCCGAATCCATCTATAACTTTTTGAGTTATCGTGCTTACAGACAGACAGACAAACAGACAGACAGACAGGGATGAAAACATAACCTCCTTCCACCTTCGGTGAATTATGCAGGTAAATGTGAAAGCTGTGACTTTAAAGGGATGCTCCACATCATTTTTCAAATATCGCTATACCATAGTCATCATCGTGGAATGAAAGACTGTCCAATGAATCCGACACAAAATAAAGCCTGGCTATAAAAAAAAAAATAGGAAACGCGTCTTTTTCCATCTTCCTAAGCAACATCACTTAACATTCCTGACCGCAACAAGAGGAAGCAGCGAATCCGCCCCCTTCGCCTGCCCTCTCCTCCCACACCCTACCAAGCCTCTTGTTTAAGAGCTCGGAACATGTAATGGCTGCACATTCGATTCTGCCATGAAAGAGGAGAAATATCAGATTGTGCATGTAAAATCACAGGATCGTAAAACAGCGAAGCGAAACGTTCTCTAACGTCTCCAGACATCAAACGGTCCGTTAAACGTCACATCATGCGCAAATACAGCACCACAAATCACCAAGAAATGGATTACATTATGTTTACTTGAGTAACTTTACGTAAAGCACAATCCGGGCCTCTTCAACTACTTTGTCTGCTCATCACCGTCAATCTAGCGCATCCCTTTATAGCAACAAATACAACTTTGGCGAATTTACAAGCAATTTCTGTCGAGTAGTCACGTCCTGTGGCATGGCGTTGTTCAGCCAATCATGGCACATCCTTTCAGATCCTCGGATGGATCAAGAACTTGCACCAAACATATGGCTTCCTCCGACAAACACTTGTTTGGAAGATTAATTGAAGTTCGAGTTGGCCTTTTCCGCATTCTTCCCTGAACGTGTCGCTCATATTGCTGGGATCCCAGGTTCAAATCCATTTGCTGCATTGCTCTATCAGCTATTTTCTGATGTCCTTGTAATTGGGAAAAAGGTTCACTGAAGTCTCGCAATTTATTTACACTGTATGTTATTGATTGTACAAGCTATACCATGAAACCTGGTGGTGGCGGTCGGTGGTCGTTGCCCCACGTGCTAGGCCTACGACAGTATGGTGCACTCACAGTACCGTGAACTAGCTCACTGGGGTGCCCACACACCTGTGGGATGCTCACAAGTTGTGAACATTTCCAGATCAAGTTTGATCCTTGATAGGTATCCAGTCAATCGCGTTAGTGGGCAAATTTTCTGCCGGGCTACTTGCGAGGTCAGACTGGGCATGTTTTTGGTCTAAGTCTTTCACGAACCGGCTGACCAAGCCTGAGATTTGACTGAAGGTGCAGAAATTCAGAATTTTTTTAATTTTTTTTTTGTATAATGAATCGAGGCTCGTGAAAGAGCCAACATTTATTTCACAAACAAATCAACCAGACAAACAAAACATATAAAAAGAGACAAGAAGTAAGACAAGATGGGGAGAGAAGGGGAAGCACACAAACACAACATTTGAGAGCAGGGAGATGTGTGGGAGGGAGAGGGCTTGGGGGGAGGAGGCGTGGGAAGGGGGGGGGGGGGGTGGGAAAAGTATAAAACACAAGGACACCAAGGACCTCCAGGGCAGAAGTTGGTATTTCAAAAAAGTGGATTTGGGGTGAAATTAGCGGGGGTAGAAAAGATCAAGGTTTTGGATGGGGGAAGATAAGAGATGGTGGTGAACAGCTGTTTTAAAGACCTGGAGGGTGGAGTGGGATTGAAGAGAGTGAGAGAGTTTGTTCCAGAGGTGGGAGAAAAGAGGCATGAAGGAGTGAAGGTGAGTAGAGAGTCTTGATTTTGGCAGTTTGACCATAAGAGGGTTGCAGGCAGATCTTGTGCGACCTGTAGGAATATTTGGGGGACAGAGCCCAGAGGGAGCTAAGGGGGCAAGGCCAGAGAGGAGTCGGTAGAAGACGAAAAGACCACCAACCTGCCTGCGGTGAGTGAGTGAAAGGCCCTTGGAGTTAGCTTCATCGCGGGAGATTCCAATGATTCTGAATGCTTTGGTTTCAACAGCGTGGAGACGAGCTAGGTGTGAGGCAGGAGCACCAGCCCAGAGGGGAGAGCAGTATTCCATTGAGCTGCGTATGAAAGCCTTGTATGTGGTGAGGAGCTCAGATGTGCCTAGGAAGGACTTCGCACGACGGAGGATGCCCAGTCGGCGACTGGCTTTGGAGGCCAGATTTGAAATGTGGTTTTCCCAGGAAAGATCATGGCAGATAGTGAGACCCAAAAGCTTGAGTGACAGAACTTCTTGGAGAGGATTATTCAGAAAGTGGATGGGAGGGTCGTCCAGTTGGTCCTTTCGGAGAGACATCGTAAGAGTGTGAGATTTGTCAGGATTGAAAGACATATTCCACTTGTTTGCCCAGTCTGTGATTTTGTCCAGGTCTGCAGAGAGTGAGGAGGCTGCAGACTGCCGATCTGCGGGATGAGGAATGGAGCGACAGAGAGTGGAGTCATCAGCAAAGCGATAGAGAGGATTTTCAAGAGAGTCAGAGAGATCATTGATGAAGACCAGAAAAAGCACAGGGCCCAGAACACTGCCTTGGGGAACTCCAGCCTGAACAGGAAGAGGAGATGAGAGAAACCCATTCAGGGCCACACGTTGACTACGACTAGAGAGGAAGTCCGCCAGCCATGCGTGGAGATTTCCATGGATACCAAAGGAGGAGAGTTTGGTGAGCAGAGCGGGGTGCCAGACCATATCGAAGGCACATGATATGTCAAGGGAGACTGCTCTAATTTCCTGTTTGGCATTGAGGACCTCCATCCCTTGTTGAGAAAGCAGAAGCAGCATGTCCAGAGTAGAGTGACCAGGTCTGAAACCAAATTGATGATCAGAGATCAAGCCATTGGAGAAGGGGAAAGATTTCATATCTGAAGCAATGATGGATTCCATGACTTTGCTGATAATTGGGAGAAGGCTGATTGGTCTGTCGTTGCTAGGATCTGTTTTTGCACCTTTTTTGTGCAAAGCGGTGATGTTGGCTGATTTCCAAGCAGATGGCAGATGACCTTGAGCAAAAGAGAGGCTGAAGAGAACAGAGAGAGGGAGTGAAAGAGCGGAAGAACAGGATTTTAGGACCCGTGGGCTGATGCCGTCAGGTCCAGTTGTGGAATCAGAGTCGAGGGTTGACAGAAACTTTTCCACCTTGTCAGGAGGAAAGGACACAGAGTCCAGGAGCAGCGGGGTACGACTGGGTACGGTGGGTACAGAGAGGGATGGGTTTGGGACACAAGATTTTGAGGCAAACACAGAGTTGAGGCATTCAGCTTTTTCACGTGCGGAGTCAGCCGTGTAGCCGTTTGAGGTGAGGGAGGGGGTGGAGGGGGAACAAACACCAGAAACAGATTTGACCAGACGCCACCAGGATTTGGAAGAGGGAGACCGATAAGAGAGTTCGGTCTTGAGAACGGAGAGATATTGTTTCCTGGCTCTCCTGAGGGTGGACACACACTTGTTTCGGGCTTTGTGAAAGGAAATGAGATTTCCTTCCGTTGGATTTGCTTTCCAGGAGACGAAAGCAAGTTGTTTTTGGGCAACAGGGTCACCACAAGATTCCGTGTACCATGGACGGGAGGAAGGGTACTTTCAAAGTCTAAGTCCTGTTTTCCCTTTGGTTTGAGGTGGGACAGAGATCGAGAGTATGTCTGTGTGCATGTGTGGGGGAGGGAGGGGAGGAGGAAGGGGAGTACACATCTGTGGGTTTTGAATGGGAAGGGAGAGGAATAGGGCAAGAGTTAAGGTGTGTCCGTGTGTGTGTATAATTGTGTGTGTGTGTTCGCGGTGTGTGTGCGTTCGCATGATAATGTAAAACGCCATGAGGGTAGTTTACTCTGCTTGATGGGGCTATATAACACTCCTTTATTATTATTATTTATTGTGACAACTGAAGACGAGATGGGATAAATCTGTGCATGAGAGAGAGCAATTTACTTTGGAAGAATTCCCAGGATGAGTTGATGTCAGAGGCGGTAGAGATGGGAGACCAGTCCAGATGATTGATGGCTGCTTGAAGACCGTGCCAGTTGGCCTGAGTGAAATGCCAGACTCGTCGACGCTGAGGAGGCTCTCTGCGAATGGTCAGAGAGATGTCCACTTTAACAAGCACATGATCAGATGAGCCGATTGGAGCAGAAGAAGAGCAGCAGACATTTTCAGGGAAGTTCGTCATAACCAAGTCCAGAAGAGAAGATGCTCCGTTGACTGAGATCCGGGTCGGGAAATTGACAGATTGTGTCAGTCCCAGTGAGTCGCAGAAGTCCTTTGCTGAAGAGCCATGGCTGGTGAGAGAGGTACCCACACCCAGCCAACTGGCATGGTGACAATTGAAATCACCACATATGAGGAAGAGAGAGTTGGGATGGGTAGATAGATGTTGGTCCCTATTATCAGACAGCGAGATGGAGATGGAGTCATCACTGTTTGGTGGACGGTACAACACACATATGAACAAAAGGTGGGAGCGAAGGGGAAGCCATAGCCAAAGGTATTCCTGGGGGTGAGGTGGAGAGAGGGCAATGCAGGGCGAGTGAGGAAGAGAGTTTTTTTTATCAAGATAGCAACCCCACCTCCAGGACGAGGCTCAGGTCTATCATACCGGAGGAGGGAGTAACCTGGGAGAGATACCAAGGAATCAGAGACATCATGAAGGAGGAAAGTTTCTGTTAAGCAGATCACGTCTGGTTTGTCAGAAGCAACCTGTATGGAGAGATCAATCAAGTTTGAGCGAAGGCCCCGGATGTTTGAGGTCCATACCGTCAATGAAGAGGAAGGGGAGCATCGGATACAGAACAGGGGGGGTGAGGGCTAGGGTAAGATGTGGAAGAGGAGGAAGAGGTAGGGAGAGCTGTTGAAGGTGTGTCAGAGATTTCAGAATAGCTTGGAGAAAGGGAAGAATGGGGCGGACAAAAGGTTTGATGGTGATTGGGTGAGGCACAGTGAGGTGTTATTTGAGGAGGGGAAAGAGCGAGGCAGAAGGTTGAGGGAGATGGAGGTGAGAGTTGGAAGGGGGAAGAAGCGGGGAGGACACTTTGAGGAGGAGGGGTGAGAGGGGGGAAATGGAGAAGAAATGAGGGTGGGGAGATTTGAAGGGAAGGGGCGAGGGGGGAGTTTATGAGGGGAGGGATTAGGGGGGAGTTTATGAGGGGAGGGGTTATGGGAGAGTTTAGGAGGGAAGGGACAAGGGGAGGGATTTGTAAGGGAAGGGAGATGGGGGAGATTTGGAGGGGAGGGGTGAGGGGGGAGTCTAGGAGGGGAGGGGCAAGGGGGAGTCTTGGAGGGGAAGGGTGTGGGGGGAGTTTAGGAGGGAAGGGGCAAGGGGGGAGATTTGAAAGGGATGGGTGATGGGGAAGATTTGGAGCGGAGGGGTGATGGGGAGGATTTGGAGGGGAGGGGTGAGATTGGATTTTGGAAAGTGTACGATTAATGGGAAACGAACATTTATTGCAAAATGAGTTTCTTGTGACCTTCGAGTCAAAAAATACGTTTGAGGACGCTGGAGGAGGGGTGGAGAGCAGGAGAGTTTAGGGAATGTATGAAGGAGGCACTGTAAGAGATGGAATTTTTTTTTGGAATGAATAGATTTGGTGAGCAAGTCGAAAGCAACCTTTTAAAGAAGAAGAAGAAAAAGGTGGTATAATACACGACAGAATACAGAACTTCAGGGAAAAGTTTAAACATTTTAAAGTTTAACAGTGAAAACTATCTGGGGAAATGTGGGTGAAACACGTGGTCGAAGAACAAACAAACGAATAAGAACAACGAATAAACGAATAAGAACAACTAATAAGAACAGAGAAGGAAATGTTTTGTTGGTTTTTTTGTTTTTGAGTTGAGATTTTAAACAAGGATGTATGGGGTGGAAAGGCTGGGAAAAAACAGAGAACGAAAGTAGTTGGAGCACAACTGATGGACCGCTGAGAGAAAAACAAAGCCTCAAGGTCGAACACGGTACAAGGCCTCAAAAGACACGACACGAATTAACCGACGATATATCATACAGGTATGAAAGATTAACACAGAGAATCTTCCTTGGGACACACTATACGTACATACACCATAAAATAAATAGTTTTGACGAAAATACAAATGGAAACAATTACTTAACTTCAATAGTGTGGAGAGCGTGGACAGCTTCGAAAAAACGGAAACCTCGCCGGCAAGACCGGAAGCGGAAGTCATTAGCCAGGATGCCAATTTTGCCAGGATGCCAACAATAACTTGCCTCCTATTTAAGAAAGACTAACTTATTCAATTTTTTTAATTTAATTTTAATTTTTTTAAAAGGGGATCTTTAACGCGTTAGCAAACGTGTCCGCCTGCTTAATGCCCATCCTAAGGGACAGCACACACATGCCTCGCCCGCATGTGAAACACCAAGGTGAGAGTTTATATCTGGGTCGGGTTTCAAAACCAGACTCGACTGCGTCCATAACTCTCAAATATTAATATAATGTACCTATAAAACATCACATTTAACAACATGGCACCTCAAGGATACAAATTATGACTGGAACAGCTGCTGCGACCTTCCCAACCTCCTCATCAGTTTGCATTATTTTCTTTATTCTTGCCTGGAAGTGCAAGGGTAGGGATGGAGGTAGGGAGAGCATAGTGCAACTACTTCACTTGTAGGAATAAATAACTCACATCAGAATATGTCACCCAAAGGTGAACATTTGCAGAACACGATATCGGTGACCTCACAAATATGAAAGGTAAGGTCCACTCATGAGAGTAATCAGTTTGCACCAAAGTCAATTGCATCACTTCAACATTTCACAGGTACGATTCACAGGTACTGGTAACGGTCGTTTTTATAAACATCTGTGGCATTGACAAGAACGGGTTAGTGAACATATAGGGATATCACACGGGGTAAATGGGCAAACCGCTGGAATATTCTTATCACCACACAAAATGTATGTGCATGATGCATGCAACAAACAGAGCAATCCCACTTGTTGTTTTCCAACATTAGTGGTCCAAGGGATTGGAGGTATGGTGGAGATCAAGACTGCTTACAAGACCAGGTTGGCGCAGGGGTGGCATCACTTGGGTGCATAGGACAGAGGTTATCAATGGTAAAGAAGAGCAGTCGCATCTGCTTGTAATGGATAACTTCAGAAATATAAATAATAGATGTTTTTCAGGACAATAAAGCTCGACTTTGTGAGGCCTTACTTATAAAAAAAATATATAACCACCTTTAGAGGCCATTTTTCCCCACAAAGCGGGGGTTGGCCTTTTTCGGGAACCGTGGTTGTTGTTGTTTTTCGGTCCCCTTTTTGAAGCAATGTTTTACGGCCGGATGCCCTTCCTGACGCCAACCCTTTTTGCCGCCTTTAACGACAAACAGGGAATTACCAGTGAGCTGGTACTCAATTAGCCGACCTCAGAAGGATGACAGGCTGAGTCAACCTCCCTGGCGTTAATTCAGCGATCGACCGGGATTCGAACCCAGGATCCTAGGATCCTAAGCCGGCACCCTAGCCACTAGCCCAACACCAGGGCGTCTTGCTTGTCTTGCTTGTCAACCAACCCTTACTTGTCTGTCTCTAATCAGGTGCACACCATGTGCGGGTGGGGAGGTTGGATGGGGATAGGTAACCATATCTCACCACGATAGAGAATGTGAGGGACAAACTTACACTCCATCTCAGGTCCCACCGACATCACCAATAAGGTAATCTTCTTCTTTCTTTAGAGGCCACAATTATTCTCACGTTCTTGTGGGGTTGGCCAGATGAAGTTCTTGCCCCAAGTCTTTTACGAACAAGCTGGCCAGGTCTTGTGCTCTATTAAATTATTAAGGCAGGAATTTTGTAATTTGTTGAGGGTGCCGGCGATAGTTCGCATCCTCTTCCGAAGGACACCATGGGATCTTTAACATCTACCAACGAATGCTGGAAGAAAGGGACGCCCAGTTTAACATCCATCCGGGGGACGGCACACACATTGATGAATCACCCTGCCTGTGAAACACTGGGACGACAGTTTATAGCTGGGTCGGGATTCAAACCCAGGCTAGACCGCTAATAGTTGAGTATGCATACCTCTAGGCCATCCTGCCAGCCCATAACAAATAAGTTAATGTGACAGAGTATTCAGAATGTGGAAGACTTGTTTAGAAACACTGCGTCAGACTTATGCCAACCCTAGTGTTGGCGTTAAGGTGGCTTGAGATCTTAAGGTCCTGGGTTGAAGCCCCTTTAGTGCCATTGAAATAACACCAGGTGGGTCTCATTCATACATACATACATACATACATACATACATACATACATACGTATCAGTCATTATGCGACTTCATACCATGAGTGGTGAACCACCATTAAGGTATCCCATCCAGCTATGCTGTACCTTAATGGGAGCGATAAGCACTGCCTGCCACACAGTACATTATCCCTGGTATCCACTCATTATATGGAATCATCTGAATGCAAGATCAAGATTTAATGATCAAGATAAAGAGATAATGTACCGTGTGGCAGGCGGTGCTTATCGCTCCCATTAAGGTACAGCATAGCTGGATAGGATAACTTAACGGCGGTGCACCACTCATGGTATGAAGTTGCATAACGACTGGTATATAACCGAAAGGTTTTCAGAGTCATAAGTGTATGCAGGTCTCACTGCGTTGCCATGATGAAGCCCCAACAAGGGCGAAACCAGGTCGGTAACTGTGAGTTTTTGGATGCACTTATGACAGTAACTGAACTAAGATCTAAATTACACAGTCGGATGGCTCCTTCCGGAGCTTGGCAGGCAAAGCTTACGTACGTGACGGTGACGTCACAGCGTGCGCTCATTAGGCTGGAGAACTTAAATTATAATTTGATAAATACATATATATATATTTTTTACAATCTCACAAAATATTTTTGGCTAACAAAACGAGCACAAATATTTAACAATCTAACAAAAAAAAATACATTTTTACTATATATATATATATACACACACACACACACACACACACACACACACACACACACACACACACACACACACACACACACACACACACACACACACACACACACACACACACACACACACACACACACACACACACACACACACACACACACACCATTTGGTTGTTCTCTCATCCGTGCCACATAAACTGGATCCTTCCGTTTGCCATAAGAATACGTAATGGCACACCTGGTACAGCTGAACATTAAAACCCAAGCCGATGAGCCAAGCTGCTTGGTGTGAAACTGTATCCACTTCCCAATATGATATCCAAAACCATTACTTGAGACCAACCATGTAATCACGGCAACGATGCACTGAGCAAGAATTCCCAGTCTGAATTCCCTCTGGGCTGGTGGAGGGAAGGGTCCCCAGGTATCGCCAAACATGTAATCACAGCAACGACGCACTGAGCTAGCATTCCCAGTCTGAATTCCCTATGGTGTGGTGGAGAGGGGGGGGGGGGGAGGGTGGTCCCCAGGTATCTCCACGTGGTGAGGTTAAAACTGGCTACAATGACAGAAGTGAGAGGTGGGGTTGATGGAGAAGACACCACCAAACCAACATCCCCCACTCCCCCACATCTGATTTCAATACTGTATATGAAAATGGGTGGAGAGGGTTAAATGGCGCCGTTTGCATAGCGAACAATTAAAGAATGGTTTTGAAATTAGCAAGGTAGTCCAGCTTCATGAGTCTGGCCATTGAAGACCATGTCCGGCCATATAGGGTCATCGGCGACCTGATGTCTGGCCATCTAAGATCATTGAGGACCTTGACTGGCCATCTAGGACCACATCCGGCTATCTTGGGTCATCAAGCACCATGGCCAGTCATCTAGGGTCATCAAGGACCATGCCCGGGCATCAAGGATCTTGTCAGGTCATCTAGGGTCATTGAGGCCAATGTTCGGCTATCTAGGGTCATAGAGAACCATGTCCAGCTACCTAGGGTTATCAAGGACCATGTCCGGCCATCTAGGGTCATTGAGGACCATGTCCGGCCATCCAGGGTCATCGAGGTCCATGCCCGGTCATCCAGGGTCATGGAGAACCATGCCCGGCCATCTAGGGTCATCGTGGTCCAAGCCCAGTCATCTAGGGTAATCGTGGACCATGTCCAGCCATCTAAGACCTTGTCCGGCCATCTAGGGTCATCGAGGACCATGATCGGTCATCTCGGGTCATCGAGGACCATGCCCGGTCATCTAGGGTTATCGAGGACCATGCCCGGTCATTAGGGTCATCGAGGACCATTCCCAGTCATCTCGGGTCATCGAGGACCATTCCCGGTCATCTAGGGTCATCGAGGACCATGCCCGATCATCGAGGACCATGCCCGGTCATCGAGGACCATGCCCAGTCATCTAGGGTCATCGAGGACCATTCCCGGTCATCTACAGTCATCGAGGACCATGCCCGGGTATCGAAGACCATGTCTGGCACGCTTAGCTTAGTCTTAGTAGTGGACGACCTGTGCTAAATTACTCATTTTCCTTCTAGCTCTCCTGACGGGAAAACCATCAAAACGAGCGCCTTTTCCGGCTCTGCTGTAGTTCCTTGCTCGACTCACAAAGTGTTATACATACAATGATAATATAAATAATGAAAAACTATTCGAATCCAACACATCCAGGCTGCTCTCCCCAATGCTGGAGCCGAGCGGAACCCGAGCCCTCCGGCACAGGCAACCACTAGCCGAGCCGGGATCGAAACTAGGCCTGTCGGCCCTCGGTCCGCGACGCGTCCGGCCGAACGCCCGTGCGAGTGACATCCGAGGGGCTGTGGGCCTCGCGTCAGGCGGACGGTTCGAAACGCCGCACGGTCGGGACTCACGGGCGGGAAGCGAGCGTTGTATTTCTTCTTCTTGGACGGCATTACTCGGGCCGGCCACGGCGCCGTGGGGCTGGAGCTCACTCACGGGCGGAGGCTCGACGCTCTCGTCTCCCTCTCTCTCCCCTGGCAGTCTGTTTGTCCGTGTATCCGTCTCTCTCCCTCTCTCTTCCTCTTCCTCTCCCCTTCACTCTCTCTCTCTCTCTCTCTCTCACGCACGGCCTCCCTGCCACTGAACTCACCCGGAAGGCTCGTGCCCGTTCCGCGAAAAACATTTATTTTATCGTCAAGAGCGTCCATCTGTTCTCGCATTGTTTACATTCGAACTTTTCTTTTTTTCCCTTTTGCTTTTCTTCCCGTGCCTGGTTAATGGGGTCCGTGCTCACTCTTGGCACGAGTAGTACATGGTGCGTGTGATCGTGCGGGTTCGTGCCCGGCGTACAGTGCGATTTCCTTGTGGATCGTGGAGAGGGTGTGAGTGCTCCAGATGTTCCGTTGGGTGTGTTCGAGTTCCGGAGTATTTGCTGTGCTGTGTTTGATGAAAGGATAAAGTTCGTGAATCGCTGATCGTTGTGTGCAGCTTCCGGGTTGCTGGGTGTACTCGGTCTATGCTTCGGGTTTAAAGTGTAACTGATGTACGATAATAATTATATTTGCATTAAGTGTGTTCACGGTTCATTTTCCGGCGAGGTGAATGTGCTGCGGTGTGTCTTGATCAGTGATGTTCAACTTCCGGCGTGCTGTGTTTACTATGTGAATGGAGTTCTTGAACGGACTGTGTGTGTGTGTGTGTGTGTGTGTGTGTGTGTGTGTGTGTGTGTGTGTGTGTGTGTGTGTGTGTGTGTGTGTGTGTGTGTGTGTACACGTGTGTACTGTGTGTGTACACGTGTGTACTGTGTGTGTGTGTACACGTGTGTACTGTGTGTGTAGAGTGTGTGTGTGTGTGTGTGTGTGTGTGTGTGTGTGTGTGTGTGTGTGTGTGTGTGTGTGTGTGTGTGTGTGTACTATGTGTACTATGTGTACTATGTGTGTGTGTGTGTGTGTGTGTGTGTGTGTGTACTGTGTGTGTGTGTGTGTGTGTGTGTGTGTGTGTGTGTGTGTGTGTGTGTGTGTGTGTAAGAGAGAGATAGAATTGTGAGGAATAGAAATGAAAAAACGAGATGTGTTTGTGTGTTCCCATGTAAACCTCTCACTCATAACACTGGGCAACAAAAAAAAACTTTTCGTCTGCTGCTAAAGGGAATGCAGGTGTTGTTGGCTAAATCTGGGCTGCTGTTTTCAAATCTGTTGTCAGAATTTAGCCAGAACGTCAGGTTTTCAAAATATGTATATGTATTAATGATATACCTGTCATGCTATATTAGATACTTTATTATTGCAGATCGCCACATTGTACATCTAATATCAGTGCTTAGTAATTACTTTCACGTCATATTTAGATAACAATGATTGATCTCCATGTATAATGTGTTGTATACAAACCAAGAACATAAACAAGTTGCAGAAAAATAAGTTAATAAAACATGAGAACTTGGTAATCTTCGGAAGGGTGTAAACTTTACAGGGAAATCTGCCCCATTGTGAGTGATTCAGAAACAACACTTCAGGTTCACACTCTTCCTTGTAATATAGTCAGCGTAGGCCCTGTTCAGACATGTTCAGAAGTGCTTGAGGCACTTGCTCTTGCGCTTGTGTGTGGAATTGGTCTCCCGTTGTAGTAACCAGCAGTAATCACTAATCACCCATCATGTTTGGGTTGAACCGGCCTTGATACCTCGTTTCCATGACCGAAATGTCTTGGTGGCTACCTGGAGTGTACTTCCCACAGATATAACAAAAGTCATCAGGGTGATTCACATAGCCTCACCTATTCATGCCTGTAGTAACATATGCCTAACCTGAAAATATACAGAAAAATATATTAGGTTATAACCTGAAAATATAAAGATACTATTAGCATGATGTGAATTCCAAACGTGATACATTCTTAAAATATATACATTGCATTTAAACATTTTAGTATCAAGTTATTAACTCCTCTCAGCACGAAAGCGGCACGAAAAATTGTAATGCTGCGTGTGTAGCGGCTACCGCTGGGTTTTCACAATCGCCTTGCACCTATCAAGGACGCGGAGCGATCACCATGCCGGGCTCGTCCAGGACGCCCGGGCAGGCCCGCGCTCAACTTGCCAGGCCTCGGTCGGGACGCTGGGCCACGCCCCCTCTCGCCTTTCCTGGGCAAACGCTCCGGGATAATATGTATATATATTGCTGCCCGATAAACGGGCTTTTCAGAGTGCCTGAGTGTTTGGTTTGATTAAAGCAACTCGGATGAATTCCAGCTTTTTGTCGCGTCCATTCTTCCGATCGACGTGGGAGCCCCAGCTCCTTCATTGGTGACCTACCGACATGGACACGGCAGTCGCCCTTAAACTGCCTACCTTCTGGGAGGCTCACGCGGCGGTTTGGTTCGCACAGGCGGATTCCCTGTTCGCCCTGCGAGGCATCACGGCCGACGACACCCGCTTCCACCATGTGGTAGCAGCGCTCGGTTCGGCCACCGCGGCCCGCGCCCTGAGCCTCCTCGAGAGCCCGCCAGCCGCTGACAAATACGGCGCGATTAAGAAGCTTCTCCTCGACGCTTTCGCCCTCCCATCGGCGGAACGCGCACGGCGCCTGCTCGACCTGCCCGAGCTCGGCGACACGCGCCCTTCCGAGCGAATGGACTACATGCTTTCACTGCTCGGCGAGCACTCTCCGGCATTCCTGTTCCGGGAGCTGTTCCTCCGTCAGCTGCCTAACCCGGTACGCCTCGCCCTGGCAAGCACGACGATCACAGATCCCTGGGCCCTTGCCAGAGAAGCCGACAAGATCTCCGCCGCAGGACAGCGCATC
This sequence comes from Myxine glutinosa, assembly GCF_964187855.1. Classification (NCBI taxonomy): domain Eukaryota; kingdom Metazoa; phylum Chordata; class Myxini; order Myxiniformes; family Myxinidae; genus Myxine; species Myxine glutinosa. Next base: position 49,504,751 of record NC_136266.1, on the reverse strand, counting down.
GCAGCGGCGACATGGGACCCACCGCCATCCGACGCAACACCCATGGCGCCCGAGCACCCGGCACGGTCGACGACCGAACTGCCGACGCAATTGGCGGCCGCTACACCGAGCCGACCACCTCCAGCACAACGACCGGGGCCTCCACCTGACCAAGCATGGTGCTACTATCATGCCAGGTTCGGACAGAAGGCCCGGACATGCCGACCCCCGTGCACCTTCGGCAGGCCGGGAAACGGCCGGGCCGGCGTTCATTACCAGCCATGAGCGCCGGCCACACGGGCAACTTACTGTTCATCACGGATAAAGCGTCCGGACGGCGCTTCCTGTGCGACACCGGCGCCCAACTGAGCGTCATACCCGCCTCTGACCAGGAAAGGCAATCCGCGGTTTGCGGCCCCTCCTTGGTTGCGGCCAACGGATCGACCATCCGCACCTTCGGCCCGCGCAATGTCACCCTCTGCTTCGGCGGCCAACGCTTTGCTTGGACGTTTGTAACCGCAAACGTGCCCATGGCGCTGCTAGGCGCCGACTTCCTCTGCGCACACTGACTGCTGGTGGACGTCCAACGGTGTCGTTTAATCAACGCCGAAGCCTTCAGCTCCCTGGTATGCACATTGAGCAGCTCCGCACCGACCGAGCTGGCATGCGCCGTCCCGGCGGTGAACGAGTTTGCTCGCCTGCTCACGGAGTTCCCGGCCCTCACGCGGCCGACGTTTTCGGCCGTCGCAGTACGGCATGGGATCGAGCACCACATACCAACCACGGGCCCGCCGGTCTACGCCAGGGCCCGCCGCCTCGACCCAGCCAAGCTCGCCGTGGCGAAGGCCGAATTCGACGCGTTGGAGCACCTCGGCATCGTGCGGCGCTCCGATAGCGCGTGGGCCTCGCCACTGCACATCATGCCAAAGCCGGGGGGTGGATGGCGCCCGTGTGGCGACTACCGCCGTCTCAATGACGCTACCACCCCCGACAGGTACCCGATCCCGCATATCCAAGACTTCTCCGCCCGTCTGGCGGGACGGGTCATTTTTTCGAAAATTGATCTCATACGGGGATATCACCAGGTACCTGTCAGGGCGGCCGACGTCCCTAAAACGGCAGTCATCACGCCGTTCGGCTTATTCGAATTCTTGCGGATGCCGTTTGGTCTCAAGAACGCGGCTCAGGCGTTCCAGCGCTTGATGGACGGCGTGCTGCGTGACCTGCCGTCCTTTTCGTTTACCTGGACGACATCCTCGTCGCCAGCACGTCCCGGGCCGAGCACCTCCTCCACCTCCGAACACTGTACGGGCGCCTCAGCGAGCACGGCCTCATCGTCAACCCGGCCAAATGCCACTTCGGCACGACGGCCGTTGATTTTTTGGGCCACCACATCACCAAGAACGGGGCCGTGCCGCTGCCAACCAAGGTCGAGGCCATCACCACGTTCCCGCGTCCCCGCACCATAAAGGCCCTGCAGGAATTCCTGGGAATGGTGAATTTTTATCACCGTTTCGTGCCCCGCGCTGCTCAACTCATGCGGCCCCTCTACGAAGCCCTCCGGGGCAAGCCGGCCAAGCACGACATCGCCTGGTCCGCAGCAATGGATGCGGCCTTCCAAAGCTCAAAGCGGGCCCTCGCCGACGCAACACTGCTCGCTCACCCGGTGCTCAACGCTCCCATCGCCCTCACCACGGATGCCTCCGACTACGCGGTGGGCGCCGTACATGAGCAATGGGTGAACGGGGTTTGGCAGCCACTCGCTTTTTTCAGCCGGCAGCTCCGGCCGAACGAGCTCAAATACAGCATGTTTGACCGGGAGCTCCTCGGTCTACACCTGGCCGTCCGCCATTTCCGCCACCTCCTGGAGGGCCGACCTTTCACGGCGTTCGTCGACCACAAGCCGTTGGTTTACGCCATGGCCAAGGTCACGGAGCCGTGGTCGGCCCGCCAACAGCGCCACCTCTCCGCCGTGTCGGACTTTACCACGGACATCCGGCACGTCGCCGGCAAAAACAACGCCGTGGCCGACTGTCTTTCCCGGGCCAGCGCGAACGCGGTCCACCTGGGCGTGGACTTTGCGCTTATGGTGGCGGACCAAACCACCGACACCACGGTGCAAGCCCTCCGGGCGGCGGACACGGGCCTCCGCCTGGCCGACATCCCCTTCGCGGACACTGTCCTGCTCTGCGACGTCTCCCAAGGCCAGCCTCGCCCCATCGTGCCCGTCACCTGGCAACGCCGCATCTTCGCCTCCCTCCACGGCCTTTCCCACCCGGGCCGGAAAGCTTCCCAGAAGCTGGTGTCGGCGCGATTCGTCTGGCACGGCCTTCGGCGGGACGTCCGCGATTGGACCAGCACCTGCACGGCCTGCCAACGGGCCAAGGTCCACCGACACACCCAGGCCCTGCTGGCACCTTTCACCGTGCCCGAACGACGTTTCGACCACGTCAACGTGGATCTGGTGGGCCCCCTCCCCCCGTCACGGGGGTTCACACACCTGCTCACCATGGTGGACAGGACCACCAGGTGGCCGGAGGCCGTTCCCCTCGTCTCCACCACCACCGCCGACGTGGCGCAGGCTTTCATCGCCACCTGGGTCGCCCGCTTCGGCGCACCGGCGGACATCTCGTCAGACCGCGGACCACAGTTCACCTCCGAACTGTGGGGCGCGGTCGCCCGCAACCTGGGGGTCAAGCTCCACCGTACTACGGCCTACCACCCCCAAGCAAACGGGTTGTGCGAGCGATTCCACCGCTCCATGAAGGCCGCGCTCATGGCCGGCCTTCAAGACGGCGGTTGGGCCGACCGGCTGCCGTGGGTCCTTTTGGGCCTCCGCACGGCCCCCAAGGAGGACCTCCAGGCATCCACCACCGAGCTTGTCTATGGCCAGGCGCTACGCGTCCCGGGCGAATTCGTGCCCGACGCTACCAGTCCCTGGTCCGCAGCTCAACAGCGCTCGGACCTCCAGGAGGCCGCCCGACGGTTTGCCCCCGTGCCAACATCCCACCACGGTGACCCCCAGTCCTACGTCCCCCCAGCACTTCGCACAGCGGAGTATGTTTTTGTGCGTCACGACGCACATCGGGGGCCACTCCGGCCGCCGTACGACGGGCCCTTCCGGGTGCTGCGACGGGACGACAAGTCGTTCGTCATCGACATCGGCGGCAGGTCGGACCGGATTGCGGTGGACCGCCTCAAGCCGGCGCACGTGGACGTCGACCACCCACCACGGGTGGCCCTTCCGCCGCGGCGAGGCCGCCCCCCGTCCACGGTGCCCCCCACTCGACCGCCCACCACCACACCGGACCCCCTCCCACGACCCGCCAGGGGTCGCTTCGGCCGGGTCATCAGGACCCCCCTCAAATTGACCCTGCCGGTGCAAGTCGATTCTGGGGGGACGTGTGTAGCGGCTACCGCTGGGTTTTCACAATCGCCTTGCACCTATCAAGGACGCGGAGCGATCACCATGTCGGGCTCGTCCAGGACGCCCGGGCAGGCCCGCGCTCAACCTGCCAGGCCTCGGTTGGGACGCCCGGGCATGCCCGGGCATGCCCGGGCAGGCTCGCCCTCAACTTGCCAGGCCGCAGCCAGGACGCTGGGCCACGCCCCCTCTCGCCTTTCCTGGGCAAACGCTCCGGGATAATATGTATATATATTGCTGCCCGATAAACGGGCTTTTCAGAGTGCCTGAGTGTTTGGTTTGATTAAAGGAACTCGGATGAATTCCAGCTTTTTGTCGCGTCCATTCTTCCGATCGACGTGGGAGCCCCAGCTCCTTCACGTGGAAAATTTTACTTAATAATTTATAGCTTGGTCAGTTTTCATCCATTTTTTATAATTTAAAGTGCATTCTAAAGCTCTTTTTATGAGAAATAATATAATACAACAGTTGTATTGCTATAATTGAAACAAAAATACAAAAAATAATAATTTATGATCACTCAAAATCACCCACCAGGGCAAGCTATTGTAATTGGACCATATGTATAACTCAACATCCTGACGTGCTGAGAAAATGCTGACTTCAGATTCAGAATCAGCAAACTCGATTTAGTCTGGAACATATGTTTATACCCCAGTAGTAAAATCTTTGTTGTCCATTGTAATTTGAGGAACGGAACCCATATTCAAATACCATATGTCTTTTTTCACTGTCTACTAAGTGCACTTGTGTTTAATAATGTCTATATCCTACATGTGATATATTATATATGGAGTAGGCAGTGATTACCTTAGTCCAGGTATAATTAAATAGGTAGTGTGCTCCAACTAACGCATGAAGATGAAGAAACCCCATGTAATAAGAAGGAAATTTGTTTGGACCGGATGTCGTGTAAGTGTATATTCATCCCCATGAGAGGGGTGGGGTTTGTTAATTAGCGATTGATTATGGGTAAATTAATCCCCTGTATGTAATGGCCTCTGTTATTTATTCCTCTGTTCCTTATGACACACACACATGGTAAGAAATCGCCCATTAACCACACTAAATAAAAACCAACTGGAAACAGGACATTGAGCACTACCGTGGATAACATCGACCTGGTGAGCACATAGGCACAAAAGGTCTGTGAAGCCACGCCCCGAAGAGCAGGGATTGGTCCGGGCTTTGATTGGCAAAAAGACTGCTAAGATGGGACTTGCTAATAGGAGCGCACACGGAGACGTCGTGAGATGACGTCAGAGCCTTGATTATAAAGGAACGCTTGGCCGACATTTTCTCTTCTTGCGCAAAGGAGATTCATCACGAACAGTCATGTCCCGACTTTTTGTCTCTTTCTTCTTCTCTCTTTCCTCGTGGCTTTCTCTCTTGTGTTGGGGTGCTCCGGAGTGAGTGACATTCTTAAACAACGGCGACATATAGGGTGCGCTCTTGAGCGAGGGACATTCATTGGGAGCAGCCACGATTTTGTATCTCTAGGTTGCTGGATCCAGTGGTGAACAGTCGTGTTCCAACATCTTCATCATGATCATGAGGAGGAGGAACTGCGGACCGAGAACTGCGGTTTCCCACGCAAGGACGACAAAGACAAGCACGGATGGGCGAACGAGGGTGTGCGAGGCCTAATTTGCGCCCACAGCAGTGCAGCCTGCGGTTTTGCCGCCAAGGACGCGAGGGGGTTTTGACGATTCCTGACGAGGTTCAAGAGCCGATTAGAGCTAAGTGCCACAAATAACACGTATTTATTTTACAGTTTTTTCCCATTGTGTTGTAATCGAGTCTGCGTGGGGAGCGCTCCATTTCGGAATCATAGTTTTATTGTGCATTATTTTGTGACCAGCATTTTCGTTAATAAATCCGGTATTGTTGTACATTTTATTTCCGTGTCGGTTTTGAGTTGATTTATTGCAGGTTTGAAGACTGTCGGTGCCCGTGAAGGTAAGCTCTTCGGCCTCCCCCCACGCGCGTATTCTCCATTATCATTGAATTGAACGCCTCGGAGTTAAAGCTCGTTTGGTCATCCTTGTCATCCTGCGGTGTTCACTACAGGGCAGGCAGACGACTATATATATATATATATATATATATATATATATATATATATATATATATATATATATATATATGTATATATATATATATGTATAGATATATATATGTATATATATATATATATATGTATAGATATATATATATATATATATATATATATATATATATATATATATATATATGTATAGATATAGATATATATATATATATATATATATATATATATATGTATAGATATATATATATATATATATATATATATGTATAGATAGATAGATATATATATATATATATATATATATATATATATATATATATATATATATATATATATATATATATATATACTAGCATGGCCCGCCTCACTATATGTCACTACAAAGAAACGGGCTTGTTTCAGCTGAGGATAATGACTACCTGAGTTGCTGTCATGATTTATACGAATCATAATGCAAAGTTATTTTGCATAAATTATTTTATAATATATGTGATGTTAGATTTTTATAAGCAGCTTAAATGTTAAGAAGATTTAGGTAGAAAAAAATTAACAAAATTCAAAAAGGAATCCTTTAGCACATACACACAGGAGGAGTACGTTGGGATGATTTCAGACTGGAATTTTGGGTCGATTTCACAAAATTTGGGGGAGTTGTTCAGTGACAACACAACACAGGACAGACACTGCACGCAGACACACACACACACACACACACACACACACACATATATATATATACTAGCTGAGGTACCCGGCTTCACCCGGGTTGAATAAGAATAATACAAATATATGATGAAAAGAACATGTATATTTTAGAGCAATATCACAGTACATTTCCTACATGACGTTTTTTCAATTTTCAATTTCTCAAAACCTCTGGGTATACAACATTTCTGGTTTTCTTACGTGGTGCCAAGACGTAAAGATTGCTTGGTTTTCCAACCCTCGAGCAGCCCACGTACAGCTGGCCATGGGCAAACACTTGTTCTGTGACGTTCAGGCCTACAACCTTCATTGATTGCCCCTGCGCCCTGTTGATGGACATAGCAAAACATAGCCTGATGGGGAACTGAATCCTCTTGAAGGAGAATGGAAGGTCAGGTGGAATAAGTGGTATCCTTGGAATGAATACTTTCTCTCCTCTGTATTGTCCTGAGAGGATGGTTGCCTCTAGGACATGCGGCATCATTTGCTGGATTGTCAATCGTGTTCCATTACACAGCTTTGGTGGATCAAGATTCCTTAGAAGCATGATTGGTGCTCCCACCTTGAGAATCAACCTGTGTTGGGAGTCCTTGAGGCTGAAGACTGCTGAGAAACTCAGTTGGGAAGTTTACTGCCTGATCTTCATCTGTCACTTTGTCAAGAGAATCATAATTTCTTTCATGACCGGGCAGCGAACATCATTATGTGCGACATTACGTCACTCCTACGGACGTGAAAACATTTGTTTTCCTTAAATATATATTTAAAATTAAATAAAATAGTACATAAATTAACAATAAAAGAAGCTAAAAAACAATTTAAAATACAATAAAAAGCACATTAAAAATATATAAATATGTACGTACAGTATACTGTACGTACGCGCAACCGCTGATTCTCATTCAAAACAGAGGCGACGTACAGTATTCCTTTACTGTATACTGTGTCTGTGTTAGCCATGGGTCCGAAGAAGGATAATGCTAGTGTTTCCAAGCGTAATTTGGTTACGATGGACGATAAGGTAAATCTGATTAAAAGGTATGGAAAAGGTGGAAAAGTGTCGGTGATAGCGCATAGACCTTATCGCGAATCGGAACCGCAATGCGTCATGGGATCGGAAAGGGGCAATAGCACCGCCACAAACTACACCATGGAATTGCAGATGGCCCGGTTTTTTAAACCATTGATATTAAAATCAAAAGTAGCCTATAACCACCGGGATTTTATGCTGATTCCGAATCTGTGTCTAAAACTTTTCTCCGATGTGTAGTTCTTGAGTTATAAGCGGACATCCAGACAGACACACACACACACACACACAGACACTCCTCGTTTATTTATATAGATATATAGATGTATATAATTGACATATAGGAAATTACACACCGAGACCAGGAATCAAACCCAGGTCCTTTGGTGAACCATACCAGTGCTCTGCCATGTGAGCTATCTGGGTGACCCTCACCAAACATGCAATTTTCCCACACATAGAATTGCCACTCTCTTTCCGTTATTGCTTCTGGGGCGCTCGCTGTCAACCATAGGAAGACCAAGGGCCTGCTCACCAGAGGGTCTTCCTCCAATGGGGGGACAAATCCATGTCCGCTATTATAAACACCACTGGTAGCGTAGAAACATAAATCAAATAAGATAAACAACAATAATATTAGTGTGTAGCGGCTACCGCTGGGTATACATAATCGCCTTGCACCTACCGAGGACGCGGAGCGATCACCATGCCGGGCTCGCCCAGGACGCCCGGGCACGCCCAGCCTCGCCTTTCCAGGGCTCGTCCAGGACGCCCGGGCACGTCCAGACTCGCCTTTCCAGGGTTCGCCCAGAACGCCCGGGCACGCCCAGCCTCGCCTTTCCAGGGCTCGTCCAGGACGCCCGGGCATGCCCGCTCTCGACTTGCCAGGCCTCGTCCAGGACGCCCGGGCACGTCCAGACTCGCCTTTCCAGGGTTCGCCCAGGACGCCCGGGCATGCCCGGTCCCGCCTTTCCCGGGCAAACGCTCCGGGATAATGTGTATATATATTGCTGCCCGATAAACGGGCTTTTCAGAGTACCCGAGTTGATTTGACACAATAAAGAAACTCGGACGAATTCCAGCTTTTTGTCGCGTCCATTCTTCCGATTTACGTTGGAGCACAGCTCCTACATTGGTGACCCGACATGGACACGGCAGTTGCCCTCAAACTGCCTACCTTCTGGGAGGCTCACGCGGCGGTTTGGTTCGCCCAGGCGGACTCCCTGTTCGCCCTGCGAGGCATCACGGCCGACGACACCCGCTTCCACCATGTGGTAGCAGCACTCGGCTCAGCCACCGCGGCCCGCGCCCTGAGCCTCCTCGAGAGCCCGCCAGCCGCTGACAAATACGACGCGATTAAAAAGCTCCTCCTCGACGCTTTCGCCCTCTCATCGGCGGAACGCGCTCGGCGCCTGCTCGACCTGCCCGAGCTCGGCGACACACGCCCATCCGAGCGAATGGACTATATGCTCTCACTGCTCGGCGAGCACTCTCCGGCTTTCCTGTTCCGGGAGCTGTTCCTCCGTCAGTTGCCTAGCCAAGTACGCCTCGCCCTGGCAAGCACGACGGTCATGGATCCCCGTGCCCTCGCCAGGGAAGCCGACAAGATCTCCGCGGCAGGCCAACGCATTGGAGCAGCGACCTGGAGCCCACCGCCGTCCGAAGCAACGCCCATGGCGCCTGAGCACCCGGCACGGTCGACGACCGAACTGCCGACGCAATTGGCGGCCGCTACGCCGCGCCGACCACCTCCAGCACGACGACCGGGGCCTCCACCTGACCAGGCGTGGTGTTATTATCATGCCAGGTTCGGACAGAAGGCCCGGACATGCCAAACCCCGTGCACCTTCGGCAAGCCGGGAAACGGCCGGGCCGGCGTTCATTACCAGCCATGAGCGCCGGCCACACGGGCAACTTACTTTTCATCAGGGACAAAGCGTCCGGACGGCGCTTCCTGTGTGACACCGGCGCCCAACTGAGCGTCATACCTGCCTCCGATCAGGACAGGCAGTCCGGGGTTTGCGGCCCCTCCTTGGTTGCGGCCAACGGATCGGCCATCCGCACCTTCGGCCCGCGCAACGTCACCCTCTGCTTCGGCAGCCAACGCTTTAATTGGACTTTTGTAACCCCAAGCGTGCCCATGGCTCTGCCAGGCGCCGACTTCCTCTGCGCACGCGGACTGCTGGTTGATGTCAAACGGCGTCGCCTCGTCAACGCCGAGACCTTCAGCTCCCTGGCATGCACATTGAGCAGCTCCGCTCCGACCGAGCTGGCATGCACCCTCCCGGCGGCGAATGAGTTTGCTCGCCTGCTCACGGAGTTCCCGGCCCTCACGCGACCGACGTTTTCGGCCGTCGCAGTATGACATGGGATCGAGCACCACATACCAACCACGGGCCCGCCGGTCTACGCCAGAGCCCGCCGCCTCGACCCAGCCAAGCTCGCCGTGGCCAAAGCCGAGTTCGACGCTTTGGAACACCTCGGCATCGTGCGGCGCTCCGATAGCGCGTGGGCTTCGCCACTACACATCGTCCCAAAACCGGGGGGCGGCTGGCGCCCATGTGGCGACGACCGCCGCCTTAACGATGCTACCACCCCCGACAGGATCCGATCCCGTACATCCAAGACTTCTCTGCCCGTTTGGCAGGACGGGTCATTTTTTCGAAGATCGATTTAATACGGGGATACCACCAGGTACCTGTCAGGGCGGCCGACGTCCAAAAAACGGCCGTCATCACGCCGTTCGGCTTATTCGAATTCCTGCGAATGCCATTTGGCCTCAAGAACGCGGCTCAGGCGTTCCAGTGCTTGATGGACGGCGTGCTGCGCGACCTGCCATTCCTCTTCGTTTACCTGGACGACATCCTCGTCACCAGCACATCCCGGGCCGAGCACCTCCTCCACCTTCGAACACTGTTCGGGCGCCTCAGCGAGCATGGCCTCATCGTCAACCCGGCCAAATGCCACTTCGGCACGACGGCCGTTGATTTTTTGGGCCACCACATCACCAAGAACGGGCCGTGCCGCTGCCAACCAAGGTCGAGGCCATCACCACGTTTCCGCGTCCCCGCTCCATAAAGGCCCTGCAGGAATTCCTTGGAATGGTGAATTTCGATCACCGCTTCGTGCCCCGCGCTGCTCAACTCATGCGGCCCCTCTACGAAGCCCTCCGGGGCAAGCCGGCCAAGCACGACGTCGTCTGGTCTGCAGCCATGGACGCGGCCTTTAAAAACTCAAAGCGGGCCCTCGCCGACGCAACACTGCTTGCTCACCCGGTGCTCAACGCTCCCATCGCCCTCACCATGGATGCCTCCGACTACGCGGTGGGCGCCGTACATGAGCAATGGGTGAACGGGGTTTGGCAGCCACTCGCTTTTTTCAGCCGGCAACTCCGGCCGAACGAGCTCAAATATAGCACGTTTGACCGTGAGCTCCTCGGTCTACACCTGGCCGTTCGCCATTTCCGACACCTCCTGGAGGGCCGACCCTTCACGGCATTCGTCGACCACAAGCCGTTGGTTTACGCAATGGCCAAGGTCACGGAGCCGTGGTCGGCCCGCCAACAGCGCCACCTCTCCGCCGTGTCTGAGTTTACCACGGACATCCGGCACGTCGCCGGCAAAGACAACGCCGTGGCCGACTGTCTTTCTCGGGCCAGCGCGAACGCGGTCCACCTCGGCGTGGACTTCGCGCTTATGGCGGCTGACCAAACCACCGACACCACGGTGCAAGCCCTCCGGGCGGCAGACACGGGCCTCCGCCTGGCCGACATCCCCTTCGCGGACACTGTCCTGCTCTGCGACGTCTCCCAAGGCCAGCCTCGCCCCATCGTGCCCGTTACCTGGCAACGCCGCATCTTCGCTTCCCTCCACGGCCTTTCCCACCCGGGCCGGAAAGCTTCCCAGAAGCTGGTGTCGGCGCGATTCGTCTGGCACGGCCTTTGACGGGACGTCCGCGATTGGACCAGCACCTGCACAGCCTGCCAACAGGCCAAGGTCCACCGACACACCCAGGCCCCGCTGGCACCTTTCACCGTGCCCGAACGACGTTTCGACCACATCAACGTGGACCTGGTGGGCCCCCTCCCCCCATCACGGGGTTTCACACACCTGCTCACCATGGTGGACAGGACCACCAGGTGGCCGGAGGCCGTTCCCCTCGTCTCCACCACCACCGCCGACGTGGCGCAGGCTTTCATCGCCACCTGGGTCGCCCGCTTCAGCGCACCGGCGGACATCTCGTCGGACCGCGGACCGCAGTTCACCTCCGAGCTGTGGGGCGCGGTCGCCCGCAACCTGGGGGTCAAGCTCCACCGTACTACGGCCTGCCACCCCCAAGCCAACGGGTTGTGCGAGCGGTTCCACTGCTCCATGAAGGCCGCACTCATGGCCGGCCTTCAGGACGGCGGTTGGGCCGACCGGCTGCCGTGGGTCCTTTTGGGCCTCCGCACGGCCCCCAAGGAGGACCTCCGGGCGTCCACCGCCGAGCTTGTCTACGGCCAGGCGCTACGCGTCCCGGGCGAATTCGTGCCCGACGCTACCAGTCCCTGGTCCGCAGCTCACCAGTCCTCGGACCTCCAGGAGACCGCCCGACGGTTTGCCCCCATGCCAACGTCCCACCACGGTGACCCCCAGTCCTACGTCCCCCCAGCGCTTCGCACAGTGGTGTACGTTTTTGTGCGTCATGACGCACATCGGGGGCCACTCCGGCCGCCGTACGACGGGCCCTTCCGGGTCCTGTGACGGGACGACAAGTCGTTCGTCATCGACATCGGCGGCAGGTCGGACCGGATTGCGGTGGACCGCCTCAAGCCGGCGCACGTGGACATCGACCAACCGCCACGGATGGCCCTTTCGCCGCGGCGAGGCCGCCCCCCATCCACGGTTCCCCCCACTCGACCGCCCACCATCACACGGGACCCCCCCCCCCCCCCCCACGACCCGCCAGGGGTCGCTTCGGCCGGGTCATCAGGACCCCCCTTAAATTGACCCTGCCGGTGCAAGTCGATTCTGGGGGGACGTGTGTAGCGGCTACCTCTGGGTATACACAATCGCCTTGCACCTACCGAGGACGCGGAGCGATCACCATGCCGGGCTCGCCCAGGACGCCCGGGCACGCCCAGCCTCGCCTTTCCAGGGCTCGTCCAGGACGCCCGGGCATGCCCGCTGTCGACTTGCCAGGCCGCGTCCAGGACGCCCGGGCACGTCCAGACTCGCCTTTCCAGGGTTCGCCCAGAACGCCCGGGCACGCCCAGCCTCGCCTTTCCAGGGCTCGTCCAGGACGCCCGGGCATGCCCGCTCTCGACTTGCCAGGCCTCATCCAGGACGCCCGGGCACGTCCAGACTCGCCTTTCCAGGGTTCGCCCAGGACGCCCGGGCACGCCCGGTCCCGCCTTTCCCGGGCGAAAATGCCCCGGGATAATGTGTATATATATTGCTGCCCGATAAACGGGCTTTTCAGAGTACCCGAGTCGATTTGACACAATAAAGAAACTCGGACGAATTCCAGCTTTTTGTCGCGTCCATTCTTCCGATTTACGTTGGAGCACAGCTCCTACAAGTGTTTGGTTTCTTCAGCGTGGAGCCGAGCTTAGGTGTGAGGCAGGTGTATCAGCCCAGAGAGAGTGAAATGCTTTGCCAAGTCTTAATGCAGCCAGAGATTGTTTTGGTCAGTCTAAAACCTTCCACCTTTTTTCCCCCTGATTAACTCCTTGGTTGCGTTGGCAGTGTGTTTTGGGTCATTGTCTGACTGTATAGTGAAGCACCACCCATTGAGTTTGGCGGCATTTTCGTGTACATAGGCAGACAAAATGTTTCTGTACACTTCCGAATTTATTCTGCTGCTGCCATCATTATTTACATTTTTTTTCAATTAAGATGAGTGAGCCAGTTCCAGAGTTCCACAGGTAGAAAGCTTGCAGGTGTTTCGAGTGGTTTGCCAGGCAGTGAAATGTCTGTCTGTTATATCCCCAGAGACATAGTCCTGAACTTTTGTTTCAGATTCAGTCACCATTCATTGTCGAAAGAGATGAGGCAGCAAACTAGAATGGCACTCTTCGACATCACGACGTCGACTGATATGCCTCCGCCAACATTATTACATCATTATAATACTTGTATCAAGTTTGATTTAAATCCGTTCAGCTGTGCCCTAGTTAGCAATTTTCTTACTTGACATGACCTTTAACCTTTGACCTGTTGAACCCAAAATCTTATCAGTTAATCTTTACATCATTATACATGCATGTACCAAGGTTGAATTAGATCACTTCACCCATTCTCGAGTTATAGATCTATTACAGACTTTGACCTTTGTCCTCTTGACCCCAAATTCTAATCATTTAAACTTTACATCATTATACATACCCATACCAAATTTGAATTGGGTTACTTCAGCCATTCTCAGGTTATAGACCTATTACAGACTTTGACCTTTGACATTTGACCGATGACACCAAAATGTAATCACTTAATCTTTACAACATTATACAAACCTGTACCAAGTTTGAATTGGATCACTTCAGCCGTTCTCAAGTTATAGACCTGTTGCAGACTTTGACCTTTGACCTCTTGACCCCAAAATTGAATCGGTTCATCTTTACATCATTATACATAAGTGTACCAAATTTGGTTACAATCCCATCACTGGTTCACAAGTTATCGCGGTAACAGTATTTTTACCGAACATGACCTCTGACCTTTGGCCTTTGACCTTGTGACCCCAAAATCTAATCAGTTCATCTTTACCCCATAAAACATACCTTTGGATCTTCAGGGTCTTTTAGATCATCTGGACCTTTAAGGGTATTTTGGGTCTTTGAGGTGTTTTGGGTCTTCCGAGGCTTTTGGGTCTTAAGGGTCTTTTGTTTCCTCTGGGTCTTTAAGAGTCTTTGGGGTGTTTTGGTTTTTTGGGGTATTTAAGGGTCTTTTGGGTCTAAAGGGTCTTCAAGGGTCTTTGGGGTCTTCAGGGTGTTTTGGGTCTTCAGGGTGTTTTGGGTCTTCAGGGTGGTTTGGGACTTCAGGGTGTTTTGGGTCTTCGGGGTATTTTGGGTCTTCGGGGTATTTTGGGTCTTTGGGGTGTTTTGGGTCTTCGGGGTATTTTGGGTATTCAGGGTGTTTTTCGGTCTTCGGGGTGTTTTGGGTCTTCGGGGTGTTTTGGATCTTCAGGGTCTTTTGGGTATTTGGGTCTTCGGGTTGTTTTGGGTCTTCGGGTTGTTTTGGGTCTTCGGGGTGTTTTGGGTCTTCGGAGTGTTTTGGGTCTTCGGGGTGTTTTGGGTCTTCGGGGTGTTTTGGGTCTTCGGGGTGTTTTGGGTCTTCGGGATGTTTCGGGTCTTCGGGGTGTTTTGGGTCTTCGGGGTGTTTTGGGTCTTCGGGGTGTTTTGGGTCTTCGGGGTGTTTTGGGTCTTCGGGGTGTTTTGGGTCTTCGGGGTGTTTTGGGTCTTCGGGGTGTTTTGGTTCTTCGGGGTGTTTTGGGTCTTCGGGGTGTTTTGGGTCTTCGGGGTGTTTTGGGTCTTCAGGGTGTTTTGGGTCTTCGGGGTGTTTTGGGTCTTCGGGGTGTTTTGGGTCTTCGGGGTGTTTTGGGTCTTCGGGGTGTTTTGGGTCTTCGGGGTCTTCGGGGTATTTTGGGTCTTCAGGGTGTTTTTGGGTCTTTGGGGTATTTTGGGTCTTTGGGGTCTTTGGGGTATTTTGGGTCTTCAGGGTGTTTTTGGGTCTTCGGGGTGTTTTGGGTCTTCGGGGTGTTTTGGATCTTCAGGGTCTTTTGGGTATTTGGGTCTTCGGGTTGTTTTGGGTCTTCGGGTTGTTTTGGGTCTTCGGGGTGTTTTGGGTCTTCGGAGAGTTTTGGGTCTTCGGGGTGTTTTGGGTCTTCGGAGTGTTTTGGGTCTTCGGGGTGTTTTGGGTCTTCGGGGTGTTTTGGGTCTTCGGGGTGTTTTGGGTCTTCGGGATGTTTCGGGTCTTCGGGGTGTTTTTGGTCTTCGGGGTGTTTTGGGTCTTCGGAGTGTTTTGGGTCTTCGGGGTGTTTTGGGTCTTCGGGGTGTTTTGGGTCTTCGGGGTGTTTTGGGTCTTCGGGATGTTTCGGGTCTTCGGGGTGTTTTGGGTCTTCGGGGTGTTTTGGGTCTTCGGGGTGTTTTGGGTCTTCGGGGTTTTTGGGTCTTCGGGGTGTTTTTGGGTCTTCGGGGTGTTTTGGGTCTTCGGGGTGTTTTGGGTCTTCGGGGTGTTTTGGGTCTTCGGCGTGTTTTGGGTCTTCGGGGTGTTTTGGGTCTTCGGGGTGTTTTGGGTCTTCGGGGTGTTTTGGGTCTTCGGGGTGTTTTGGGTCTTCGGGGTGTTTTGGGTCTTCGGGGTGTTTTGGGTCTTCGGGGTGTTTTGGGTCTTCGGGGTGTTTTGGGTCTTCGGGGTGTTATGGGTCTTCGGGGTGTTTTGGGTCTTCGGGGTGTTTTGGGTCTTCGGGGTGTTTTGGGTCTTCGGGGTGTTTTGGTTCTTCGGGGTGTTTTGGTTCTTCGGGGTGTTTTGGGTCTTCGGGGTGTTTTGGTTCTTCGGGGTGTTTTGGGTCTTCGGGGTGTTTTGGGTCTTCGGGTTGTTTTGGGTCTTCGGGTTGTTTTGGGTCTTCGGGGTGTTTTGGGTCTTCGGAGTGTTTTGGGTCTTCGGGGTGTTTTGGGTCTTCGGGGTGTTTTGGGTCTTCGGGGTGTTTTGGGTCTTCGGGATGTTTCGGGTCTTCGGGGTGTTTTTGGTCTTCGGGGTGTTTTGGGTCTTCGGAGTGTTTTGGGTCTTCGGGGTGTTTTGGGTCTTCGGGGTGTTTTGGGTCTTCGGGGTGTTTTGGGTCTTCGGGGTGTTTTGGGTCTTCGGGATGTTTCGGGTCTTCGGGGTGTTTTGGGTCTTCGGGGTGTTTTGGGTCTTCGGGGTCTTCGGGGTATTTTGGGTCTTCGGGGTGTTTTTGGGTCTTCGGGGTGTTTTGGGTCTTCGGGGTGTTTTGGGTCTTCGGGGTGTTTTGGGTCTTCGGGGTGTTTTGGGTCTTCGGGGTGTTTTGGGTCTTCGGGGTGTTTTGGGTCTTCGGGGTGTTTTGGGTCTTCGGGGTGTTTTGGGTCTTCGGGGTGTTATGGGTCTTCGGGGTGTTTTGGGTCTTCGGGGTGGTTTGGGTCTTCGGGGTGGTTTGGGTCTTCGGGGTGTTTTGGGTCTTCGGGGTGTTTTGGTTCTTCGGGGTGTTTTGGTTCTTCAGGGTGTTTTGGGTCTTCGGGGTGTTTTGGGTCTTCGGGGTGTTTTGGGTCTTCGGGGTGTTTTGGGTCTTCGGGGTGTTTTGGGTCTTCGGGGTGTTTTGGGTCTTCGGGGTGTTTTGGGTCTTCGGGGTGTTTTGGGTCTTCGGGATGTTTTTGGTCTTCTGGGTGTTTTGGGTCTTCTGGGTGTTTTGGGTCTTCTGGGTGTTTTGGGTCTTCTGGGTGTTTTTGGTCTTCTGGGTGTTTTGGGTCTTCTGGGTGTTTTGGGTCTTCTGGGTGTTTTGGGTCTTCTGGGTGTTTTGGGTCTTCTGGGTGTTTTTGAGCCTCAGGGCCTTGAAGGGTATTTTGGGTCTTTGGGGTGTTTTGGGTATTTGGGGTCTTCAGGGTATTTTGGGTCTTCAGGGGTCTTGGTTGTCTGAAGGGTATTGGGGGAATTAAAGGGTCGTCAAAGGTCTGAGGGGTCTTAGCAGTCTTAACGCAATTAAGAGGGTTAAATGAGAGGGTGTAATTTTATTTGAAGAAGAAGAAGACGTTTTAGTCGCATATAAACATAGCGACATACATAACCATATACGATTGCTCTATTTATCATAAGATACCTATATATTGGGAAACCCTCATGGGCTGTTATGCTGCAAAGTGACATTGAGAACCGGGTATGTGCTGGATGTGAGGTGAGTTAGGACAATATTGCGAGTTTTATTTTCATTACAATGGAAAAAAAACTCATTGCAATTTCATCTTTTCATTACTTTCAAAATAGTCCTTTGGGGCTACCCACTCTGCTTGATGCCATTCACACAGCTGGCCATGTGTGAATGTGAGCGTTTGGAGACTTAGGCTGACAACTTTGAGGTTTTATTCTTGGGAATGTTGATGATCATGCCAAAGCAGACTCCTTCCTACTGGAAACTAAATTCGCCGAAAGTAAAAAGCAAGCCTGTTTCTGATGAGATGATCGGTATCCTTTGAATCATGGCTTGCTCTTCCTTGTTTGGTCCAGTGGCGATGGTAACATCTTCTATCTATAATGCCAGTAATCTCTGTGTGTCTGTCTGTGTGTCTGTGTGTTTGTCTGTGACCGCTGTTTCTCGACAACCACGGGTCCGATATACTTGAAACTTGCCAGGTATATTGCTGGGGACCCGAGGATGTGCCTTTTCAAGGTTTGTAATTAATCGGACAAGTACCTACCGAGCTATGTCCAAAAAACGCTTCAACCAATCAGAGAGCAGCGAGCTATCACGTGTGCCGAACCGTTAATGCAATGCAAGCGTTAATGCGTTAATGCAAGGCTTTTCTTTTTTTCCCTCTTCTCTTTCTACTTTTCCTTGCGATTAAATTGCAAACAGCCAAAATACGTTGGCGCTAATTGAATAATTGGCCATTAACACTAAAATAATCGTAACTGCGATATGCCAACTTCCGGACAGTGCAGCCTTCCATGTTGTTGTTGTTTGCAGCAGCTGTTTGCAGCAAGGCAAGGCTTTTCTTTTTTTCCCTCTTCTCTTTCTACTTTTCCTTGCGATTAAATTGCAAAAAGCCAAAATACGTTGGCGATAATTGAATAAATGGGCATTAATAGATAGATAGATAGATATGCGATATGCGAACTTCCGGACAGTGTGCGCGTTACGAGCTGACCGCCATTACGGTACGTAATTCGATTTCTTATGCGCATTATTTCTCCCAATTCAGTCAGAGCGAAGGGCGGAAGCGAAGAGCGTTGTTATTTTTTGTTTACGGGCGTACGGGCGGGGTAGAGCGTACGGGTAGCGTTTTTTTTTTTTTTTGGCAAGGAACGGGCACCCACGTACGGGCAATGCCCTAGTATCTATAATTCCAGCAATCTCTGTGTGTCTGTCTGTGTGTCTGTGTGTTTGTCTGTGACCGCTGTTTCTCGACAACCACGGGTCCGATATACTTGAAACTTGCCAGGTATATTGCTGGGGACCCGAGGATGTGCCTTTTCAAGGTTTGAAATTAATCGGACAAGTACCTACCGAGCTATGTCCAAAAAACGCTTCAACCAATCAGAGAGCAGCGAGCTATCACGTGTGCCGAACCGTTAATGCAATGCAAGCGTTAATGCGTTAATGCAAGGCTTTTCTTTTTTTCCCTCTTCTCTTTCTACTTTTCCTTGCGATTAAATTGCAAACAGCCAAAATACGTTGGCGCTAATTGAATAATTGGCCATTAACACTAAAATAATCGTAACTGCGATATGCCAACTTCCGGACAGTGCAGCCTTCCCTGTTGTTGTTGTTTGCAGCAGCTGTTTGCAGCAAGGCAAGGCTTTTCTTTTTTTCCCTCTTCTCTTTCTACTTTGCCTTGCGATTAAATTGCAAACAGCCAAAATACGTTGGCGCTAATTGAATAATTGGGCATTATGTTTTACAACTAATAAAAACGAATTTGCGATTCATTCGCTTTCCTGCGCGTTTGTGTACGCGATGGCGATTTCTTTACCAAACTCCGGAAGCCGTTCGCTTTGGACCGAACCATTTCATGTAAATAGAGGGGGGGGATTGTCACCACTCGCAAGCCGTTCGCTTTGGACCAAACCATTTCATGTAAATAGAGGGGGGGGATATAATTTTAGATATAGATATAGTACGGGCATGCCCTAGTTTATGCAATTCGGCAGCCACTGTTTGATGATTACTCGAGTTCCGTTGCAAAGCTTTGGTCGGTCAAGGTTGACGAAGAGCATGACTGGCACTCCTGTTTTCAAAAGGATGTAGTGAGGTGCATGCATGAGGGCTCCAGAATGTTCAGGAACTATGTGGGGTATGGTATGTAAATGCAAGAGTGGTCAGACTTTATGGGAGAGTGGTCAGATGGAAGCCACTCCTGAGAGAAAGGCACATGACAGCACACCTGGAGTTTGCAAAAGGCACGTGAAAGACTCTGAGAGCATGAGGCAAAATATTCTGTGGTCTGATGAAATGATAATTAAACTATTTGGCCTGAATGCAAAGAGCTACGTCTGGTGGAAACCAAGCACATCACATCGCCCATTTAATACCATCTCTACCGTGAAGCATGGTGGTAACAGCATCATGCTATGGGGATGCTCTTCAGTGGTAGGGACTGGGAGACCTGTAATGATAGAGGGAACAATGAATGGAGACAAATACAGGCAAATCCTTGAGGAGAACCTGCTTCAGAGTGCAAAAGACCTAAGACTGCAGTGAAGATTTACGTTCCAACATGACAGTGACCCCAAGCATATAGCCAAAGCATCTAAGACTGCAGTGAAGATTTACATTCCAACAGGACAATGACCCGAAGCATATAGCCAAAGCAACACTGAAATGGCTTCAGAACAAAAATGTGAAAGTCCTTGAGTGGCCCAGCGAAGCCCAGACTTGAAATCCATTGAGAATCTGTGGAAAGACTTGAAGATTTCTGTTCACCGACGCTCCCCATCCAACTTGACAGAGCTTGAGCAAATCTGCAAGGAAGAATGGGAGAAACTCCCCAAATCCAGATGTGCAAAGCTGATACAGACGTACTGAAGAAGACTCAAAGCTGTAATCCCTGCCAAAGGAACTTCTATGAAGTACTGACTCAGGGGGTTAAACACTTATATAAATTAGATATTTCTGTATTTCATTTTTTAATTATTTTTTTCAAAAATCCCAAAAACAAATTCCACTTTGGCTTGTGGGGTATTATGTGTAGATGAGTGACAAAAAAAATCTGAATTTAGCCAATTTTAAATTAAGGCTGTTATATAACAAAATGTGGAAGATAGCCAAGGGGTGTGAATCCTTTATGAAGGCTCTGTATGTATATGTATATATGCACAGACAGCTTTTTCTACTTTTTGTGGTGTTTTGGACTTGCGTATCTTGTTCATATAACTTTTTGAACACTCCTCGTAACCATGGAATTAATTATCACCTGAATATAAAAGCCACGTTAACACCGCATGATATCGTATGTACACCTATCCCTAAGGAGGTGTTACTTACACATCCAGGGTACTGCATCTACCTTTTAAACTGAACAATCCTGGTAGTGTACACCAGAGGGCGAAGTTTATCAATAATTGCCTCCAATGGATTGGTTTCTTTTTCGACAAATATCCTTCCATCGTTACACTACAACTATTTCTTTAATATACCCATTTGTTCCCACCTTGTGGAATTGGTTGAGGAAGATTTTTGGCAAAGCCTTTCACGAACCAGCTGGCTGGGTCCGACGTTCAACTCTACATGATTAGGGCAGGAATTTCTACTTTGTTCAGGACGTCTAAATCCTCAGGAGAGCCAGGAAACAATATCTCTCGACTCTCAAGACTGAACTCTCAAACCTGTCTCCCTCCAAATCCTGGTGGCATCTGGTCAAATCTGTTTCTGATGTTTGTTCCCCTTCCATCCCCTCCCTTACCTCAAACGGCTACACAGCTGACTCCACATGTGAAAAATCTGAATGCCTCAACTCTGTTTGCCTCAAAATTTTGTGTCCCAAACCCGTTCTTCTCTGTACCCACCATACCCAGTCGTACCCAGCTGCTCCTGGACTCTGTGTCCTTCTCTCCTGTCAAGGTGGAGAAGTGTCTGTCAAACCTCGACTCTGATTCTGCAACTGGACCAGATGGCATCAGCCCACGGGTCCTAAAATCCTGCTCTGCCGCTCTTTCACACCCTCTCTCTGTTCTCTTCACCCTCTCTTTTGCTCAAGGTCATCTGCCATTAGCTTGGAAATCAGCCAACATCACCGCTTTAGACAAAAAAGGTGCAAAAAGAGATCCATGCAACTACAGACCATTAAGCCTGCTCCCAATAATTATCAGCAAGGTCATGGAATCCATCATCGCTTCTGACATCAAATCCTTCTTCTTCTCCAATGGCTTGATCTCGGATCATCAATTTGGATTCAGACCAGGTCATTCTACTCTGGACAAGCTGCTTCTGCTGTCTCAACAATGGATGGAGGTCCTCAATGCCAAACAGAAAATAAGAGCCGTCTCCCTTGACATATCACTTGCCTTCGATAAGGTCTGGCACCCCGTCCTCCACACCAAACTCTCCTCCTATGGTATCCATGCAAACCTCCACGCATGGCTTGGGGCCTCCCTCTCCGGTCAGTCAACGTGTGGCCCTGAATGGAATTCTCTCATCTCCCCTTACTGTCCAGGCTGGAGTTCCTCAAGGCAGTGCTCTGGGCCCTGTGCTTTTTTTGGTATTCATCAATGATCTCTCTGACTCTCTGGAAAATCTTCTCCATCTATTTGCTGACACCTCCACCCTCTGATGCTCCACATCTCATCCCTCAGATCGACAGGCAGCAGCCTCTTCACTCTCTGCAGACCTGGATGAAATCACAAACTGGTCTAACAGGTGGAACATGTCTTTCAATCCTGACAAATCACACACTCTCACTTTGTCTCTCTGAAAATATCGTCTGGAAAACCCTCCCATCTACTTTCTGAACAATCCTCTTGAAGAAGTTCTGTCACTCATGCTTTTGGGTCTCACTATCTGCCATGATCTTTCCTGGGAAAACCACATTTCCAAACTGGCCTCCAAAGCCAGTCGCCGTTTGGGCATCCTTCGTCGTGCGAAGTCCTTTCTGGGTACTTCTGAGCTTCTCACCACATACAAGGCTTTCATCCGCAGCTCAATGGAATACTGTTCTCCCCTCTGGGCTGGTGCTCCTCCCTCACACTTGGCTCGGCTTCACGTGGTTGAAACCAAAGCATTCAGAATCATTGGAATCTCCCATGATGAACCTGATTCTGAGGGCCTTTCACTTACTCACCGCAGGCAGGTTGATGGTCTTTCTGTCTTCTACCGACTCCTCTCCGGCCGAGCTCCCCCAGCTCTCTCTGTCCCCCAAATATTCCTACAGGTCGCACAAGATCTGCCAGTAACCCTCTTCTGGTTAAACTGCCAAAATCAAGACTCTCTGCTCACCTTCACTCTTTCATTCCTCTTTTCTCCGGCCTCTGGAACAAACTCCCTCACTCTCTTCAATCCCACTCCTCCCTCCAGGTCTTCAAAACAGCTGTTCACCACCATCTCTTATCTTCCCCCATCCAAAACCTTGATCTCTTCTACCCCCGTTAAAACACCCCAAATGCACCTCTTTCAATCTCCAACTTCTTTCTGGAAATTCCTCGTTGTGAAACATGTAGAATGCGATACACAATCATGTAGAATGCTTTTATGATAAGTGACGTCATAGGTCACGTGGTATGGCAGCTATCTTTGATTAAACACAAATAATTAAAAAAAAATTCTCATAAACCGCTGAATGGAAAAATTTGAAACTTGGCACATTGTCAAGTACTCCCAATGGGGAACAAAAGCATGATAATGATGACATCATCAGTGAAGTGGAATACCAGCCATAAAAGTTTTAATCAAATGCCTTATTCTAAATATCTGAAATTGCATGCACATGATCTATGACCCATTTATATTGAAATATTAAATTTATGACATCAAAGATCACATGGTTTGGCAGCCGTATTGGATTTCAGCTAAAAACTTAAATAAACATTCTATCCCACACCACCAAAGCGATCGACTCAAAACTTTACGTGTGTTATCGACTAGGCGTGGTGATTAAAAGTTGATCACGAAAATGTCATCAGTCACATGGTGTTGCAGCCATATTGGATTGAAGAAAACTATTAAATAATTATATCTCAGAAACCGCTTACGCTATTGATGCCAAGCTTTACAAATGTCATCTAACACCATTGCCGCATATTGTTTGAAAATGATTACGTCATAGGTCACGTGGTTTGGCATCCCTCTTGGATAGAAAAACGAATCTTATCTGATGAACACAAAACTTCACAAACGTGCAGAGTGTACATTTTTGATGTCATATGTCACGTGGGTTGGCAGCCATATTAGCTTGAAAGCCGATTTTAAAAAAAACCCTCACTGATCAATGTGAAACCTGTCATGTCTGGTAAAAATGTGATACTTGAGAACAACTTAAGGGATTTTAATCAAACTTGTTAATTTTTAGGACAGTCAACGTAGGCATCTACCCATTTTCATGGGCAGGGACTACACGGAGGCATATTGGCGACGCAGTCAAATTGCTCTAGTTTCTGTTTAAAAGAAATAAGAAACAATCATTGATAAAAATCTGATTTTATTAGATAAGGAGTAAATATTTGAGTCCACACATTAAATAGTTTATGGGCAGAATTCCTCCATTCCTGTATATATTTGGTTTTGAGACTGTCGCTAAGGAATCTACGGTATAAATTGATGAGAATAGTGGATGTGCATGTTTTAAACACTAGATAAAACGTAAAACTGCCAAAATGTACATATGAAGTTACTTTTCTGTCATATCACTTATAATCTAACTGAGCATTCTAGACAGTTTCATTTTCCATCGCCTCCATTGTTGCCCCAACAACTTTTGCAGAAACACAAATCAGTGCATATGAAATTTTCTGCGAAGCACTTGTAATTCCCTTGCAGTGACAATGAATCAATTCTCTACAACTTTTTGCTGCCTCTGGACGAGTCATCCACAGTAGTCTCCATGCAATCTCCACCCTAATCATCGACCCAACCCCAATCAGCTGGACTAGGAATGTTGGGATGGGCCACAAGTGATTGCGACCGGATGTGGCCTGATTGACGGACTGCCCACTTGACATGCAGAGTCGGTGGTATTGTGCTCGTACTTCGACCCCTAGTGAACAAATCATGCCATATGCATCACCACAAGAGCTGTACTCGCCAGTCTTTCGATACCTTACAATCACAAATCTCTCAATTATGTACAGATTCTTCTGGCACATCATCTGGCTCACATGCTAATGTGATGAATCCATATGTGACCACTGGATATGCCTGCCACATTTCCCATGCTGTCTTCTCTTCCCTTTACCAAGAAAACTGGATGTTTGTCACATTCACTGATTTTATGCAACAACGGCAACGCCCTGCATTTCAAAGCACTGAGGTTTCTTGCAATGTGATGCACAGAGATGTACTTGAACTGCTTTCCAGAGCCATATGCAACATGCAATTCTTTGAGGTTGTCATTCCGAAAATAGAAGGCAACTGCTAATACTACCACATCTGTGTCACACGGGTGTTAGCTCCATCTTGTGTGCAAGGACTGATTGAGGGATCTTCATCCTGGACAAGGGAGGGCAAGACTGTTTCACCATGTGTGCTGTAGAGCTGCTTCCCTTCTTAATCCAGGGATTCTATAACTTGATTTGTCAAAAAACTATACAACTCGGTTTTGTTCTCATCAACTGGAGGAAACTCTGCCAGTTAGTAGGCATGGGCAGGTTAGCAGTCACCTTTCATCTCTTCCCTTTGCCTCTTCTTTCCCTTGTGTCTTTCCTTAAACTGTCCTTTCTGTAGAGATCCCATATGATATCTAGCCGCTGGAAAGTACGGAGCTGAGTGGCTATGTATGGAATGAATTTGCCCTTGGCGTAGTCTGCAAATGTTGTACATACCTTAGGTCAGAGGAGCTGTACCACAGCTGGACCATCTAGAACTTCAGCATCAACATCGGAAGCAGTCGGAAACAGATCACAGTATTGCAGTAAGCAGGGGATACGGTCAGACTTTGTCCCTGCCCGAAGCTGTCCATTCTGAGAGATGGATGTTTGGTATGCACTGTTTTCATGTTTTCCTGTGCAAAGAACAACTTCATATCCCCTTGCGGTCGCCGTGTGGCGATATACATCTCCGCAAAGAGCGTGTTGTCCACTTGCAAGCTCCCAAGCAAAGACTGCTGGAGTGTTCCAGGCTTAGTTTCCAGCCTTGCAAAAGTGGGCAGTTTCTTTTTTGAAATTACATCAGTGATTGGCTTATTAATTGCATCAGTGATCGGCTTATTTCTTTCGTTGTATACTCGCTCGTCAGTGAACGTAATATTTTTCGTACCACTTTTTCGTGCTGTTTTGAGGGTCTGAACTACATATTCATTCAGGACATCCTTTTTGTCGAGAGCAAAGAGTGTGCCACATTGAGAAGGAGTTGCAGGGTTGTAGCACACCGATCAAGTGATCAAGTGAAAAGCAAGTGTCCATGTTGCATTACAATAGAGTCTTATTTTCTTCTGGTTATCAACGTCACTGGCATTAACAGTCTTCCGTTTCCCTAGCATTCGTTTGATTTTTTTGATCGTCTGTTCCAGCAAAGCAAGTCGTGTGCTATTTTGCTCTGTAAGTCATTTGTGTTTCTTCAACTCCAAACCCATCATATAGTCTTGCAAGGCAAGGTATGTTCATGGGCACCTGTTGAAACTTTTC
Source organism: Myxine glutinosa (assembly GCF_964187855.1). NCBI lineage: Eukaryota > Metazoa > Chordata > Myxini > Myxiniformes > Myxinidae > Myxine > Myxine glutinosa. The sequence continues at coordinate 49,479,072 of NC_136266.1, read as the reverse complement.
AAATGTCTTCAGATTCTGTGCAACAGTTCCGTAACCAACAGTGCCACCAGTGTTCTGTCTTGTAGACTTTGTTGGAACTACCAGGTTTTCATCTGTCACACTGACAAAGAACACATATGTTCCAGTCCGTTGATGGCGGTGGTGTTTCTCTTGCATTTGTCTGTCCACTTGGTCATATGTCAAATGGCTTCACCTTGCATGACATTATAGCAGGTAGGCAGGCTAGCACGCAGGCAGACCGATTGCTATACAAAGAAAAAATACCAGGAAGCCCAAAAGAGTAAAACGCACTTCTATACAAATAGGATGAAGTGTCTGGGAAGTTTCATGATGATACATGAAACGGTTTAGGAGTTCTGGCCTGGAAACGGCAATGTTCACACACAGACGGACAAACACGAAGCATCAGGTAGAATGACAGACAGACAGACAGCAGGTTGATTTCTGATCTTATAATGAATGGAAAGCTTCAATCTACCCATGTGCCAAAGGGAATATTTGGACTCTGGAGTGCACAATTTTTCCCGATATGGCCTAGACTATCAATCGGTGACTGTTATCTGCTCCCACATTTGAAGTCCCAACTGATTGGATGCCGATTATCTAGCAATGAGGAACTGTCTGAAGCAACCGACACATGCAACCGATACTGAATCAGAGAATCGGAAAAGTTCACCGATACTGAATAAGCAAATCGGAAAAGTCCACCGATACTGAATAAGAAAGTCGGAAAAGTTCACCGATACTGAATAAGAAAGTCTGAAACGTTCACCGATACTGAATAAGAAAGTTGGAAAAGTTCACCGATACTGAATAAGAAAGTTGGAAAAGTTCACCGATACTGAATACGAAAGTTGGGAAAGTTCACCGATACTGAATAAGAAAGTCGGAAAAGTTCACCGATACTGAATAAGAAAGTCTGAAAAGTTCACTGATACTGAATAAGAAAATCGGAAAAGTTCAGATACTGAATACGAAAGTCTGAAAAGTTCACCGATACTGAATAGGAAAGTCTGAAAAGTTCACCGATACTGAATACGAAAGTCGGAAAAGTTCACCGATACTGAATAAGAAAGTCTGAAAAGTTCATCGATACTGAATAAGAAAGTCTGAAAAGTTCACCGATACTGAATACGAAAGTCTGAAAAGTTCACCGATACTGAATAAGAAAGTCAGGAAAGTTCATCGATACTGCCTAAGAAAGTCAGAAAAGTTCACCGATACTGAATAAGAAAATCGGAAAAGTTCACCGATACTGAATACGAAAGTCTGAAAAGTTCACCGATACTGAATAAGAAAGTCGGAAAAGTTCACTGATACTGAAAAAGAAAGTCTGAAAAGTTCACCGATACTGAATAAGAAAGTCGGAAAAGTTCACTGATACTGAAAAAGAAAGTCTGAAAAGTTCACCGATACTGAATACGAAAGTCTGAAAAGTTCACCGATACTGAATAAGAAAGTCAGGAAAGTTCATCGATACTGCCTAAGAAAGTCAGAAAAGTTCACCGATACTGAATAAGAAAATCGGAAAAGTTCACCGATACTGAATACGAAAGTCTGAAAAGTTCACCGATACTGAATAAGAAAGTCGGAAAAGTTCACTGATACTGAAAAAGAAAGTCTGAAAAGTTCACCGATACTGAATAAGAAAGTCGGAAAAGTTCACCGATACTGAATAAGAAAGTCGGAAAAGTTCACTGATACTGAAAAAGAAAGTCTGAAAAGTTCACCGATACTGAATAAGAAAGTCGGAAAAGTTCACCGATACTGAATAAGAAAGTCTGAAAAGTTCACCGATACATGCAACAGATACCAAATAAAAAAGTCTGAAAAGTTCATTTTACTGGTTTCGATGGTTTGGAGCAAGTGCATTAAAATCGATGTTCACGAAATTGAGAAGTAATGAAGTTGTTTTGTTTTGAGAGTATCTCGTTTCTAGAACTTCCTGAACTGCCCTCGTATTCCTTCCTTGCATTTGATTCACTTGCATTTGGGACCTCATTTCATGTCGTGATACTGTGGCTACTCTTGGCATCACGATCACCAAATCGTGATGGCAAACATGGACCACAACAAATACTGGGACTCTCATAAATGAGGTTCTCAAATTAATACAACGTTTAAACCTTGTCTTGTTGTGAATTAAATATATATATATCACTGCATGTCGTAATATCCTTAAATTTGGTGTTTCCTTTGATTTCTGAAATACCCGCAATTGGCATTTCACTAAACAATAAACACAATGTTGCATCACAAACGCCACAGCTGCAAGCAAATGAACCAGTGACGTCAGGATAAATACCAAATGACGCCCACTGCCTGGTCTTGGCATGCTGTGTTGGAAATTCCCTGAGGGATCCCCAGAGCTGACATTAACTGGAGGAGCTCCCTAAACCATATCGTTCCTCGAAAATAATTTCACCACATTTGAGTGGGGGTGAGGG